>NW_009258326.1:11771-13140 GCF_000687185.1 Egretta garzetta
CCACAGGGTCCCGGTCACGCCGGGGCCGGCTCCAAAGGACCCTTCCTCTCCTGCATTGCTCGGTTTGGGGGGGAAGGTGGGCTTAGCCTGGGGGAAGGTGCATTGCAGGTGGGTGCCAACTCCAGTCAGAGCAGCCCTGCCCAGCCAGGAGCCCCTCGAGCCACCCTGGGGTGCCTTGGTGCGGTGCCAGCCCCGTGCGGGGTGAGGCGGCGCTGGCTGGGACGTGGGCCAAGGGTGAGGTTTCCGTGGGACTGGTTGTTTCTTTGGTTTAGATGGGGGGAAATAAGAGGGAAACAAAGCAGGGAGCGGCTCCGCTCTTTGGGGTAGCGGGGAGGCTGGGGCCATCCCCCGAGCACAGCATCCTCCTGGCTCGCTCAGGCTCCCACCCATCCCGGCGTGGCCGGGAGCCCCCAGACCCTGCAACGGCGCCCGGGTCCCTGCTCACCGCTTCTCGTGTACCTTCTCAGTCCTGCCTGGCTCCTGGCAGCGGGATGCGAGGTGCAGAGGGGAGGAGATAGTGGGACCGGTGGGTTATGTACAGAATGGTGCCGGCAGGTAACGAGCAATCAGACGGTCACAGTTTGCTTTGTTGCTCCCGTGTTGCTCCAAGACCCCACGGATCCCTACAGGAGCCGCTGGCAAGGACGGACACAGTGGCAACGCGATGGTGTATTGCTGGTCCCCCGGTGCATGAGGGACGGGTGTGATCCCAGCAGGGACATGATCCAGGAGCAGGCGGTGGGTCCCGGAGTCTTGGAGGAGCTGGAAGCCGGGAAGGGCTTCGTGTTGCTGCGTGGTGGCGATGGCTCCAAGCATCTCGAGGACGCAGCAGCAGGAGGGAAGCAGAGGGCTCTGCAGAAGCCAGCGCTGTGGTACCTAAAGCGATGGTGGTTTGAGATGTGACTGCACAGACGGTGGCACCGGGGACCACGGGAGAGCTCAGGTTCGGTGTCGTCCTCCCCACCACAGCCATGCCAGCCCCACCCCAGCGGGGGAGCTGATGGTCCTTCTGAGCGTGCCCATGGGAGCAGGTCACCTCCTCCTCCTCCTGGCAGACCCTTGCCAGGGCCAGGCAGGAGCTGCTGGATGCTGCGCGCATGGCTGCTGGCAGTAATGGTGCTCCTGTCCTCCTGGCCTCCCAGACGGCTCGAAGGAGGCAAATCCTGCTTGCTGAGGCCAAGGAGCTTTTGCCTTCCCCTCAAAGCAATCCCAGTTCAGCTCCTCCAGCCCTGGCCGGGAAGGTGCTGGTGCTGACGTGCTTTTCTGGAGGAACCCCTCCAAGTTCTTCCCATTTTGCTGCAGGTGGGACCAGTCTCCCTGCAGCCGCCTCCTCTCCGTCCCCGAGGGGGTTGCTGCGTGAGGAAAAAAA
>NW_009258326.1:13171-22645 GCF_000687185.1 Egretta garzetta
CCACCGGCTGCCATACCACCCCTGAGGGGATGGGGACCAGGGCTGCCGTGTTCCTGCTGCCAGCCCCACGCACCCCTGCCCAGGGGAGCCTCCACGCTCCCCCACCAGCCTCCGACACGGCCGGAAAAGAAAATTGGCTGAGCTCCCAGTGAGGGCAGCCTCTGCCGCACCCCTCCACTCTTGCAAATCTCTCTTCGCTCCGAAACATCTCTCCCATCGGAGCAGCCCGGTCACCGTGTCCTGCCGCCTTATTTCTTCTCCCCTTGCCCGTCCCCAGCTGGCGTCTCGGGCTCCCACAGGACGAACTCATGGAGTAGCGTGTTCACCGTCTCGGGACACTCCATCATCACCATGTGGCTGCCCTCGTCGATCACCTTCAGGAAGGCAATCAGCAGGATCTGGAGGGAGACGGTGGCAGTGGCAGGCATCAGTGCCAGGATGAGCCCCCTGCCCACATCGCCACATGCTGGCAGGCAGACCCCAGACCTCATCCACCCCCCCAGCCCCGCTGGGTCTCCTACCTCGGCCATTCGCTGGTCCTCCTCCACCGGGACGAACTTGTCGTGCATGCCGTGGACCAGGAGCACGGGCACGGCCAGCTCTGCGTGGTAAACCTCGTCACCCTCCGGCCAGTACTGCCCGCTCATCATGGCACGCAGCACGAAGGAGGACACGTTGAAGGCATTGCCTTCCTTCAGCAGCTGCTTCTCTTTGGCACCCTGGCGAGCGAAGCCGGCCCTGTGGGATGGAGCCGGCACAGGCAGAGGGTTAGCCCAGCGCAGTGCCTTGGCATCGGGGGGACAGGAGCACGGGGGACACTGCTGGTGGGATGCAGTGTCCCTGCCTGTGGTGGCTGGAAGCCAGGTTGGCTGGGGACAACCATCCCCAGCGCCGTGGTGCCGGGGCGGCCACTCACTTGAGGAAGCTCCAGGCCAGGCACGGGGACAGGCAGTGCAGCACGCAGGTGGGCATGTTGAAGATGGAGCAGAGACTGGGCTCCAGCGCCGTTGGGCCCCCTCCGTTGATCATGATCACCTTATGGACCAGGTCTGGGTACTCGTGGGCGAGGAAGGTGCAGAAGGACACCCTGCAGGGAGAGGCAGATGTGGGGGCCACGCTCCAGCCCCAGAGGATGCTGCATCCCAAGGCAGATTCCAAGGATCCATGGCTGGAGCCTAGGTTACAGCCCTTTGTTTGACCCACGCTCCCCCTTTCTGGGGCAGGGTAACCTGCAGAGCCCGGGCAGAGGGGCTGAGCTCGGGGCTTTGCTCCTACGCAGACCAAAGCGGGGTGCTGGGACCTGCTTGGGTGCCTGCCAGCCTGGACCAGCCTTGTCCTTCTGATCTAATCCTAACCAGCTCGGAGCCCGTCTCCAGCTCCCTCTCCTCCCAGCCCTGCTCTCTGCACTGCTTAGTCTCCATCTAATTGACTTTCTTGGGCTTACTCTATTTATAGGCTGTGCTCTGCCAGCTTCCCTGCTGGAGGACAGGCTCTGGGATTAGCTGGACCCAGGGACACACACCAAGAGGATGTAGGAGATCAGAGCTGAGGGATAAACCCAGAAGGGGAAACCCCACACCCCTCCTCTGCTTCCCAGGCCCTGAAGTGCAGGGTTTGTTGGGCATTTGCTGCCAAGGAGAGGATGGGGCAGGGATGAATCCATCCCTTCCCTCCTGGGACCCCACCCGGTCCCTTACCCGTATGAGTGTCCTATCAAGATATTCCTCTTCTTCGCATAGCGTTTGAAGACGGCCCTCATGTCCTCCGCCAGCGCGTAGAAGGTGTACGCGGCGGCAATTTGGGGAGCTGAGCTGCAGCCGTGGCCAGCCAGGTCGGGAGCCACCACTTCATAGCCCAGCTTGGTAAAGAAGTCCAGCTGTTCCTTCCAGATGTCCAGCGAGCCGCCCACGCCGTGGATGAAGAAGAGGACCACGTCGCTGTGTGTCCCTTTGCAGCTTGTGATCTGCTTCTTGCAGTCGATGTTGACGACTTTCTTGGGTTTACGCTTCCGACGCTTGCCGGGGGCAGTGGCTGCTTCCCGCGTGCCACATCCCGGTGTGCTGGCAGGACCCTGGGCCGGAGCTTGGCCAGCCAGGTCGGAGAGCTCCAGCTCCACAGTGCTGTTGGGTTCCCCCGAGCTGTTCTGGCAATGCAGGATCTCGGAGCGGACGGCGTCCCCCAGGTTCTCGATCACCAGCTGCCCGTTGCGGTAGACGGTGATCTTGCGTTTGCAGTGCACCGTGCCCCGCTCCAGCCCCCCGGGCTGGGTCTCCTCGGGTCCCTCCGGGGCCGGGCGGTTGGGCGCACTGTGCCTGACCCGCAGGATCCTCCCCGGCTTCACCTCCATGAAGCTGTAGCCGTTGCTGGACTCAACGCTGTCCAGCGGCCCCACGGCGTTCGTCGTCTTGCCCATCAGGCAGCACAGGAGCCCATCGGTGATGCTGTTCAGCATTATGCTCCCTGCAACGAAGGCAAGAAGGGGGGGCAGGAGAAGGGGGGGTTAGTCACCAGCTCCAGCACCCAGCGGGGACCTGCTGGGGGTCCTGGCTGTGGCACAGGGGACCAGGGGCTGCCCCCTTCCCCCTTGCTTTGCTGCCAGCCCCAGGCAAAGCCACAGCAGCACGAGCGAGGGCAAAACGTGCCTCTGGGGATGCATCGGGGGGTGAACACGGTGCTCCCCAAATGCACAGCCCTCTTCAGCCACCTGCTTCTGTTTCAGATCAAAGATGGACCTAGCGCTCCCCATCCAGCTTTGTCTGGGCCATGTCCCTGTCACCGAGCCGGTGCGACGTACGCTGGCCCAGCAAAGATGAACTCGAGCGGCCGCAAACCCATGCAGTCCCTGGCACGCAGCCGCAGGCCTCTGAGAAGGGATCTGCTCCGGCCAAGGAACGCGCAAAGAAAAAGCCTGTTTGAAATGAAAATGCTATTTCTGGCACCAAATATGGAGCTAAGGAAAGATTCAGCTATGAAAATGCATTATTTATACCAATTAAATATATATGTGCATCTCTAGTCTAAACCACCAATACAAACAGCGAGAGATGGAAATTACAGGGACTGGAGATGAAGGTTTAATTAAAAGTCACTTCACAAACCAAGGCTGAAAATAAGACGGCAAGAGAACAGGGAGGGGGGGGCAGTGACCCAGTGCCTGATTGTGGGGTGGGGAACCCCCTCCCCACATCCCCACGCGGCCTGGGGGGGGACATGGCACCATCCTTGCTGTCCCCAAGGCTCATTCCTTAACATTTGCTTTTCCAGATGGTGGCTTTAGGAGAAGGCGGCAGACTCCAGGACCACCAGGCCCGGCTGAGAGCGAAGCCAGGGGTGAGCAAAGGCAGATACGAGGTAGGAAAGGCTGGTGGCACCGGGGGCGTGGGTGCCGGGACCAGAGCCCGACGCCGTCCCGGCGGTGCCGAGGGTGGCTGCGGAGGGGGCTGGGGAAGTCCACGATGCATGTTTATTATTGATGAAGCTAAACACAGTGAATTATTGATGCCGACGAGCAGAGAGGCAGAGCGGGCGCTGCGCAGTGGGGCTGGCCCTGCCGGAGGGGACACCGGCTGCTCCCCCCCCCAAGCAGAGGCTGCAGGAACCCACCACGGCCCCTGCGGAGGGAAGCCGAAGCGAAGGAAAAGCATGTTCCCACGGGGGAATTTAACATCTAAATCCCAGCGACGCTGTCGGGAGCAGCCCCCTTAGCTCCCCGGACAGCCCCTTCAAGTGCACCCAGCAGGATTACAAGCGCTTTGCTGGCAGACCGTGCAAAACAAAGCGAGGGACGGAGGCAGGCTGGGAGCTCGCTCTGCGGCTTTTATCATGCACTACGTTTAGGGAAGCCAACACCGTGCCCTCCTCAGAGACCCCTACAGACCCCAACATGCCCAGCCTGGCCCCTGCACGCTCCTGGGGACCAGACGGGCTTGGCCGAGAGCCACCGGACGGTGGGGAGCCCGCGCGCTCCGGCCCCAGCCCGACACACGGCTCATGGGTTTCCCCAGGAAAAACCAGCCTGCTTGCTCCAGGCAAGGGAGCTGGGTAACGGTTCCCTTGGCAAAGCTGGAGCCGCTTATCCGGGGAGTGCTGCCAGCCCTCGGGACAGCAGCCAGCGTTTGATTCTTGCCCGGCTCTGCTGGGGACAGTGGCCTGACTCCCACGCAAGGCTCTGGGTGCTGAATTGTAGGGACTGGACATGCAGCAAAGCCGGTCCTGGGTGCTCCTTCTCCTTGCCACTGGCCGGGGGGCTCCTCCCGACGCGGGGCACGGCAGTCCCAGCTCTCCGTGGTTTGGCACCTGGGCTAGCATCGGCCATCTCTCCTCTGGACACGGGCACATCCGTGCGGGATGTGGCTCAGGCCTCATGTTGATGATCTCTCCCCTGGGCACAAGCACGTCCATGCAGGATGTGGCTCAGGTCCTACAACACCAAGAGCTTTCCCGCAGCCCCCTGGCTGGCCGAGCACTGTGCTGAACAGCCAGCAGGCTCCCATCGCCGCTCTGGGGATGGACACATCTGAGCTGATGAGCACAAGCAGGAGGTCTCGGCACCCTGGGGAGGATAAACTAAATCCAGACCTGGCTGGCAAGGGGCTGGTCTGCGCTGCTGAGCCACACTTAGATGGGTGAGGAGCCTGAGGAGCTGGGTACCAGACTGGCTGGAGCCCTGGCTGGAAGGTGCCCAGCAGCCTCTGCACCGGGATGGACACGCCGCTGCTCTTGCCATGCTTTCCAGCACCAGCTTGGTGCCAGTTTTGGGCTGCTCTTGATCCTTGAGCAGCTCTGAGCTGGTAAGACTGAACAGGGAGATGGGGAAAACCTGGGGGGAGAGGGGAAACCAGGCAGTCCCTGAGCCTCGCAGTCCCCACGAGCACGACTGTGAGCCCCCTGCCAGCTCTGCCCGTGGCTGGGAGGCTGCATCCTGCATCTGCACCGGGTACGGTTCCCCCCGGGCTCAGCCTGTGGGACCTGGACGTGATTCTGCCTCTGATTTCCATAAAGCCTGGCTTTGCGCTGCGCCTCCATTTCACAAGGTACTAATGATGTCTGTATGGATTATAAACAGGACTTCTGGCCAAACCGCCTCGACATTGATTAACTTCTCAGGATTAACTCAATCAGTCCATCCTGTTCATTTCCAGAATTGATTTGCTGGAAGGCTCTGGCAGTCAGGAGCTCTGCAGGCAGATCCAGGAGCCCAGGCTCGGCCACGGAGCTGCCCTCCAACCTCATGGCACATCCCGGTCGAGCCGCGCTAGGTGGGAAACGGAGGGAGAGGAGGTTAAGGGACTCGACTGGATGTCAGGCTTCATCTCAGGGGCTGGGAGGCAAAGCGCGCCCGTCTCCCACCTCCCACGCGCCTCCTCTAACCCACCACGCCGTCTGCCGCAGCTGATGCAGCCAGAAACATCAAGGGATGTTCCCTCCGTGAGATGAAACAGCGGAAAATGAAACCAGATGGATGCAAAGAACTTTGCAAAGATGCTGGTAACCATGGCGATGAGCTGCTTTTTTTTTTTTTTTTGTGTTGGTTTTTTTTTCCCATCCCCTCCATCCCAGCTACCTTCCATCGCCACCCCCGGCAGAGAGCGAGATTTCGGCACCGGTTACATAAGGCCAGGCACAACAATGAGTCAGGCGCGGCGTGAACCTGCCATCGGCCCCTGTGTCCCGGGAGGCCGAGGACGCGGTGCGGGCTTGGGAAGGCAGACAGCATCGCCCCGAGCTGATACCCACATCCCGGCCCCCCCATCAAAAATCACAGCTGCCCCCAGGAAAGCGCCCCCAGCAGAGGGGGGATGCTCAAAGGGTGCTGGGGATTAATCCCAGGAGGATGATTTATTGCCCAGGGCCAGACCTAGTCCCAGAGCACCCATGTGGAGTTTTCCAGCTTCACCCTCCCTGCGGCTGCAATGAATAACCCAGCTGGGAAAAAACAACTTACTGACCTACTTTGGGCTGCAGCGCCTCAGATTTTATACAACTTGATGGCACCATGTCACAGCTGGAGAAAAACAGGATGAGATGCAATGTGGCAGGGTGGAAAGCCCGATGGGGTGATGTGACAGGCAACCACGCGGGGCTGACAGAGAGCCCATGGGGCTGACACCACAGTCCATGGGGTGGTGCATCAGGGCAGACACCCCGTCTGCCCCAGGGATGCGACAGCACGGCGTGGGCACGCTGGTGGCCACGCTGGGATGGGCCGATGGGCCAGCCAAGCTGGCTCTTCCCTTGCCATCCCTGGTCTCCCCTGCCCCAAAGAGCCTCCTGTAGCGGTCCCCTCCTCGCTGGGTCACTGGGGACAGCTGATGTCCCAAGCATTCAGGGGGTGCTGGGAATGACAAAAATATCCCCCTCCTGTCCTGGGGAGCCCTTGAATTAAGGGCAGGAAAAAGGACGGTGCGTTTCTCCATGTCAGCCCCCAGGGCAGCCGTGAACCCATCCCTGCCTAGAGGAGTCCTGGCAAATGTTTGGTCCCAATAACCGAGCTGAGAAACATCGTTTACTGCCAGGGCAGTGCGAGCCGGGGTTGGTGCCAGAGATGATGGCCACAAACCTCCCCATAACCCAAGTGAGTCCCATCGCCGCTCAGCACCTCTGTCCTCCTCCCTGCACAGAGCCCCGAGCCCTCGCAGGGAGTAGCAGGGACTTGATATCCGCTAATTCCTTGCAAATCCTCAGAGGAGAGGTGCCAAAGAGGAGCATGAGATGTGCTGGAGCCAGAATCTGACCTGCCATAATAATTTGTTCAGCTCTAATCCCTTCCCTCCAGGGCTCACAAGTATTAATGATGACACACGACACTCCTGAGGAATAGGCAAATATTATTACGCTCTCCCCAGCCTCCCCCAGCCATTCACTCTCTGAAAGAGGAGAAACTGCAGCAGTGAGAAACACATAAAGACAAGGACTGCTTTAGCACCGATCTCGGATACACGCAAGGAAGTGTTTATGCCGCTTAGTCTGGGTCCTGCAAAGTAAACTTCCCTCTGGGGGAACGTGAAAAAGCCACTTCAGCTGGTGGCAAGCACCTGGATTTATTGTCACGCCTGGCTTCTCTGTCCTGATACAATTAGAGCAGCTCTATCAGGACAGGAGTAAATAGTCGGGAAGGCTTTATCAGTCGTGCAAATAGAAAACCAAGGAGGCAGCCCCGAAATCCTCAGCACAAGCAGGGATGCAGCCTCCCAGGAGGGGGACGACCGGTCCCCATCTGCGGGCAGCAGGACTTCGCCACGGGCCCCGCGGGATGCAGACAAATCACATTCAGTCAAGAAACGGCAGGGCAGGGAAAGCAGAGCGTCTGTAAGACATACGGCAGCCTGGAGCCGCGGCTGGCTGCCTGCCACACGTCTTCTCTTTAGGAAGGAAGAAGACCTTGAGAAACAAAAGATTATGCAATGCACGGCGGAGTAACCTGTGCCTGACCTCCGTGACCGAAATCCCGCTTTAACCCCCTCCGTTTCCCAAACCTCCTGGATTTCCAGGGGGATCGCCCCCCCCTCCCCGGTCCCACCGCATCACCGCAGAAAAGCTGGCTGGATGCAAACGTCCTCCAGCAGCAGGCTGGAAGAAACCATTGCAAGGAGGCAGGAGAAGAAGAAAAACCCTGCCCCCTCCGCTGGGCAGCGATGCGTGCAGGTGCCCCCTCGGTCTCCAACCGAAAATCCAAGCAGATTTGACACACACATAGCAACAGCAGGTCTTCAGTCAGAGCCAGCAATCATTTACTGCAATTGCATCACAACAGAAGCCGTCCCTTAAGTTTTATCACCGGGCAGCTTTTTATCACCCCGCGCTCCAAGCATGCTCAATATAACCGGCTATTGAAGCGTAAGCAATGCTGCGTTGCTGCGAGGCGAACCCTCTCTCCCTGCAACCCCGTTTAATGCCTCTCAAACCCCTTCCCATCATCAGCTCTGAAAAACCACATCTTTTGGCCATTTTGCTCCCCATGCAGAGCACCTTCCATCCCCTCCGTGTCAGCGCATGCCCTACATCACAGCCTGCGCTCCGAGCCCTCCGCACAAAGAGAGAGAAACAGAAGAGGACGCTCACCTCATTTATTGACGAGGATTGTCAGGAGTTGAGATTGCAAATGAAAGGCTTAAATCTTGCAGGAGAGGAAGAGATGCCCGAGGTGGCGGGAGCCTGTGCAGGACGCAGGATGCCAGCGCTGGCAGGCTGCTCAGCTTTTCAGCTCCTCCGATTACATTTTTTTTGCCTGTTTGGTGGGAAGGATGGAGCAATGCCTTCAGCTCAGCTCATCACCTTTAGACCGAAATCTCTCCTTCCATCTTCTCCCCGTGAGCAGCTTCATAACTGAGCTCTGGGGTTTGGGGGTGCTATTTGTCCTTGTAGTCTATAGCCATAGAAAGCCCCTGAAATCCCTCCTAAAGAGGAGGGCTCTCGGCGTGACAGACAAGGAGACTTGCCAGTCAAAGCAAGACCCGGCGCAGCCCGGCTGCCCGCCCATGGGAGCCTGCAGGAGCCAGGGGAGCGGGAGGACTCACCCTGGTTTTTTTGCTCCTTCCAGTGGGATGAGTTACCGAGTTCCTTTTTTACCTTTTACCATTTTCTCGCCATTCAGGTATTTGTGGCTTCCCAGAGGCTGGCAGCGTGTCAGCGCCATGAGCGTGTCGGAGCTCAGCACAGGTGACCATGCACTGAAAGCACAAACACGCAGACCCCAGGGGATGGAACAGGAGAACAAACGTGCAATCACAAATGTTTCCTGGGTTTATTTTCCTTGCCGTAGGTTTGGGAGGGTGGCAGTCGCATCCCCTCACCCCGACCAGCTGACTTCTGGCAGGAACACAACAAACCAGTGCAGAAAAACCCCAGCACTGGTGCCTGCTCTTGGCGATATGTCTGGGCTTGCCTGCAGCAAAGCAATCTGAGGGATCTTGGCAGTGATCAGAGCAGACAGGGAGGATGGCTGAGATCCCTGGGTTACCAGTGACTCACCCTCTGGCCTCCCAGCCAGCCCTCCTCCTTCTCCTCCTCTTCTTCCTCCTGCACCTCATTTTCCTGCTCTGTAAAACACAGATTATCACATTCACCTACTCAGGAACGGGCAGAGGCTGAACTCTCTGTAGGCCTTGGCACACCCTACACGTTGCTGCTCTGTCTACATGTATATACGTTAGAGGACAGAGGGGATCAGAGTCCGGTGCCAGTGCCAGTGTACCCTCTGCTGGGCCTGTCACGGTGCCCGGCCGGGCTTCCAAAAATGGATGCCGACGCTCCACACTGCTTGTCGTGACAATTTTGGGGACAGCCAGAACAAACCCCTCAGGGGTGAGGAGGCCCCTGTGGCGGCAGGGCCCTGGGCCTGGCCTGGCCCCCCCGCCCCGGCGGGGCCCAAACATGGGAGCAGATGCCGCGGAACTGTCCTGGCAAGGAATAATTTAGCCTTTAGGGGAGGCTTTTGCTCTGTCAGTGGCGTGTGACAGGGACGAGCCCCCCCCC
>NW_009258326.1:22982-23290 GCF_000687185.1 Egretta garzetta
TGCTCTCCCGTCAGCGCCAGGCGCGCTCCTCTCGCTTCTGATTCTTTTCTTTTTTTTTTTTTTTTTTTAATTTTCCTTTTCCCAAAGATTGTTTCTGCTCCAGCAAGCAGCAGCCTGCCCTTTCCAGTTCCGAACAGCCTCGGTCCTCTCAGGTTCCCTCGAGCTGCCTCTCAGAAGCCACCGCACCTTCCAGCCCGCCGGCGGCTGCCCCGGCCCGCTGTCCTCCTGGAACCACCAGCAGATCCGCACAAAAGCGCGGGGGAACGAGTATCAGCCGAACAACCGCAAGCGCAAACGGACCCACGGCT
>NW_009258326.1:23532-24177 GCF_000687185.1 Egretta garzetta
GGGGGGGGAGCTGGAATCGAGCCCTAGAGCTGCTGCAGCTTCAGAGGGACCCGGCCTGAGCGTCTGTGCCGAGGAGACTGTGGCGACCGACCATCCCTCTTGCATTGGGAGTGTGGGAGGAATGGCCCTGGCTTGAGGGTGGCCTCCGAGAGCTGCTTTTTAGATTGTAAACTTATCGCCACTTTGTATGTGTGGTTCCGAGATAAACTTGTGAAAACACGAGCTGTGATGACCCGTGTTGAACTTCCTGCGCTAATCGTTAATGCAAAACTAAGTGGGAGGGGAGGAAAGCTGGCTTGTTTGCGGGGTGGCAGCTGCTAGGGAGCCTTTGGAAGGATTGGGGCTGAGGGAATTTTGGGTTTCATTTACGCCAGCCACATCAGCAGCGCCTCTGCCTGCTCCGCTCCTCCCTGTGGCCCTTCATGATCAGGGTCCTGGTTCTTGGCTGCAGCCCTGGGCTGGGGCTGGGGAGGAATTGTCTCGTCCTGGCCGCTGTTCTCCCAGCGCTGTTAACGAACTGCCTCGTTCCCACCGCGTAATTAACAGCGCCTTCGTTAACGCGGGACAAGGTGGATGGCGGCACGGACTACATCTCCCAGTATGCCCCGCGGCCGCCGCCACATCCGGGTCCCTCCGTCCGGCGCC
>NW_009258326.1:24789-36817 GCF_000687185.1 Egretta garzetta
CTTCATGGTATGGGCTGTTCCCCACCGCGGCTGGGGCGCTCCGTGGGGAACAGGGCTCCCCCAGGGCCTGGCGGTCCCCCCCCGCGCGATGGGGGGCTGACAGCAGCTGGGGCATTGCCAGGATGCCGGGTGTTTCCTCCACCTAGAAGGCTGGGGGGCAAAAGGGGGAAATTGGGGCATCTCTGAGGTGTGGGGTGCTCCCTCATCGCCAGGGCTGGGGGGTGCACTGAGGGGGCTGCGGGCTGTGAGGTTGCTCAATCCTTTCTGTGCCCCCTAAGCAACAACAGGGACTTGGTCTGGTGCCTGAGTGTTTGGCAGTGGCTGTCATAGCCGAGAGGCTTCCAGCCCCCCTCCTTCCTTTTGTAGCAACGTAATAATTTTTGGAGAAAGAGGGTTTTCCTTCTGCCTGTCTACAAGCTCCGTAACTACAGGAAAAGCAGTGGTGTCCCTGTGGTCTCCACATACCGTGGCTGAGAGCTTAGGTGGCCGTTCCCGAGCCTGTGTTGGTGGTTTTCCCTTAACCCACATCCACATGTGTGTGCATCATGCTGGGGCAGCGCCCTGCTTTCAGCATCTGGGTGCTGGGCCTCGTGTTGCTGAGCATTGTTACTGCGGTTCCTTTCAAAAGCTGAGAAGGGGGCACGTAATATCTATTATCTTTTTCACCTTTCTGCTTTTAGATGAGGACTGTCGTCTTCCTAGGAAGCTGAGCACCCTGGGTGACACAGGAAAAGTAGATGCATCTTATCTCTCACTCACTTCCGAAATCGTAGAAGGAACCAGTGTTGTCTTCTGAGGTTGCTTAATTGCACTTGTTTTGCTGGGTTTTTTTGAGTTTGCCTTTCCCCAAAGGAAATGAGGCACCTGCTCCATTCAGGTGCTGTTTTTTCACTTCCACACCGGACGCTCTGTCAGCTTCGCTAGCTTGGCCGGGGTGCGCTTTCCTTGGTTAAAGAGTGGCAGAAGGCACACAGGGGGAATGTTTCCTGGTGACGTTACACAGGAGGCATGGTTCAGTGTGCCTTGTGTGATAGGTGCGTAAACATGGCCGTGACCTACTGGGGCCTATTTATCTGGTGCCCTTGGAGCAGATAAGGATCATTGCACTTGGAGTATTGTCTAATTCTGAATATCCAGGAATATGACTCCAGGCAGTTCCCACAAGGGGGCCTTTTTGGTGATCTCTGAGATCATATCAGCAGATAGCCACTGAAATGTGCCCGTGTCCAGCGGGATTATCGTTATCGGAGGGGTAGTCTGTGTCGCTGACAACCAGACTTTTCAGTTGAACTGGTGATGTGTGCTTAACGTGCTGGCTGGAGCCTAGGTTGGAGAAATGTGCATCTTGGTTTAGCGTCCCCGTTGTTCCGCTCAGTTCTGGCTGAGAAGTGGGTGCTGCTGGTGGGGCTGGAGCTGGTCCACCCGAGTGACTGCTGGCCTGAGAAAAAGAAAAGGTGGTGGCCGAGAGCCAGGGGTGCTCGTGGCTGTTAGAGCTGAGGTCTCCAGGTGTTGTCTGAGTGCAGAAACCTTCCTGCTTGCGAGTCTGCACTTAGCTGGTTTATATCCTGCTTCAGTTGTTCCTTTTGTAGGGAACCGTAGGGAACCCACATTCACTGTTTAAATTGCATTTTGACTGATAATTTTAACATTCTTTTTGCAACTTACTGGATGTAACTCACTCTGCTGTAAAAGTCCGTTAAAAGACTGCAAATCCCTGGTGAGAGCTGTGATCCTGCTCGCTCAGCCTCTTTCCAGGGAAACGTGGGCTCAGCTAGACTAAATTCCCGGGTGGAAGGTAGGGAATAGTCCAGCGTGAGGACCTTGGGTGAGCTGTAGCTTATTGAAGAGGTACTTGAAGTTGTGTGCTCTTAAGTAAGAGCAGTTGTTTTCCATTCATGTAAGTGTTAATAAAACCAAGTAGTTGTCAGGGTTTTGCTGCAATAAAAGAAATCAAGGGCATGTCTGTCTCTCTCTGGATTAGGCTGGTGTAGCGGAGCAGCTTCCTTTGGCATAAAAAGCCTGCAAATTTAATGCAGTGGGAAGGTGAGATGCTTTGAAATGCAACGGGATATTTTTAAAGATCGTCAATCCTTCTGAACAGAGTAATATAATTAGTAATTCTTAAACCTGGGCTGTGTGGAGAAAACTGTGCCTGGCTGTGCTTTCAGAAGTTGTTAAAGGATTCCCCATCCTTTTCAGCCTGGGAGTCCTTGGGTAGTGTACGCGTTGGCTAATCGGTGCCGACCATGGAAGTCGGTGAGAACAGATGAAGGGAGAAATCCATCGGGGCAGGCGTGGGAAGTGGTGAGCTGAGAGCACAACGTGGTTTGAAACTGAGGGCTTCTGTTGGAGCAGAGCCGGAAGATCCTGCCTTAATTCCTGTGCTCAGCTGTGGTAGAGGCATCATGCAGGCAAGCGAGTGATGGACTCTGTCCTAGAGGACTCGCGACCGAGGGCAGCGAAGGCACAGGGAAATAGCGTTGATCCTGTGGGGGTTAAGACGGGCAAGAGCAATTTGAAATTTGCTGTTTGAGCCCCAAGTCTGGTATTTTTAACAAGATTCTTCCTAAAACCAGGCATATGGGAAGGGTTGAGTGCAGAAACGAGAATGTCGGTAGAGTTTTTTTTAAGAACTAAAGTATGAATAATATTTTCTGGTTTGGCTAATTATAGCTCATTGTTTTGAATTAAAGATGTAGCGTCAATAAGAATAATGGCTTCTATTTAAATGAAAACAATGTCTTCCCACCTAGCAGCTTTGTAGCAGTAGTGTCCATTTATTTGTTGCTTCTAACACTAAATGACTTCTTGTCTGCTGCTTTGCTGTCCTTTTAGAGTTGCTGATGAACAAGAGGATGTATGTCCCAGAGTAGAATCCTTTCGCATTCAGTTTAACAGGCTTTGGATCTTTAAGCAAGTCTAATGACGCAGAAGGGACGGTCTCAGGGCCTCTCTCTCCTCTGCTGATGGCACAAGTACATCTTGCATTTACTCCCCGTTTTCTCTTTACTTTTATGACGTTGCTGGGCATCTTCTTTTCTCTCTGCTGGGAGGAGAGAGGCTCCAACACACTTTTAAGTTCGGTTTTCTCCTGCTCCTGTAATGTTCTCTTCCCGCCCTCCTTTTTCACTTTGGAGAAGGAAGTTCCTGTTTCATGCTGCTACAGCTTAATTAAACTGGGAGGGATCTGCAGGGTTCCTGTGGCTGTTTAGCAAACAGTTTTGCTGGCCTGCGTGATCAACAGGTTTGTTACGAGGGGGGATCTGACCACTTCCATCAATGCTTGTGATTTTTTTTTTTGATTTTTTTTTTATTTATTTATTTACCAGTAGCCTTGGCACATGTAGGGATGTGATCCTTCAAGAGAAGAAGAAAGTTGGGCCGGGCTGATAAGCCTGTGATAAGGATTGGGCTTTTGAGGCCACATAGGCTTTCATTGCTCTATGGAACCAGCCTTGGTCTGTGACAAAGAATGTTAACTGGGAAAGCAGAAGAGCAACTGGTTTGATATGGTGTAATATTCAAGGACTTCAGGCATCAGTGTAGCTGTGGCAAAGTTTCTCGTGCGACGTCGTGATTTGGGCTGATAAATTACTGTGAACTCTGGTCTGCTACGTCAGCGGTGTTTGCGTGGTGCAAATCTTCCTTCCGTCAGAGCTCATGTAGTTGGCCACGTACCTCTTTTTTATCACCTAGATGCCAAAAGGTGCTTAATTAGCAGCTTTGTAACTGGACTTGGTGGATATAATGGGCGAAATGCAGAAGCTGGGGGTTGGCTTACTTTACAAAGCCACTTTGGGTCAGGATTCGGTATCCAACAGCCATCTCGCTAGCTGGGCCCTGGCAGCATCTTCCAGTTCCTGCAGTTGTTTATCTTAATGACCCAAGCGGCTCCTTTGAGAATCAGCACAAAGCAAACAGCAGACAGAATGTCACTCCTTCATTCCTCACCTACTCCTTTGTTTGCATTCTGTGTCTTTTTAGGCAGATTTTTTGAAAGGATTACCGGTCTACAACAAAAGCAACTTCAGCAGATTCCATGCGGATTCTGTATGTAAAGCATCAGTAAGTATTGCCACATCCTGGTGCTTTGGGGGAAAGTTTTCTTGCACGGCTGAAAGGATGCTAGAGTGAAATAAACTTGAAACTAGTATTTTTTTTTTCTTAAAAAAAAAAAAAAATTATGTATGATCACAGCTGATAGTTCATGAGTTGAGATTGGCAAGGAAAACTTCCTGCCTGCTTTGGTGAGGAATGTGTCATTGCATCAGCCAAACCACATCCGTGGTGCTTGCTTTATACGTGTGTGTGTATATACATGTCCTTTAGTAATAGCCTTATGCCCTGAAGAACACGTGAAAAATGGACCTGCTTCTCAACATGTGTGTTAAAAAGCTGTAGCCATGCAGTGTCACATAACAGGGCAGAATATCACAGTGCAGTTGTAGCCTGCGTTAATGAGGGCCTTTTGGTTGCTTTAGCTGTGGTTGGGTTAAAAATCGCCTTTTTGCTGTCCCTGTTCTGTAACTGGCCTAATTCTTCTACAGAATAGAAGACCATCGGTATATCTTCCCACGAGAGAATATCCATCTGAACAAAGTAAGTCCGCCCCGCTACTGTTTGAGTTTTTAAATAACTTTATTCTGTTCTAATATTTAAAATCTGGCATATGCGTAATCTCCCTTATTTCAAACTCCAGACCAGGTGACATTATTGAACTGCCACCACAGTAATTAGCAGTGTACATCTAGTTACTGCTTTTTGTGCTTTTCCTTTGTCCTTACTAAGTAATTGCTGTTCCTGCATACTGTCCTTTAATTAAAAAGGATCATGCTTAGTACGTGAAGTAATGTGGTGGTTACTGCACCGTTTTAAAAGTCATCTTTAAAATGACCTCTGTTTGTTTCTCTCTCTTTTTTTTTTTTTTTTGGCAGTCATAGTAACAGAAAAGACAAATATCCTTTTGCGTTATTTACATCAGCAGTGGGACAAAAAGGTATGGTTGTGTTTTCTTAATACTAACGCTTTGTTTTGTTTTGCTGACTTGGGCTAATTGAGCAGAATATTGTTCACAGTCCAGATATCAGAAATGAATTAAAAGAAAGTACGAACTGCACTTCAGCAAAGGGTAGTGTAAGAACAAGTAACTTTTTCTTCCCTTTCAATTTAACATTAACTCAGTGTTTAGTCTAGAATTTGGGAGACTGCAGTTACATTTTCTAGTTACTGCTGTTTTCCTTTGTGACCTTGGCAGATTGGTCACCCTGTGCCTCAGTGTGTGCTGCACAGCTAGGGTAAAGCTGCTCTCTCCTCCTAGGATTTTAGGAGAAGGCAGGCGAGACTGTGCAGAATGTGAATGCCCTGATGAGGCTGTGTAAGTACCTCAGGTGCAGAATCTGAGTTCTCATATGAGGAACACGCAGATTAGCACGCTCTAGCGAGCGTTTGAGACTAGGAAGCGGGGATACCTGGGCTGGGAGTGCTCGGAGCAAGGCGATGCCTTAGGAGTGGAGATGTCGAAGCAGTGAGTGTCATCATGGGAAGAGCAGAGGTTGCTGAAGAACATGGAGAGAGGCAAAATAAGGAACCTTGAAGCTGAAAAGAAAGTATTTGTATGTGACAGAAGGCTTTGGGAGATTTTGATAAGTTCAGGGACTGACTCAGAGCAGTGGGAAAGAGGATCTTACTCACGTTTATGCTGTATTTGGGATCTATAAATAAAAGGTGCTGACATCAACAATTGGTGTTTTAATCCCACCCTCAAATTTGAAGAACAATCTAGAAGTGGCACCTTTCAACTTTGGGCAAAATCCTCTCCAGTGTTTGTTCCGGTGTGTCCTTTAGGTCATCACAGTGCTATATTCCATCCGAAAACTTTTACAAACCAGAAACTGTTCTACCGACTCTTCCTCCCACCAGAACCTAGGGCTTCGGAGAGTTTCACTGTGGCTTTCTCTGTCCCAACAGAACGCAGCAAAGAAGAGAGATCAAGAGCAGGTGGAAATAGAAGGTGAGAATTCGGCACCACCACGGAAAATCGCTCGGACAGACAGCCAGGATATGAACGAGGACACTTAAACTCTTGGCTTTCTCTTCTACTACTTTGCAGGCGCTTCCTGTTTTGTCTCAAAGTGTGTAAATTTTGCCCCTTGCCCCCATCTCTCACCCCTCCACTATGCAGCCCAAACCACTTCTGACTTCATAGGAGCCAATGTATTTATTTTTTTTTTCTTTCCCCCTCTCCATTTTTTATTTATGCCGTAAAACTTACGGAGCAGTGGTGGAACAATTCAGTAAATGATGTAGTATAACCTTAGGTTCCTCCTTTCTAAAAATATACACTGTCACTTTCAAAGGTTTTGTTGAATCTGTTACCTAATCAACCAGCTCTAGCTGTGGGAGCCTGGGTGGGGTACACGGGTTGTTCCAAACCCTTTGGTGGTGCAGGCTTTCTGATTCATGTACCCATTGACATATTACAAGTGGTTAACTCTTCTTTGGATGTGCCCGGCCCAGCCGTAAGTGTGGGGCCTCACTCTTTTTCACAAATATTCTGCAAGTGGCACTGCACTAACAAAATTCTGGGTGTCATTTAGGGTTATGTTGGTCTTAGCAAACGTGTTGTCAACTTGATATCTCAGTTGTATTCTTTTGGTCTGTTCTGTAAGGGCCACGGTCGTTTGGCAGCGTACATTCTCACGCATCAGTGGTCATGGAGAATTCAAGTGAAGGGTGTGTTGCTTTTGTTGCTCTTAAATTCTAACCGTCTCTTGGTCTTGAACGGACTGAAATGTGCAACTTCTCCGTTGGAATAAAAGGATACTCTTACCCTGTTCTGAGTTTTTGATCAACAGTGTATTTAAGCAACAGCTGATGGAACGGAGTTGGGTAGGCACCCTGCAGGCAGCGCGTGGCTGGATGAGCCTGGGAGCACCTTGGCAACAAGATCTACTCTGTCTCAACTGCTGGCTCTGAATAATGGTACGTTGTATTTTCCTGCGATATCGGCATGTCTGGAATGGAGTCCAGGACTTGGAGTTGACCAAAATGTGAGCTTCCATGGTCTCTGATGAAGACCGATCTCTTTGGGACTGTGACAGTTCAGTGCCTGTTGCCTGTAACCCTTCACTGACTCTTCAGAAAGAGCCAAAATGGAGACCTGTACGTCGTCTAGGTGGATTCAGAGGTGCAGAGACTAAAAGGAAATGAGCATCGTCACCTGAAGGGGACAGGAAAGGTGTAGCTTAGTAATGATGTCGTGTCTGCTTTCACGTAAGAAGCTGACTTCACACTGTGTTAGTTCAAATTGTTGCATTTATAGCTGTGTGTTTTCCTTGTTCACAAATCCTAAACACCGATTCAAGAAATCGCACGAACCTTTTTCTAGAGATCCTGGATAAGCCTCGTTCCGAGCGGCTGCCGCGGCCCCGAGCTTTGAGGGTTTCTGCTGTCCCCTTCTCCGCAGCGTCCCTGTCCCACCGGGGATGCCACGCGTTCAGGTTTTGGGGGCGAAGGGAACGCGAAGGGAGATCAACTGTTGCAGACGACTGTATGTTGCAAGGCAGAACCTTAGGAAGAGCAGGGCACAGCTCCCGTTGCGTTTTTAAATGTACGTTAGGCACCGAGTTTCTGATGCAGTGAGTGAATTTAACGCTGAGTAGTTTAGAACTTTGTATCTGCCTCAAAAAACCTTTTTGCCATGGCGGTAACCTCCAAATTACTGGAACGTTGTTGAAAATGCCAACTGTGTTGGTGAAGATAAAATATACTTGGATTTCCGTGTGATTTACTGGCGATTGCAAGAGGACTCCTCCCCGAGTTCTGCTGTCAAAAAGCGCTTGTGTGCACAGTGCAAGGTGTTGACTGAAGACGCCGTTAGCGTTCGGCCTCGCAGGGTTTATCTGGGGCTGAAACTGAAGAATCCTTTGACGAGCTGTGAGATACCAAAAGAGGAAACGAAATGTGCAGCTGGTGGTGAAGTGTGACCAATTTGTGTGTTTAGCAAAGCTTGAGAGCTGCAGCCTTGCGGTGATGTTTGTACAGTGCTTTAAAGTTGTAAAATGCTGTATAATTCCTGAATGATACGGCAAGGTTTGAGCTTTGCTGACTTCTCTGCTAGACAGAGTGATGTACTATTAAAGAGAGTTGGCAGTTCCTTCCTGTTGTAAACCCCCGTCTTTGTTCCCTCCGTGTCTTTTACAAACGATCTTACTGGCGACGGGAGCCTTTGCAATATTTCGGATGGTTTTAGGAGGTTAACGACAGTTGCCTTTTTTTTAAATAGTTCTGAAGTGATGGAGAAACGAAGCTGCGAAGGGATGTGACTGTATGTCTCAAACTGGTGCTGGTTTGGGGTTTTTTTTAATTTTGTGTCGGTGGCTGTGTACAAGCGGTGTGGATTTCTGATGCCCACAGCGAGGCTTTCTGCATCCCATCCGACCCGAAGCGAGAGCTCCCTGCCTCCTTCTGTCCCTCTCCAGCTCCAGAGCGCTGGCCCCGAGCTGTTGGGCTTCGCCCCTGTATTCACGTCTGTTTAATATCTGGTAAGTGTGTCGGGTTTGAGTGTTGCATGGAAGAGCTCACTGGCCCAACTGTGACTTCCTGGTGCCTTAGTCCATTGAAAACACAAAAAAAAAAAATGTTTGAAACCAAAAAAGCCTGGGGTTTTTGCTGACTGCGCTGTGTGTATAATACCTTGCTCCTCTGACTCCCAACTCTTGGTACAAGGTGACTGAGGTTTAGTGACCCTCAGGGGTTTTTTTGTAAACGTCTGCATAGTGGTGTTTTTATCGTTTCTGTTACCGACTTATACTAAAGGTTTGGAGTTTTGTAATGAAAACTTGAGACACTTGTCAGAGAGGAGAATTCTGGGATTTTTTAGTTGAATAGCGTATCTCAAAAGTCGAAGCAGCAGAACTGTGTTTCTTGGTCGTAGGGGATGCTGAGTCCGTCTTGGAGCAGCTCCCAGCAGCCTCTCCTGTTCGCAGGCCTCTGCCCTGTATTAAACGGCGCTGGAGCTCGTGCCCAGTGCAGGCAATTCCATGTCCGCTGGGTAGGTTTAGAACACCAAAAAGCTCGGTGCTGCCTTTTTCTGACATAAAAATACCCTGGTGACTGATGTGCAGGGAAGCGGCAGTTGTGTTTAGGTTAATTCTCAATAGCATGTGATTGCTGCTTTATTTTTTTATTTTTTTAGGGGGGAGGTAGTAGCAAAAAAATACTGGCAGAAGAGTTGGCGATGGGAGAAATGTTGAAGGATAAACTTTGAGGTGTTCTGTCCTCTGCTGTGAATTCGCAGGCCGCTGTGGCTGAGCAGCAAAGTCTGCGTGTGTTTGCGTTGATGCTCGCGGGGGTGGTTCGTTTTGTCAGCGCGTTCAGCCAGGTAGCGCTGGCGTGTTCAGCTTTCAAGGTGTTTCCCACTTCTGTCCTTGGAAGCTTTTCGAGACCCTAATGAACAGTGCCCTGAGCACCCCGCTCCGCGCTGGGTATTGCCCGTGCTTTGAGCCAGCCCTTCCAACCGGCGAACACCGGGACGTGCGAAATGCAGCCGGAGGGTTTGGTTTTGTACGAAGCTGGCAAGCTCGGAGGACTCGGTGAAGCTGATGGAGTTTGCAAGCACGTGCCAAAGGGTTTTTTGACGAGCCCTGAGACCACGCTGTGCCGCAAAGAACGGCGAGCGGCAGGGCGGAGATCCAGACCGGGAGGGGAGGAAGGGAGCTGCTCTGCTCCTCGTCTGCCCGAGGCTGCGACTCGGCCTGGGCCGAGGCTGTTGTGGGTTTAAACTCTTCACCACAGGAGTATTGAAGGTGGGCAGAAGTTTTTAGATGCATTCCACAAAGAAGACGCATTTAGATGTGTTTCACTGTAAGAGGACAGGCTTTCAGAATCGTTTAGATACGTTAGATGTGATTTTTTTTTTTTTTTTTTTAAAAAAAAAAAAAAACAACAAACCAACAAACTTGTTTCCTGAGACACAGAGCACGAGCAGCACACTGCTGTGGATGTCTGGGACGTACGTCCCACTGACGGTTGGGAACCGGTTGCTGAGCTGGGTTGTGATGAATCCAAAAGGCCACGCTTAACCCGAACGCTGTTTTCTGTCCGTGCCAAGCCCTTGGCGAGCTTGGTGCGTGCGCGGTCGTGTGGGGTTGTACCGAGCGCCCCGCGTGGGAAGGCTGCGGAGTGGGACCGGCTGGAAAGGGGGTTTTTTCCCTCCCCAGCGCCTGCCTCGCGTGGCGGGTCGGTTGTTGGTGCTTGGACTGTTCCCTGCAAGGCAAGGTTTGAACGTGCTGGATGTTAATCTCAACATTTTCACTGTATCCTAGGTCTAACATCAAAGCTTTATTTTTTGGCGAGGTCCTCGACGCTGGCCTGAAGGGCAAAGACTAAGCGGGAGTCTCGGATTCTTTCTGACGCTGCAGCTATCGGCTGGGTTACCGCTCACTGTTTCCTGGCTTGTTTGTGTACCACTGGCTTCATTTTAGGTTTTTAAGAATTTTTTTTAAAGACCTGTAGATCTATATTAGGAAAACTGATTTGTTTTCCTGGATTAATGACCCCAGCCTGGCAGCAGAGGAATTGCACGACACACTGACCGTCGCCAGAGGGGTTCTAGCTGCTCGCTCTCCTTGTCAGCTTTTGTCTTAGTTTTTTTTTTTTTTAAAGTGTAAGAGAGAATGGGAAATTCTTTTCTTTGAAGAGAGGGTTGCATTTACCTGGGAGCAGGAGCAGCTAGGGGTGTTCTGGGAGCAGTGCAGAGGACGTGCTGGCCGCCGTGCCCAGAATTGCCCCACGGCTTTGGTGGAGCACGGGCCGACCTTCACGCCGTGCTGACTGCGCTTTCGGGTCCCGCTGCTGCTGCTTCACCATCCCTGTGCCCCTGCAGCCCCGGGGGCTCGGCCAGCGGCTCAGCCGGGGGGTTCGCCCTTAGCAGCCGCCCGAAAAGGCCGACTCAGCAAGGCTGCCCAGGTGGCCTGGCCCTGCCGGCTCATTCACGGCTCCAGCCTAAACTGCGTGGCTCGCTGTCGCAGCCTCCGCTTGCAGAGCTCGTCCTGCTGCGTGCTGGCAGCTGGGGTAGATTTTATATAAAAGCTGTGTGTTGTCTTGAGAGTCGAGTGTCAGGGAGGAGAGAGGGCTTCTAGAACCTCACCTTTTTTTAACTACTGAGGGGAAAAAAACCTCCATCTTCTAGATCTTGAGAAGGCTGAACCTGGCCTGCAGGGAGGAACATCTTTAACTGAAACAAGGGAACGAAAGGCAGCTTTCAAATTGTCTTTAACGCTGAGATTCTGGATTTAAAAGCAAAACTTCCCCCTGAACTAAGGCTCCCTGCATTGTGGGAGGGGTGTTTTTTTTTTTACTTATTTTTTAGAATTGGGTTGTTCTAGGAATTAAGTCTTATTGGCGGTCTTAATGCTTTTGGAGGACTCTGGGTGGCTTTAACCTTTGCGGTAGAGTTCCAAGTTTTGCTGATGTAAACGTGAAAGTATTCGAGATTGAAGGGCAGCGCTGCTAAAACTTGACCCTATTTCAAATCAGGATTTATTTATTATGTATTTTTCTCGTGCGGGGGGCGGTGGCTGGTGAATCAGTTGGGCGGCAGAGGGTGAGGGGGGGCGCCTGGGGACGCTGCGGGGAACGCTGCGCTTGCGGCTGAAGTTTTCCACGGGCCGTCAGCTGCTCTCGTGCCCCTTCCCCAACCAACTCCTCGGCAGCGCTGGGAGGCGAGAATGGGAACAGGGATTGGGAAAGCGGAGCCAAATCACGAGGCCGGTGATTTGTGCTCTTAGTGCCCTAACTCTGCTTTCAATTCCCCCGCCTTTGCGACCGAAGCTTTACGTCGCCGGTGACGGGCAGTAACGTTCCACTTTGCCTCGTTGCCACCAGCTCCATAAACATCCCCGGGACGACTCGTCCCCGTTTGCTCTCCGGTGAATCCCAGCGCTGGGATGTTCCTGTTAAACACAGAGAGTGCTTTTATTTCTTTGGAGGGGCGCGTGATATTGGGCGGTCGAATGGGCGAAAGGCG
>NW_009258326.1:36839-38176 GCF_000687185.1 Egretta garzetta
CTCTCGGCGGTGCGGGGACTTGAGTCGAACTCGCGTGAAGTGGGCAGAGCTGAGTCACCGCCCGCTCTGCGCCGCGGCTCCGCTGATTCCCAAACGCATTCATTTCTCATTAATCAGCATGCCATTAACGGGCTTTATCGGGTATTTTTAGTCAAACCGCCCCGTCCTTGGCTGGCCGCGCGTCAGGGCTGCGCGTCGGAGAGGGGCTGGGTGCTTTCAGCCACAAACTGCTTTTAACTCCCCCGTCCCTTCAGTGCAGACAGCCCCAGGCTGGTTTTTGCCACGCAGCGTCACGCTTCTGAGTCTGCGTTACTCCCAACCTGTCTCCACCACGTGAATTTTCCTCTTTTTGTTGCAAAAATCCTGTCTCGTGGGGCTGGGAGACGGTGGCTTTTCCTGAAAGCTGCGTGTTGGCGGAAGGGCTGGCCTCGGGGAGCAGCTGTACCTGTGCTGTTAGTCGAATGTCACAGCCGGTGGATTATATTTTTTTTTGCCTTTATTTTTAAACTATTCCATGTTTGATACCATGCGTAATAAATTTGCAGAATTTAGAGGATTATAACTTTCTCCATTCTTCCTCCACCTGACAATACGTGCGAGAGCTGCGGCATCGCTGCCGCCGGGGTTTGTCCTTGTGTCGCCGTCTCGGAGCTTTTCCCCGTGTTAGAGGACCAGGAAGGGTGACGGCATCCCTGATGTCCCCTTCCACACACACACCCCCCCCCAGGGACCTGAGATTTGTCCCCTGAGCAGATGCGGGCAATAATTTAGCCCACGCCCTCCAGCTTGTTGAAATATATTTTTTTTTATTGCATTTCTGCAGGTTTTACAAAAATATGACAAAATAAATTAAAAATAAATAAATAACCCCCTTCATTGCTTTTAATTTCCAAAGAAACAAAACACAGCAAGGAGAAAGGAGAAAAAAAAAAAAACCAAACAAAACCCCACCAAACCACCCCAACTCTTCCCTCCTTCCTACAGTGACTGCCTGGAACAGCAAGAGACAGGCAGCCGGCCGCTTGTAGAAGGAGTTTGTAGAGAGAAATGTTTAAAAATGCCCTGGACTGGGGGGCCCTGGTGGTGGCGGGACCCTGCCCTCTCCTCCGGCAAGCGCTGCGGGAATCGATGGTACCAGGGCACGCGCTCTCGGGAGGGAAACGGGACGGACACGGCTCCCTTTCAGACGGAGCCAGAGATGAGAGCCGGCCCTGGAGCGGCCAAAGCCAAGCGGAGAAACTAAAGGGGACGGAGACAAGGAGAGGGCCCTGTGCCCCGTCCTGGGGTGCACGGGCCAGGGCTGAGCCTTGGGCTTGGTGGAGCCCCGAGGGCCTGGT
>NW_009258326.1:38372-39145 GCF_000687185.1 Egretta garzetta
GGCCCGGCTGCCGTGGTTTCGCTGGGTTTCCGAGGGCCCATGTGCCCCAGTTTCCCTGTGCTCCCTTTTTCCCTCGCCCCAGAAACCTCTCCCGCATCCTCCTCTTCCTGCACCCAGGAGAGGGGAGGGCGAGGGGGGACCAGGGGCCCCCCATGCCTTAGGGAGGGCTCTGCCCTGGCCCTGGGGTCCTGCTGCCAGCACAGCTCAGGGCTGTCCCCAGCCCACACAGGGATCTTGTCCCTGCTGGGGTGTGGGGTCCACTCCCTGCACCCAGGAGAGGGGAGGGCGAGGGGGGACCAGGGGCCCCCCATGCCTTAGGGAGGGCTCTGCCCTGGCCCTGGGGTCCTGCTGACAGCAAAGCTCAGGGCTGTCCCCAGCCCACACAGGGATCTTGTCCCTGCTGGGGTGTGGGGAGACCCCCCCAGCATCACCCTGTGCCTCAGCTCCCGCCCTGGCAGCACCGGTGAGCGGAGCAGCAGATAAAGCCTTTGCCCTCTCCTGCCCTTATTGCTGTATAAAATGGCTTGATTTAAGGAAAATTAAAAAAAAAATTACATGATGTGTGGAAAGAGACGGGGAGGGGGGAACCAACCTGACATTTTCTACAGCCCCGGCCTCGGGGAGAGAGGGGCGCACGGACCCTGCCTGGCTGCGGGGGGCTGGGGCAGGCACAGTGATGGGGTGGCCACTCGGGTGTCCCCCCGGCTCTGGCAGCCCCCTGCCTCTCCCCTGCTTGCTTTGGGAATGGTTGGGGGCTGGCGGGCCGCGGGCAG
>NW_009258326.1:39362-40036 GCF_000687185.1 Egretta garzetta
GAAGGGGCGAGTCGCTCGCGTTGGGTTTTGTTTCTGTTTTAGTGCAAGAAATGCTGCCCATGCATGGGAATCCAGGTGGCTGGCACTCGCCGCTCACCCCCCTCCCTCCCAGCTGTCCGGGCTTCGGGCAGGAAAATGTCCCGCTGCTGGGAAGAAATCCCCGCGGAGGCTGCGGAGAGCGGGACGGAGCAGGGCACAGCCCGGGCGATGGCTGTAGGGCAGGGGCTGTAGGCACGGATGAGTCGGGCTCCTCTCCTGAGCACCACGGTCTCGTCCCTCCGCGCTGGGAGATGCGGTGCCCAGCCCGGCGGGCTGCTCTGGGTGGACCTGGCAGCACCGTGCCCCCGTGTGTCTCCGCAGCATCTCCTCGGGGCATCGCCCGCTCGTGAGCCTGCAGAAGGGCGCAGGAGGGAAACTGGTCGGGACGCTCCATCTGAGGCCGTGGTCAGACCCTGGGGCTGCTCGCACCGATGGCGCTTTGCTCAGGTGTCCTCGGTGCAGGATGCGGCCGGACAGGCGCCAGGGCTGCAGTGGGTCCCAGCGGAGGGGCTGGAGGGGCGCGAGGGGACGCAGCAGAGGGGGACGGTGCAGAGCGAGGGACCAGCGCTGGCCCCCAGCGGGCTCAGCCCGGCCCTGCACTCCCTGCGGCGGGGGGTGGCGGGGGGGAGGATGGG
>NW_009258326.1:40090-41406 GCF_000687185.1 Egretta garzetta
CGCCCGTGTCCGCCGAGGGGCCGGGCCGGAGCTGGGGGGAGGCAGTGGCCGCAGCGCCGTTGCCCCCGGCCCCTTCGGACTTGCCAAAATTGAAGAGCTTGCCGGGATTGAATGGCTTGGTGGGCGACTGGACCTTCTCGGTCCCTGTGTCCCGCTTAGTCTCCGGGGATTTCAGGAACTTGAAGCTGAGGAAGCCGGGGAGTTTGTTTTCGCTGCCAGTGGGGGACTGGGGGGACCTGGCGGTGGCCGTGCTGCCGGCCCCGGCCCCTCCAGAGAGGAACTTGCCCTGCAGAGGGATGATCTGCTTCAGCTTCATCACGTTGTTGGTGGCCAGGAGGGAGCTGGGTCGCTTGGGCTTGTCGGAGCCGTGCGAGGAACCCCCGGAGCCCTTCCCTTTGCTCTGGCTCTTCTCATGGGCCGGGTCCTGCCCGGCGACCTCGGGCTTGGCCTCGTCGCGGCTGGACTCACCAGCCCCGGGGACACTCTGGGGAGCCCATCAGCCCCGGGGACACTTTGGGGAACCCATCAGCCCCAGGGATGCCTCGGGGAGTCCACCAGCCCCGGGGACACTTTGGGGAGCCCATCAGCCCTGGGGATGCCTTGGGGAACCCATCAGCCCTGGGGACACTTTGGGGAGCCCATCAGCCCCAGGGATGCCTCGGGGAGCCAACCAGCCCTGGGGACACTCTGGGCAGCCCATCAGCCCCGGGGACACTTTGGGGAGCCCATCAGCCCTGGGGATGCCTTGGGGAACCCATCAGCCCTGGGGACACTTTGGGGAGCCCATCAGCCCCAGGGATGCCTCGGGGAGCCCACCAGCCCCAGGAACACTTTGGGGAGCCTGTCAGCCCTGGGGACACTTTGGGGAACCCATCAGCCCTGGGGACACCTTGGGGACCCCCCCAGCCCCGGGGATGGGGGGGTCCCAGCTCCATGCTTGGCCCCAAGGAGGGTCCCATCCTGGCATCACCCACCTTGAAGGCCTCGCGGCGCTGGTACTCCAGCTTGGCCATCTCCTCGGCCACCCAGGCGGGGATGTCGGGGATGGCCACTTGGATGATGTACTTCAGGAACAGAGCGAAGTGCTGCAGGGGGAACGTGGGTCTGGCTGAGCACCCCCACCCCAGCCCCTCCCAAAATGCACTCTGCAAGGGATGGGGGGGCAGAGAGACCCTACAATAACAGCCTGGGGGAGCCTGGGCATTGCCTGCAGGGAGCTGCCTGGGGTTGCAGCAGAGGGTTGAGGGCTGGGACCCCCATCCCTGGAGGGGAGGGTCTGCGGGAGCCCTTAGCTGGCTGAGCCAAGACAGCACCTT
>NW_009258326.1:41661-42480 GCF_000687185.1 Egretta garzetta
CCCCCGTGCCCCCCCAGCCCACCTGCCACTGCCCGATGCTCTCCACCCGCTGGCCGAAGGGACGCTGGAGCCCCGTGCACAGCTTGAAGGCGTCGCTCCGGATCTCGATGATGTTGTTCACCAGGGCGCACATGGCGGCCAGGGGGAAGGCGGAGGAGAAGAGCACCACATAGCCAAACTGGATGAACATCTCCTGGTAGTCCTGGAAGGTGTCCTGGGGAGGAAGAGGAGGAGGAAGAGGACGTCGCAATGGGCGTACACCTCACCCCACCAGCCCCATGCCCCCCTCGGGGCCACTCACCTCGTACTTCTTCATGCAGCTCTCCACCTCCGCCTGCGTCAGCTGCGTGGAGTAGTCTTCCTCCGGCGGGTCGATCCAGGAGGCCCGGTTGCGCCTCCGCCCTTCCTCCTCACCCTCCTCCTCCTCCCGGCTCTCAGCCGCCCGCCTCCTCCGACCAGCCCGCGAGATCACTGCCGGCTCCACCGCCTTGACCGGGCTGCAGGGGGGACCTTCGGCCTCCTCCTCATCCTCGCACAGCTCGAAGACGGACGCGGGGTCCATGCCCTTCTCCACCATGGTGGGGCTGCCCTCCTCAAGGAAGCTCTCGTCCTCGGGGCCGCCGGGCTCGCCGCCGCGCCGCTCCGCCTTCTCGATGAAGCTCACCTTCTTCAGCTTCAACCCGCAGTCCAGGGCGCTCTCCTCTTCCGAGTCTGACTCACGCCGCTCTTCTTCCTCCTCCTCTTCCTCTGGCACCCCGCAGCCCCCATTCAAACACTTCTTCTCCCCCCGTGACCCCTCAGGGGGGGCTGGGGGGTGGC
>NW_009258326.1:43938-44602 GCF_000687185.1 Egretta garzetta
CCCTCCCTGCGCGGGGAGCCCCACCGGATCCCCCCGTGCCCCCCGTGCTGGTGGGACCCAGCGCAGACCCATGCAGGGTGCAGAGGTGGGGGGTGTCACAAAGGTGCCAGTTCTCTGCACCGAGCCCGGGGGCTCACCCTGAACTGGGGCCGGGGCTCCTCGATGGACTCGGCCGGGGTGTCCAGCGTCCCCCACTTGTAGGCAAACTCGGCCCCACGGCGCTTCCACTCCTCGAGGAAGAGGGTGGCCCAGATGACGTTGAAGATGGCGAAGACCACACAGCAGATGTCCTGGCTGGTCTGCGGGACAGATGGCTCCAACTGCACCGGGGTCGGTGTCCCCCCCGCCCCGTCCCCAACACTCCCCCGCAGCCCTGGGGAGCTGCATGGCGCTGCCCCAGCCCCACCAGCGTGGGTTCAGGAACCCCACAGCTCATAGCAGTTACAGTATTAAAGCATCATAGGGAAAGCCCGGAGCAAGGAGGGATGGAAACCCCCCCCATGACCCCCAAATGTGGGGCTTTACCCCATTTCCCGACCCCTCTCACCTGGTCACTCTCAGTGAAGGTGTAGAGGATGGAGCCGAAGACAGCGGGGTACACCATGGCCGAGGTGTAGAAGCCCAGCCAGGCGAAGTACATGGCGATTTTCACCCCAAAATAGTC
>NW_009258326.1:45545-46422 GCF_000687185.1 Egretta garzetta
CATGCCCCGCTGTGCCACGCCGTGCCATACTCACTGATGGGCTGCCCCTCGAGGAAGTGGATGTTGTGCAGCGACTCGCCCTGCTTGGCGCGCAGGTTCTCCAGCCAGTACCTGATGATGTTTTGCCATTCCTGCGGCACCGCAGCGGGGTTGAGCCCCGGGTGATGGTCCCGCTGCCCAACCACCCGCCCCTCTCCTGCCACAACCCCAGCCCCTGCTCCTGTCCTGTCCCCTCCCCGCACCCCTTGTCCCCAGCCTGGGGGATGGCTGGCTTGGTCCCCAGCTGAGCTGGGGCTCCCTGATCCCCTTCTTTACTTGGGGAGGGGGAGAGGACCTGCCTTCCCTGCCCCACATCCCTGTATCCCTGCCCTGCATCTCCATATCCCTGCATCCCCACATCCCTGCATCCCCGCGTCCCTCCACATCCCTGTGTCCCTCCACATCCCCGCGTCCCTCCACATCCCTCCGTGTCCCCACGTCCCACCTGAGAGGTGAAGAAGTAAAGCTCATTCTCGATGTTCTCGTAGATGTAATCCTCCTCGCAGGAGAAGCTCCGCATGCCTCCACCGAATTCAGCTTTCACCGGCTTTCGCAGCCCGATCTCATCGGCCCCACGCAGCAAACTGCAGGGAGAGGGGACACGGCTGGGGACGCGGCTGGGGACGCAGTGGAGGGCGCAGCGGGGGCTGGGGACACGGCCGGGACCCTACCTCTCATAGGTGGCGGTGACGAAGAAGGCATAGACGCGGGTGTGCTTGTGGTGCCGGACCTGGACGATGAGCTCGGGGATGCCGAGGCGGAGGTGGTTCAGGAGCCAGAGCAGCGTGTGGTCGTCGGTGGTGTCTGGACAGCACCGATCAGCACCGCGGCGGGGACC
>NW_009258326.1:47313-47817 GCF_000687185.1 Egretta garzetta
GGTCCCCGTCCCGCGCGGGTGAGGCGGGATGGGGACGGTCCCCAGCGTCCCCTCGTCACCCCCAAGCAGTGGCCAGCGCAGGGACATGGCCCCTGTCCTGCCCGGGACATGCTGTCCCCACGCCCAGCGTCCCCATCGTGCCTCTCACGGAGGACGAGGACTGGGCACATCCCAAAACGCTGCCCGGAGCTGGCAGGGAGGGGAGGGTGAGGGTCCCCGGAGGTGGGTCCCCTCATGGGACCCTGTTCCTTCCTGCCCCACACCAGCAGTGTGCCCAGCCACCTCCGTGCCTCAGTTTCCCCTCCTAAGCCAGGGTGGCAAAGTCAGGATGGGGCGAGTGGACCCGATGCCCAGGGGACGTCACGGCCTCTCTGGCTGCCCCAGGGCTGGGAAGGTCCCGGGGCTCCGGAAACGCTGCTCACACTGGGACCTGCTGGCCCCGAAAAACAGGAAATGCCAAACCTCTGCAGGCAGCTCATCCCAGGGGATGCACCCCGGCTCTGG
>NW_009258326.1:52634-53188 GCF_000687185.1 Egretta garzetta
CCGTCCTGGCGGCCCACCCGCGCCCCCGCCACCGCAGAGCCCCTGGACCGCGGCCTCGTCGTCTGGTTCCCAGGTAGGGTTGGCATCGGGTCGTGGTGCTTGGGCGGGGGTCCCGGTGCCCGGCATGGGCAGGGCTCAGCCCCTCCTGGCTTCCCCAGCACCGTGAAGCCGGCTAAGCTTGGGCTTGGATGGTCCCGGCTTGGATGGTCCCGGCTTGGATGGTCCCAGCTCAACGCTGGCCCCTTTACACCCATCCTATACAGCTGCAGCACAGCTGCTAGCAGGGGGGTCTCTCCTGAGCCCCCCCAAAAGCCCCTGTGGGCTTGAAGCTGCTGGAGGGGAAGGGCTGGGGCGTGCCGGATCCATCCGGGGCTGAGCTCGCGGTGGTGGGCGCTGCCGGTGCCCATCCAAGCTGTGTCCTGGCTCTGCAGGTCCCCAGAGCTTCACCGGGGAGGACTGCGCCGAGCTGCACGTGCATGGCGGGCCGGCGGTGGTGAGCGGGGTGCTGCGGGCGCTGGGTGAGGCTCCCCCCGTCCCTCCTCACCCCCTCCCCT
>NW_009258326.1:54890-55832 GCF_000687185.1 Egretta garzetta
AAGTGAGGGGTGCAGCGGTGGGGGGGGTTCCTGTGCCACGAGCATCAAGGACCGCGGGCAGGGGAGCTCTTGGCTCCGTGCTGGTATTAAACCGTGGTGCCTTCGGCGGCTCTGGCATCCTTCCCCCTCCCTGGTCCCCCATGTCACGGAGCTCGGCGTCCCCATGCAGGCTCTGGTGCTTTCCTGGCCAGGGGAGCATGTCCTGAGCCCCAGACATGGAAAACACCGCTGGGAGAGGCCCCGCTTCCTGGCCGGGAGGACAAACAAGGAGCTGGAGCGGCTGGAAGGGAAAAGCCACCCTGGGCTTTCCCCCTGGGGCATCCCCTCCCCTCGCCATAGCGTGGGGGACACAGGGCTCAGCATCATCCCAGTGGGGTCCAGCCTGGTGCCCCAAGTGCACCCCCAGCCCTGGGGACACAACGTGGGGGTCTTGGGGGTGGCCCTGAATGTTGGGAGCCCCCCCACCCCGCAGGGCACAGCCCCAGCCCAGGGAGCCATGGGATCCCCCCAGCTCTTGCACCCACCTGGCAGATTTGGGGTCTGCAGCCCCAAAAGTGGGGGCTCCCTGGGGACACCCCACCTCTCCTGCCCCCTCCCAGGCTCCAGGAGTGCCTGGTGCTCCAGGATTATTTATAGTGGAGCTCCAGGAAATCCTCTGGCAGCGAATGGTTCCCCCTGGTTCCTGAGCTGGGCTGCGGGGGGGTAGCATGGGCAGTGGGGCCGTGGTCCCTGGGGGGAGTCCCTCCGTCACCCCCATCCCACCCTGGCAATGTGCGCTTCCAGGGGCTGGGCAGGGATGGGGGGGACCGGGTGGCGTCGCCATCCTTGGGCAGCATGTGAGTGCCTGTATCCCAGGAGGGATGGGGCTTGGGGGACGTGAATGGGGCTTGGGGGACCTGTATGGGACCTGGGGGTGCTGGCTGGGGCTGGGGATGCGCTGGG
>NW_009258326.1:57003-57235 GCF_000687185.1 Egretta garzetta
CGCCCCTGCCCGGGGTGCCCAGTGTCCCTGCGCGGCCACGCAGAAGCGCGTGGGCAGGAGCGTGTTTGCAAAAGCAAGGTTGCATGTGCAAAAGTGCAAAGATGAACGTGCCCGGCCCTCGCATGCTCCCAGCGCGGCCACAGAGGGGGCCCGGGGACGCCCCCAAGCCCCATTAGCTCCCTCACCTTGGAGCCCATGCAGATGTTGAACTGGTCCTTGAAGAACCCCGCCT
>NW_009258327.1:0-269 GCF_000687185.1 Egretta garzetta
AGGACTGCCTGGTGCTGGAGCGCGGCGAGCAGCCGCACCCCGTCTGCACCTTCCAGGACGACTTCCAGGAGTTCGAGATGATCGACGACAACGAGGAGGAGGAGGAAGAAGAGGAGGAGGAGGAGGGCAACGAGCTGGAAGGTCCACCATCCCCTTCTGCCTCGCCCATCCCCTCGCCCGCCCTGGAGGAGACACAGAAGCACCGGCCCACCACCCTCAACCTGACGGCCCCGGGCACCCAGGTGAGGGTGGGGGCGGCCGGGAGGGCT
>NW_009258328.1:0-686 GCF_000687185.1 Egretta garzetta
CCAGAAGGGTCCCATGGGCCCATATTGGGGTCCTAGGGGCCGTATTGGGGTCCCTGGGGGCTCTTTTGGGTTCCCAGGAGTTATGTTGGGGTGCAGGGAGCTATAGGAACACTATGGGGCTTTTTTGGGATCCCAGGGAGCCATGGTGGGGTGCAGGGAGCTATAGGGAGCGTATGGGGCTCTTTCGGGGTTCTAGGGGTGTAATGGGGTGTAGGGAGGCACGTTGGGGTGTAAGGAGCCATAGGGCCCCTCTATGGGGCTCTTTTGGGGTCACAGGGGCTGTATTGGGGTGTAGGGAGCCTGTGGGGCCATATTGGGGTCCTTGGGGGCTCTTTTGGAGTCACAGGGGCCATGTTGGGGTGCAAGGAGCCATATTGGGGTGTAGGGACCCACAGGGACCCCCTATGGGGCTCTTTTGGGGTCCCCAGGGGCTCTTTTGGGGTCACAGGGAGCCGTATTGGGGTGCAGGGGAGCTATAGGGACCCTATAGAGCTCTTTTGGATTCCAGGGGATATATTGGGGTATAGGGATGCTCTGTGGTCCCTGGGGGCTCTTTTGGGGTCCCAGGGGATGTATTTGGGGTGCAGGGAGCCTATGGGGCTCTTTTGGGGTCCTGGGGGCCATGTTGGGGTGCAGGGAGCCGTAGGGGCCCCCTGGGGGGGCCTTTTGGGGTCCCCAGGGCCGTA
>NW_009258329.1:0-577 GCF_000687185.1 Egretta garzetta
GTTGCTTTTTTGCAGGTGCGGAGGCATCGGTTGTGTGGCCCAAAGGGTGACGGCAGAGAGGTGAGTGGAGCGCTGGCCGTAAGGCTGCTTGGGGTGTGGTGTTAGAGGGAAGGTGCGACTGGTGGCTATGCGCTTACATGATGGCATTTATTTTTTTTTCTATATTACAGGTGGGAATTGAGAAGCAACGTGGGGTATGGGCTGACTCAGGCAAGGTGAGTGGTGATTGTTGGGCTGGAGTAGAGGGTATTTTTTTTTTTAGGTGTTGCATATTGCCGGTGTAGTTCTCGGCCACCTGTGTTGGTGGTGTCTTCCTGGCAGTGTGCAAACCTCAACCTGGCAAGCTGAAAAAGGTACAGGCGGCGGCCAAGCTAAAGGGAGGGGGAGATGGGAATTGGTGTGGGCGGGTTCTCTTTTGGGGTGGTCTGTCCGCATGTGTCAAGTGATGTGGTGGTTTTTTTGTTGTGCAGGTGCTGTAGGAGCAAAGCGTCACGGTGACGAGCGGACTGAGAAGGTGAGGCGGTTGTGGGCTGTGTGGGCATCTGAAAGGGCGGTGCTCTATGGCAACTCGGTTGAA
>NW_009258330.1:0-447 GCF_000687185.1 Egretta garzetta
TTTTTTTTTTTTTTTTTGTTTTTGTGGCTTTTTTTTTTTTTTTTTGGTGGGTTTTTTTTTAATATAAAAGTCCATGTTAAAATCTTTGAAACCTAATTTGCCAAGTGCGGAGGGCCGTGCCTGGGAGCGGCCGTGGAGGAAAGTGCCGGCGCAGCCCGGGAGCGACGGCGATGCTGCTGGAGCTGTTTCGGCCGAGGGCGTCCGTGCTCCCCCCCTGTGCCTCGATTCCCCCTGGCCTCGCCCTGCTCGATCCCATGCGGGGAGGAATGGGGGGCGCTAAGGGGTTGCTTTTTTTGTTTGTTTTCGTTTAAATCTCCTCGGAATGAAAGTCCCGTCACAATTTGGCTTCTCACTCCTCCGAGAGCAGAGTGGCGCTGTAAAAATGCACTTAACACACATCCTCTGCTTTTATTATTTTTTTTCTTTTTTTTTTTTGGCTTTTTTTTT
>NW_009258331.1:0-873 GCF_000687185.1 Egretta garzetta
TTCAGATGTCTCCATGGAGGTCTCTGTCACCCCAGATGTCCCCAACCCCCTTGAGGTCCCCAACCCCTGGATGTCCTCAAGCCCTGGATGTCCTGAACCGTCCAGTGTCCCCAGTTCCCCAAGATGTCCCTACCCCCTGGATGTCCCCACACCTCTCAGGATGTCTCCATGGAGGTCTCTCTCCCCCACTGGTTGTCCCCAACCCACTTGAAATCCCCAAATCCTGGATGTCTCCCACCTCCTGAGGCCCTCAACTCCCTGGTGGTCCTCAACCCCTCAGATGTCTCCACAAATTTATCTGACCCTCCATGGATGTCCCCAACCTCTGGATGTCCTGAACCGTCCAGTGTCCCCAGTTCCCCAAGATGTCCCTACCCCCTGGATGTCCCCACACCTCTCAGGATGTCTCCATGGAGGTCTCTCTCCCCCACTGGTTGTCCCCAACCCACTTGAAATCCCCAAATCCTGGATGTCTCCCACCTCCTGAGGCCCTCAACTCCCTGGTGGTCCTCAACCCCTCAGATGTCTCCACAAATTTATCTGACCCTCCATGGATGTCCCCAACCTCTGGATGTCCCTGATCCCCTGGCTATCCCCAACCCCCTGTATGTCCCCACCCGCCCAGAGGTCATGGGGTTGGGGTGCTCACAGGGCCGGTGAAGGTGATGCAGGTGAGGGTGACGTCACCAGTGACCTCGAGGTTCTGGACGGTGGGGAGGGGCAGGCGGTGCAGGAACACCAGCATGTGCTGCCCGTTCACTGCCACCTGCGGGGACAGAGGGGACAGAGGGCACAGTAGGCAGAGAGGGGACAGTGGGGATAAAGAGGGCGGTGGGGTCACACAGGCAGGACCATGGCTGCACCTGCCCTGGG
>NW_009258331.1:936-1451 GCF_000687185.1 Egretta garzetta
AGGGTTGGGCTCTGAGCACCCAAAGCTGGGGTCTGGGGTTCTGAGCAGCCAGAGCTGGGGTCTGAGCACCCAGAGCTGGGGTTCTGAGCAGCCAGAGCTGGGGTCTGAGCACCCAAAGCTGGGGTGTGGAGTTCTGAGCACCCAGAGTTGGGCTCTGAGCACCCAAAGCTGGGGTCTGGGGTTCTGAGCACCCAGAGCTGGGGTCTGAGCACCCATAACTGGGGTCGGGGGTTCTGAGCACCCAGAGCTGGGGTCTGAACACCCAAAACTGGGGTCTGGGGTCTGAGCACCCATAGCTGGGGTCCCACCTGGTAGCCATGCAACTGGGCACTGATGATGATCTCCACGGTCCCCCCGGGGCTGAGGGGGGGGCGCCCGCAGAGCTCCTCGGGCCCCCACACCCCCCCGCATCGCGCTTTGCACCCCAACACCGGCCCCATCGCAAAACGGGCGTTCAGCTGCAGGGCCACGTCCCCCGTCGCGCAGAGCAGGCCCACCGTGAAACTGACGCAGGG
>NW_009258331.1:2324-2910 GCF_000687185.1 Egretta garzetta
GTCCCCCGGCCCCATGGACCCCATAGCCCCCCCCCCTCACTGGGTTGATGATGGGGAGCTGGGTGTTCATGGTGGGTGCTGCTCTGGGGGTCCCTTGGGTGGCGGTTGCTGGGTGCTGCTGATCCCTCGGAGCCTGGATCTGCCAGGCAGGCACAGTCCCTTCCCGGTGACCTCTGTCCTGCCCCACTCTCACTTTCATTTCCCCAGGTTTGACCTTTACTCAGGGTGTGGCACCGTCACCTGTGTCCCCGTGTGGACCTACCAGGACCCCCATCCCCCACGTTCCCCACATCCCCTGGGTCCCCACAGCCATCCCTGTCCCCCATGGCCCCTGTGTCCCCATGGCCCCCATGGCCCCATCCCCGTGTCCCCCACTCTGTCTTCCGTGCCCCTCCCATGTCCCTGGTGTCCCCCATGTCCCCCAGATGGACCCAGTCTCCTCACCACCCCCCATGAACCCTTCCCTGCTCGGGAGGGGCCGGAGCCAGTTTTTGGGGGGGAAACCCCCACTTTGGGTGGCAGGGTGGGTGGCCAGGCGGTGTCACCGGTGCTGGTGGCCGGGCAGTGTCACCCATGCTGGTGCCAG
>NW_009258332.1:0-2290 GCF_000687185.1 Egretta garzetta
CGCTGGTGCAGGGCTGGGAGGCACTGGGCAATGCCGGTACAGGGCACTGGGAGGCGCTGGGAGCCCTGATGCAGGGCACAGGGCAGTGCCAGTACAGAGCACTGGGAGGCTCGGGGGGCACTGGGAAGCACTGGGAGCCTTGGTGCAGGTTACTGGGCGGTGCCAGTACAGGGCACTGGGAGGCTCGGGGAGCACTGGGAAGCACTGGAAGGCACTGGGAGCCTTGGTGCAGGTTACTGGGCAGTGCCAGTACAGGGCACTGGGAGGCTCGGGGGGCACTGGGAAGCACTGGGAGCCTTGGTGCAGGTTACTGGGCGGTGCCAGTACAGGGCACTGGGAGGCTCGGGGAGCACTGGGAAGCACTGGGAGCCTTGGTGCAGGTTACTGGGCGGTGCCAGTACAGGGCACTGGGAGGCTCGGGGAGCACTGGGAAGCACTGGGAGCCTTGGTGCAGGTTACTGGGCGGTGCCAGTACAGGGCACTGGGAGGCTCGGGGAGCACTGGGAAGCACTGGGAGCCTTGGTGCAGGTTACTGGGCGGTGCCAGTACAGGGCACTGGGAGGCTCGGGGAGCACTGGGAAGCACTGGGAGCCTTGGTGCAGGTTACTGGGCGGTGCCAGTACAGGGCACTGGGAGGCTCGGGGAGCACTGGGAAGCACTGGGAGCCTTGGTGCAGGTTACTGGGCGGTGCCAGTACAGGGCACTGGGAGGCTCGGGGAGCACTGGGAAGCACTGGGAGCCTTGGTGCAGGTTACTGGGCGGTGCCAGTACAGGGCACTGGGAGGCTCGGGGAGCACTGGGAAGCACTGGGAGCCTTGGTGCAGGTTACTGGGCGGTGCCAGTACAGGGCACTGGGAGGCTCGGGGAGCACTGGGAAGCACTGGGAGCCTTGGTGCAGGTTACTGGGCGGTGCCAGTACAGGGCACTGGGAGGCTCGGGGAGCACTGGGAAGCACTGGGAGCCTTGGTGCAGGTTACTGGGCGGTGCCAGTACAGGGCACTGGGAGGCTCGGGGAGCACTGGGAAGCACTGGGAGCCTTGGTGCAGGTTACTGGGCGGTGCCAGTACAGGGCACTGGGAGGCTCGGGGAGCACTGGGAAGCACTGGGAGCCTTGGTGCAGGTTACTGGGCGGTGCCAGTACAGGGCACTGGGAGGCTCGGGGAGCACTGGGAAGCACTGGGAGCCTTGGTGCAGGTTACTGGGCGGTGCCAGTACAGGGCACTGGGAGGCTCGGGGAGCACTGGGAAGCACTGGGAGCCTTGGTGCAGGTTACTGGGCGGTGCCAGTACAGGGCACTGGGAGGCTCGGGGAGCACTGGGAAGCACTGGGAGCCTTGGTGCAGGTTACTGGGCGGTGCCAGTACAGGGCACTGGGAGGCTCGGGGAGCACTGGGAAGCACTGGGAGCCTTGGTGCAGGTTACTGGGCGGTGCCAGTACAGGGCACTGGGAGGCTCGGGGAGCACTGGGAAGCACTGGGAGCCTTGGTGCAGGTTACTGGGCGGTGCCAGTACAGGGCACTGGGAGGCTCGGGGAGCACTGGGAAGCACTGGGAGCCTTGGTGCAGGTTACTGGGCGGTGCCAGTACAGGGCACTGGGAGGCTCGGGGAGCACTGGGAAGCACTGGGAGCCTTGGTGCAGGTTACTGGGCGGTGCCAGTACAGGGCACTGGGAGGCTCGGGGAGCACTGGGAAGCACTGGGAGCCTTGGTGCAGGTTACTGGGCGGTGCCAGTACAGGGCACTGGGAGGCTCGGGGAGCACTGGGAAGCACTGGGAGCCTTGGTGCAGGTTACTGGGCGGTGCCAGTACAGGGCACTGGGAGGCTCGGGGAGCACTGGGAAGCACTGGGAGCCTTGGTGCAGGTTACTGGGCGGTGCCAGTACAGGGCACTGGGAGGCTCGGGGAGCACTGGGTGACAGCAATGTCCCCTCCCTGCAGGACGGGTAAAGAGCTATCGACCTGGCGCTGGAGGGGGGCAACCGCCTGTGCCTGCGGGTGCTGCGGGACCCACAGTGTGCCTGGGGCTGGCCCCCCACGGAGGGTGAGGTCCCCAGGGTGCCCCCTTGGCCAGGGCGGGTACTGGGGGGGCTGATCCAGCCCCCCAGTTCGGGCTGGATGCTGACTCCTGTCTCTGTCCCCAGACCCAGGGGGGCCCAGGTGCTCCCTCTCCTTCCTGACCGAGGACGGCAGCGGAGGCAGTGTCACCTCCGGGCTCCCCGGGGGCAGATCTGAGGCCGGGCCCCTGAGCAGCACCCGCAGGTCCCTGCTGGAGGAGCTGGAGCTGGGGGGCAG
>NW_009258333.1:0-465 GCF_000687185.1 Egretta garzetta
CCGCGGGCAATGCTGTCCCTCACATAATGCTTGCAGAAGCTTTCCTGATGCAAAGTTCCATTCTTTTTAAACTGAAGAAACATCTGAACCTAAAATTATGCTCTTGTTAAAACTCATATATGTCACTACTTTTAATTAGAAGCTTAAATCTCAGCAGTGACTTTTTAGCTGAATTTTGTATGAACTTAATTTCTTCTATCGTACAAAAAGAAGTTGTTGTGACTCATGTTTCTTGTGTCTGTTATGAATGCCAAATTAATGCAATCTTTGTTCTTCTGACACAGCTCTATTCATGATGCAGTACAGCACTACTAGTACCCTGCAGAAAAAAAGAAAAAAAAAAAATCAAGTTGATTGTAAGTATACATTCTTTTTCCTGCCTAAGCATGACTTTTTTTCACTACTCAAAATTGAGTATAAAAGCTGAAACAAATTATTCCCTGCAAAAGATAAATAGACAACTCT
>NW_009258333.1:484-693 GCF_000687185.1 Egretta garzetta
CCTGGTTTTCAGTCAATTTACCATCTGTGGTGATTTAGGTAGCTGCACAAAATACAGTGTGAATATGATGTCCCTTATGGGAGACAATATACATTTTATGCACCACAAACTGGTAAAAGGTACTGGATGAACTAGGGCCAGGCAAAAATACACAGAACATTTAATGTGTACGAGCCTTCCTAAATAATAATAATAATAATAATAATAAT
>NW_009258334.1:0-605 GCF_000687185.1 Egretta garzetta
TCGGGGACCCGGGGAACAAAAAAGGCACAGAGGCGAACAAGCGCGGGTCTGTTCCTCCCCACCACGGAGGAAACTGCGTTCACAAAGAAAGAAAGTTTAACTACGGTTAAAAATAAAAGCGGAGCGAGTTTACCCCGAGATAACTTGAAGTCATTAGTTAAAAAAAAAAAAAAAAACCACCAACAAAAACGACCCAGCCCCAACCACCCAGCGCCACGCCGTAGCCGCACACATGTGATCCGGAGTTTGCAGCCCGGGGGAAGGGAAGCGGGCGACTTTTGTGATGCAAGTGCGGGCCGGTGGCACCGCGGATCCCGACCTGCGGGGAGAGACAAAGCCCAGATCGATGCGGCCGTGAAGCCACGGCTGCGGCCACCTCGCCGGGAGACGCGCTAGTTCTGCTTTCCTACCGAACGAAACAACTTTAATGAGGTTTTCCCTAGGAAAGGGGAAAAAAACCAAAACCCAAAGCCCAACAGAGGCCTTTCCTCCAGCTGCGTGCCTGTAACTCACGTGTGTTCAGTCTAATAACTTTTAATGTCTAGCCCTAAAACATCTTTATAAAAAATAGCTTTACAGCGTAATAGGCCAGGTGTCCTTCAGCT
>NW_009258335.1:0-448 GCF_000687185.1 Egretta garzetta
AATGGACTGAGCCGAGCTGGCTCGCGGCCGGGGCGGTTGAGTTGGGAGCTTCCCATGAAGGGGGGATGGCTCCGGAGCCGTCACCGTGCACCCGAGTCCTTCCCCTGCCCACAGTGCCCCCAGTGCCCCCAGTGCCCAGCTCGGGCATCTGAGCTGGGAGCTTCCATCAAGGGGATGGCTCTGGAGCTGTCACTGTGTGCCCGAGTTCTTCCCCTGTCCCCAGTGCCCCCAGTGCCCTCAGTGCCCAGCTTGGGTATCTGAGCTGGGAGCTTCCATCGAGGGGACGGCTCCGGAGCCGTCACCATGCACCCAAGTCCTTCCCCTGCCCCCAACTTGGTGCCCCCTGTGCCCAGCTCAGGCATCTGATTGCCCCAGGGTGCAGAGATGAGGCTAATGAGGACTAACGAGGTCCCCCTGGTCTCTGAGCTCGGGGGGTGAGGAAGGCTGT
>NW_009258336.1:0-1015 GCF_000687185.1 Egretta garzetta
GTTCACAGGGGGTGAGTGGGATGCTTTTCCTCCGTGGACAGATGTGCATGGCAATGGACACAGCGTTGGTGTCTGAGCTCCTCTTGGCCAGGAGCTGTTTCCCTATCCCCACATCACCTCCCTCTGCATGCTCATAATCCCCTCCTCACCTGCCACATGCTCAGCTCTGCCCTGCAGACCTGTCCTGGCAGCAGGGCACTGCCCAGGAACATCTCCATGTGTACAGGGGGTAAGAAGCAGCTCAGACCAGTGCTAATGAGAACTGAGGTCTCATTGCCTACTCCAGAGCAGAGAAATAAATTCCCATCTCCCACTGCCCACCCAGCCAACCAAGATGAGAATACTCAGAGCACAGATTTCTACCCTTTCAGGGAATGCCCTACCTTGACATCCATCTTTAAGATGGCAAATTTGCAAATGTCCTCCTGGTTGATGTAGAAGTCTGAGCAGTCCTGACCCATGCTGCACCCTCTGGAGAGCTGAAGGATTCTGCCCGGTCAGGGGTCACTTGTGGTACCCACGTCTTCTGTCCACGGAGTTGTGTGGAGCTCTCCAGGCAGGCTGAGTGCTAACCCTGTCAGGCAACAAATTCCCTAGCCAGGTGTGCAGCCCCTTGGGGTGCAGGAACCCTTCTAGGAAGGACAGCCCTTGGCACCCCAGCCTGCACTCCCACCTTCACACCCTGCAGCCATCCCTGGGAGAAGGCAGCCGTCAAGCCCTGTCCCTCTGATGTTGCAGCAGGGAGTCCCTGCTCTGCAGCACGTCCTCCTCCTCTACACCAGAGAAGCTCTGAGGGTTGTGCTTACAGATCCTGAAACATGTGGGAGGTGACAGCTTTAGGAGACCTTTCAAGGAAATGCAGCTGCATTTTCCTGCACCCAGAATTTACTGTGTAAATGTCTGTGAAGATTATTCCTAGAGTAATGTATCTCCTACAGCATCCCCTTATTCAGACAGTCTTTAACATTTTTCTGCCATGTTTCTCTCCCCTCAGTGCCTGCAGGCAGTGCCCTCA
>NW_009258337.1:0-264 GCF_000687185.1 Egretta garzetta
CGGTGCCCATCCTGCAGGACCTGATTGAGAAGGGGGAGGAGGAGGACGCCTGCATTGAGCTGCTCAGCAACATCCTGGAAGTGCTGTACAGGGCCCAGAAGGTAAATCCCATCCCCTCTGCTGCCTCCTTGCCCCTCTCCAGCCATCGCCCTGGAAATGCCCCGACCAAACCCAGGGCCAGGCATGAGTTACTGGCCACGGTGCGGGCGGGACTGACCGTGGTCCATCCAAAGCCAAAGGGGGCTGCTGGTGCCCGCCATCCCA
>NW_009258337.1:1958-2840 GCF_000687185.1 Egretta garzetta
GCTCCTCGGCTGGCGCTGTGGCCTGCCGCCCAGCTGGATGTGTGGCGGGATGCAGGAGGAAGCCCAACCAGGAGCTGTGCCCGGCACTGGCCGGGATCAGGGGGTGTGTGGAAGCGCGGGCAGGGCGCTTGGCACCGGGAAGCCCATTCTGGAAGCAGATGAAGAGTTTGCGTTGTGTGCTCCAGCAAAGCAGTGACAGGACCTGGTGAACCATCCCAATTTCAGGCGCCAAGAACACGTGGGCAGAATGTGCTGGGACATGCGCCTCGGGTGGGAGGGGCGGGCAGCTCAGAGCTGCGCAGCCGACGCGTCACGCAGAGCGCCCGCAGTGCGTTGCGAAGCCCTGGTCACGGAGGGGCCAATGGAGCTGTGGCTCCACGGGCACCCTGACACCCAGCGTGCTGGGCTGCGCGGCGAGGGGGGGTGAGGAGCGGCGCCCGGCCACGTTCCAGGGGCCGGCCCAGGGCATTGGGGTGCGCCCCAGGGGGACACGGTGGGCTCTCGGCATTGGGGTGTACCCCAGGCAGATGCGGTGGGCTCTCAGCAGACGCGGTGGGCTCTTGGCGTTGGGGTGCGCCCAGGCGGACGCGGTGGGCTCTCGGCGTTGGGGTGCACCCCAGGCGGGAGCTGTGAGCTGTGACTCAGGTGGGAGTTGCGCACGGGGTTGCGTTTGGTGTCCTCCTGCTTTTAGGCTTAGTTCCCAGCTGTGTGATTCAGTGCCAGAGGAAGCAAGAGCCAGAAAGAGCCGTTGGGCAGGCTCTGCCGGGCTGTGCCGGGCTCTGCCGGAGGCGAGGAGGGGCGCTGGGTGCTGAAGCGGGGCCCCATGCACAGGGTGGGACACGGGGAGCGTTCCTGTGGCTCCCCCCACCTGCCCCCCCCCCC
>NW_009258337.1:4047-4939 GCF_000687185.1 Egretta garzetta
AGGGGACGGTGCATCCCTGCGGGCTGGGGGCAGCACAGGGGGCACTCACTGCGCCGCGCGCGGTGTACGCTCGCCTTCCACTGCTGCTGCCAGCCACTTTGATCTGGGACCCTCATCAGACTGATGCTGAATTTCACCTCTCGTGGGCAGTCTTGTGGGGATGGAGTACGTGTGCTGCTGATTCCCACCTCCCTCTAATTAGCCAGGGCATCCTGCAGCCCCCTGCCCTCACCCCGTGGAAGGGGAGCCGTGTCAGCCAGGACCCCCACATGCCGCCCGGGTCCCCCTCCCAGCTGGGAGATTTTGGGGACAGGTCTGCTCTCTCCTGGCCAGGGGTGTGGGAGAAATCCCCAGCGCTCCCGGTTAACCTGTGGGCAGCAGCTGGGGGGCAGAGGCAGGCAGCCCATGCTGTGGGGTGCAGGGATGGGCACCGATTTCAGCCTGGGCAGGCTGGGAGCACCAGGGCTGCAGGTGGCCCTTGGGGACCCCCGAGGCACGGTAGGGCCCGAGGCTGCACTTGGCAAGGGGCTGTGGGTGCTGGGCATCATCCCCATCCTCATCCCCATCTTCATTCTCATCCTCATCCTCATCCAGAACAGAAGTGCACAGGTGGGAGAGGATGTAACAAAAATAGCGTCTCCGTAGAATTTATTGAATTCTCATTAAATACAGCCATTGGTCCCCTCGCCTTATTTACACAGGGGCTTCGATAGATTAAACCCAACGGTTAAAAATATAAAAGCTGGTGCTACCCAAACCCTACCGTCAGAGGGAGGGAGAGGAGGAGGAAGGAGATGTAGGCAGGGGTCAGTGCTGGGACGGTGCCCCCGCAGCCCCGGCCTGCCAGGCGCTGCTGCCTCACAGGAACCAGAAGCATTTGCGCCTGGATTTC
>NW_009258337.1:5332-5681 GCF_000687185.1 Egretta garzetta
GCCTGGTGGCAGGGGGTATTTTGAGATGGGTCACCCACAGTTCCGCCGTGCCCCCCCCCCCTTTCTTACCCAGCCTCAAAGCCTGGCGCTGCCTCTGCTTTTCCCTTGGGCTTGACGCTGCTTTTTCCCCGTGTCTCACCCGCTCGCCCAAGCTCCGTCCCCCTAAACCAGGGCAAACCCTCCAGGTCCCTCCCGGGGAGCTCATCTGCTGCAAGGGGCCACCTGAGGCGAGGGGGACTTGTCTCTGGCGCACTGTGCTGGTGGCACTCGGGTGGCGCTTGGGTGGCACTCAGGCACTGGGCAGCTGTGGTCTTCTGCGGCAGCGGCAATGCCCGTTGGTGCCCGCGGG
>NW_009258337.1:6168-7150 GCF_000687185.1 Egretta garzetta
GGCGGTGCGGCTGCCTGTCGCACCACGCCACGCAAGGAACCGGGGTGCCCTGGGTTGGGTAGGTAAAGGGGGCTGCGCCCCCCACCACAGCCCCCAGGGGTCCCGCAAGCACTGGAGCCCTCTGGCATCCCCGCAGCGCGCAGGCTGGCTGCTGGCCCCCGGGGGCCGTGACGCTGCCTCACGCAGAAGGTCCTGCGGTCTCACACCAGCCACGTCCCATCGGATCAGCAAGGTGCTGCCGTGCGTGCCCGGGACCATGCACGTGGCACAGCCACCCCGTACACGGGGAGCGCCCCGCGAGCCCCACGCGGCACAGCAACACCTCCTGTCACCTCCTGTCACCTCCCATCTCCTCGCCCTGTGAGGACACTGATTGTCCCCAGCTATTTCTGGCAAAACCTGCAAGCCGCAGCAGAGAGCCCCTTAGCGGGGGGGGACCCCAACCTCCCAGCGCAGACGCAGGGGAAGGGCTCGGGGCCGCGTTGGGGATGCACAGCCAGCGTGTTCGGGCACGGCCCTGGGATGGGACGTGGGCAGGGCTGCTCCCCGCGGGTGATCCCCAAGGGCGACTGCTGGGACTGCTGCCCGGTGTGCTCCGCACTTGGCGCCGCCCCCACTCCCCCCACCCCATGTCCCGTGTCCCATGTCCCGTGTCCCACCGGAGCCTTGTCTCATCACGTGGACAGCAGCGAAGCCCGGAGGGAGTCCCCAGCGGGAGCCTGGCAATTACAGGGAGCCACCTCCCCCAGACGTGACATCTCCCCGCCGCAGCGCTGCTCGTCAGACCCAATTAGTGCTGAAGTCGCCCACAAGCTACAGCTGGGGGGTTGTGGTGTAAATGAGCAGAGAACAAGAGATGCCCCCGTGCTCGCGCCACGGAGCGCTGCCCCACGCCAGCCCTGCACGCCACGTCCTGCACCTGCGGCGCTACCAGCGTGAGCCCCATCAACAGCACAGCGGGAACGCACCTGGCCGGCGACCT
>NW_009258337.1:7981-8307 GCF_000687185.1 Egretta garzetta
TGCCCCACCGCGGAGGGAGATGCTGCAGCTCCCCCCAGCCAGCCCCAAGCTCGGGGTCTCTCTCTTTGATGCCTTCACACCAGAGCAGCAGCCTCCTCCAGTGGGACTCAAATGAAGCTGCTGAGCCCCAAAGCTCAGCTCAGTCCCAAAGCAGTGTCCCGTCCCCCCCCGCCCCCCTGAACTCTGCAGGCAGTGCCTGCGCCCCAAATGTTTCTGCTGCGGGTGCTAAACCACCCCCAAAACAGGCCTGTGCTCTGGTCCCCCCATGCCGACTGAGTGTCCCCGGCACCCCCGCTGCCTGCTGGCGGCACGTCCCAGCGCCTGCC
>NW_009258337.1:8317-8951 GCF_000687185.1 Egretta garzetta
CTCCGTGCGTGTGGCTGCGGCCAGGAGAGCCCCTGCCTCCCCAGGGACACGGCCCACCGATGCCTGCCGCTTCCCAGAGCCCACGTGCCTTTGCCTTTGCCGGCCTCCCAAGCCCCCGGGGTGCTGGGGCTGTGCCAGGGCAGTGCTGGGGAGCTGCCCACGGCCCCCAAGACCACCGGGGGGTGCTCCCCAGGAGTGCCCCAACCCCAGCCGCTCCCAGGGCTGTACGGAAAGGGCCCTGTGAAATGCGTTCGGTCACCCTTGTGGACCCCGTCCCCACATCTCCATCACCCTCATGGGCAGCGCAGGCTGCAGCTTTTGGGGGACAGCTGAGAACCCCCCGCGCCCCACATCGCAGCCACAGCTCCCTGTTTAAACCTTCCTCCTGTTACGCGACCTTGATCCTGATTGTTCTCGGTCCTCAAAATCTAGGTCTCTGCGCCAAACGGTTTATTACAACTGGGACTGTGCCCTGAGCACCTCAATTAGATCGTGACACCATTTACACCCCTCTCTATAGCAGGTACATGTTACGGGGGGGTGTACCAGCTGCGCCTCTCGTCCGGGATGCGCCCTCGTCCCGAGCGAGGGGCTTGGCGTGGGCTGTTGCCAGAGGCAGGCGCCCGGGCCCCGT
>NW_009258337.1:9906-11696 GCF_000687185.1 Egretta garzetta
GTGCTGGGGCGGGAGCAGCTCCAGAGGGAACGGGTGCTGGGTGCATGGGGCAGGGCCAGGGGGGCTGGCACCCCAGGGACACCGGCAGCTCCCAGCTGGGACGGGCGCGGGCAGCCAGCACCGGGGAGGTGGCACGGTGCTGCACCCCCCGCCAGAACACGGCGTTAATGCCTCCGGAGGGCCCCCGGGCCCAGGTTGCCCTCGCGCAGCCAAAGCCAAAATGCTGCCCGTGAGTGGTGTGGGGGATGCTCTGCCGCAGTCCCCAGCACCACCTCACAGGTGGATGGGTGGTGGAGGGCAGGATGGGCCCGGCTGTGCCGCCCGGCATGGAGCCTTGCAGGCTGCCCCCCCCTGCCCAGGTGAAGCTGCCGCCTCCCCGATGGCCGGCCCCAGGGGATCGCGGCAGGGGCACTAATGGGAGCACCCTGAGCTGCGGCCACCCTGGGCGTACGGGTTTCTTTTCACTGCTTCTTCCTCGGCAAGGAGCAGAGGGCAGGAGCCACACGAGCGCTAGGGACTGGGAGCGCGCCTCCACCTGAGCCGAGGGCGGCCAAACCCCGGGACAGGGGCTGGGAGGTGGGGGCTCCCCCGGAGCAGCCCGTCCCGCACCTTCGGTGGGCGTTGGAGCAGAGGCCCCGTCCCACCAGAGCCACCCTGGGAGGTGGCACCATGGTGGCTTTGCCTGCGCTGCCCTTGCAGGAGCCCGGGCTCCGTGAGATGTAATGACCATTGCACTGCCCCGGCAGGAGCCGGCTGCCTTGCGGCGTGCCGAACGCGCCTGGGGGCTTTACAAGAAGGTGCTCGGGCTGGTGTGGGGTAAGCAGCTCCTTGCATCTCGGGGAGGTTGGTGGCCCTGTGTGAGATGAGTTCGGAGGGTCTCAGCCCCGGGCCATCACAGGCAAACACCCTCGGACACCTTGCTCCGTCTGGCAGCTCTAGCTGGGAGGCCAAGGACATCGGCCCAGGGGGTCCCTGCCCCACTGCCCGCAGGGGGGTCCTGGGCAGGGCAGGACGGGGCACAGGCAGTCAGGCACCGAGGCACTGGCCACTGAACCCACGCCTTAGGTAGCCCGAAGGATGGGGCTGAAAGCAGGCGTGAGAAACAGGGAGGCTGCCCCTGGGGAGTGGTGGCTGCTCCTGGGGCATGGCAGGGATGTCACCATTGGGGCATGGCAGGGACATCGTCCCCGGGGCACGGCAGGGACGTTGCCCCTGGGGCATCCGCCACGGCTGGGCTGCGCCACCCCGGTGACTCACGGGCATATCAGCTGCGCCAGAGCCAGGTGGGGGCCCGGCTCCCCTCGTCCCCCTGCCCTGCACCCTTTCCCTGGGCGGGGGGGCACCGCGGGCACATGCCGAACAAGCCGGGGCGGACACAACATCGCACCAAGACACGGCGTTGCGTGTGCGTCGATGGCAGCTCTCGGCTTCTCCGAGGGAAAAGCATCTGGGGGGCGGCAGCACCCAAATCTCTGGCAGGGCCCCTCCATCCTCCACCCATCGCCCCCCCAGCCACATCTCCTGCTCCCCAGCCCCCACCTCCATCCCTGCCTGCTCACCCATCCCGCTGGGCCTCCTTCTTCTCCAGGTCCTGGATGACGTCCAGCAGCACGCGGATGGTTTGTTGGCTGGTCTCCAGCACCCCTTCCAGGGACTGCAGCTGGGACTGCAGGTCCCCCTGCTCCCCGCGCCCCCGGGGGCCCTCTCCCTGAGATGTCCGGGTGTCCTTGTCCCCCGCGGGAGGTCCCGCCGGCCCTTTGGCCGCCACCACCAGCTGCAGAAGGTCCTGG
>NW_009258337.1:13348-13596 GCF_000687185.1 Egretta garzetta
GCGCGCTCCCCCCCAGCCCCACCATCACGGACACGGGGAGACGAGCTTTGATCTCCCTGGCTGCCTCTCTAGCACAAGGAGAGCGGGAGAAAAAAGAAACCCCTTTGGCATCAACATGGCACGCGTTCGCAGCTCAAACCAAGCAGAAGCAGCTGCCCAAAATAGCTCTGCCTCGCTGGGGCCAGCCCCGCTGCTGCCGGGGCGCGGGAAGCACGGTGTGGGGCGGGCATGGGAGCGCCTGCCTGGCA
>NW_009258338.1:0-341 GCF_000687185.1 Egretta garzetta
CATGGCCCAGTACAGCCCAGTATGGCCCAGCACAGCCCAGCATGACCCAGTGTAGACCAGTATGGCCCAGTACAGCCCAGCATGGCCCAGTGCAGCCTATCATGGCCCAATGTGGCCCAGTACAGCCCAGTATGGCCCAGTGCAGCCCAGTACAGTCTGGTGCAGCCCAGTACAGTGCGGTGCAGCCTGGTATGGCCCAGTACAGACCAGTATGGCCCAGTGCAGCCCAGTACAGTCTGGTGCAGCCCAGTACGGTGCGGTGCAGCCTGGTATGGCCCAGTACAGCCCAGTATGAACTAGTGCAGCCCAGTGCAGCCCAGTATGGCCCAGTACAGCCCAGT
>NW_009258339.1:0-219 GCF_000687185.1 Egretta garzetta
CCCCCCTGGGCCCCCCCCCTCCCAGGTGCTGGGCTGGTGCCTGACGTCCTTCTGCTCCCCCAGAGCGTCTTCAACGTCAAACCCGAGGAGAAGGAGGAAACGGAGGAACAGAAAGAGAAGAAACACAAAACTTTTGTGGAGAGATACGAGAAGCAGATCAAACACTTCGGTGAGTGCCGGGTGGGGTTTGGGGGGGAGGGGGGAGCTGGCACCCCCTTT
>NW_009258339.1:1753-2003 GCF_000687185.1 Egretta garzetta
CCCGGGGGCCCCCAAACCGCCCCCCCCGCCGGCGTTTTCTTCCCCTCCCCGCCCCAGCAGGGGGACGCAGGGATGGGTGAACCTGGGGGGGGTCCTCACGCCCCTTTTTTTTTCCCTTTTTCCCCCCAGAAACGCGCCCTGATGGAGCAGGTCGCCCACCAGACCATCGTCATGCAGTTCATCCTGGAGCTGGCCAAGAGCCTGAAGGTCGACCCCCGCGCCTGCTTCAGGCAGTTTTTCACCAAAATTA
>NW_009258340.1:0-3421 GCF_000687185.1 Egretta garzetta
CAGGGTGGCTGTGGCAGGGACACGTGGTGGCCCCTTCCCCGCGGTCATGGTAGCCCAGTGCCAGCCCTGGTGGTCTCGGGGGGGCTGCTGAGACATTGCCCGTGAACTTCTGGGCTGGCACGTGGTCCCGCTTGGGGGGTTTAAGGTTGAAGGCGTACTCTGACCATTTATTTTGCACTGAAATTTATAATAAATGCTGTTAAAGACTTTGGCTTTGACAGAGGTAATAATAAATTCACTGTTAAAGACAGTAGTTTAATTCCTTATACCCTCCAATACTGCGCAGAATAAACTATATTCATCACCGAGTAATTTTTTACCACATAAATCTTTAAAACTAACCGTTGTAGGCTGTTGAGGCTGAAATATTGTGAATTTATTAGATATGCCCATGTAGTATTGGATTCAGAGGTTTCCATTCGAATATATTACAGGGGAAATTTGTGTCTTTAAGTGTGACAATCCCTCCATTTTCCAAAGCCCGCGTTACAACCAGCAGCTCCTCCAGAGCCAACTCTGCCTTTATTAGACAGAGATTTAGTAACGAGCCCCTCGCTAATCTGCCGGGGGGGGGGGAGTGGGGGTGACATTTGCTGTGCTGCCCTGTTTCAAATGGGTGGCAAAAAAAAAGCAAGAAAAAAAGAAATAGCAAAAAAAAAAAAGCCGCTTTTTGTTTCCGGCATAACAAATGCTCGATGATTTCCCAGCTTATTTTGTAAATGGAAGTGGAAATTTCACTTGGGGTTGTGACAACGGGAAATATTAAAGCGGAGCCTCGTCATTAAACCCATCCCTCCCCGGCCATAACTTTCACGGGCAGCCGTCGGTTTATGGATCTACATATTATATACATATATATGCGTGCCTGCGCGGGTTGATGGATGCCAGGCGGTTTTATTGGGGGGGGTGGGGTGGGTGTGTGTGTTAATCGGCGATAGCGGGAACGAGAGTCAAAGTGAGGGCGAAACCCCAATTGCACGGAGGCAAAATAGATGAGGAAGGTTTTAAATCTGGCATTGATTTGGCACGAGGTGACAGGCGACACCTCTGCCACCCTCACAGTGCGGGGGCTCTACTTGCCCGAGCCTGTTGAGCGCCCGGGTTCCGAGCAGGCATCCTTGTTTCCTTTGCTAATGTGAAATACCAGCAGACAGTAGAAATCCTTGTTCGTTAGAGAGAGACGGAGATAATTATAAAACCATCTCCCGGTTCATGAGGCGCGGGTAACATTTAAACCAATTGATGTGGTAACATTTAAAGCAGTTCTATCGCAAAATGTCACGTACGGGCTAGTTTCATTAGAGCCGAGTTAATAGATGGATGGGATTCAAACTCCCCGGCCCGGGCATAAAATAAAAAGTTTCCCTCTGCCATAACTCAGCCCCTCCGGCCGCCGCCGTGCCCTTCCCACGGACTGAATCCCCAAAGGTCTAAAACTCCCAGCGCTTCGCCCTCGCGGCAGCAGCCACAAATCAAGAGTTAAAAATGAGAATTAGGGCCAAGACAGAAATCCCGCACCCGGGGTGTTCAGAGGAGCCCGGTTCGGAGGATAACGGCAGCGCGCACAATTAATATTCAGCATCCCCCATTTGTGCTCTCCTCCGCCCGAGGATGCTCGCAACCCTCCCATGTTCCGCACTCGCTTCTGCACCGTCTCGCCTTTTCTCCTTCTTTTTTTTTTTTTTCCTCCCTTTTCCAAGCTGCTCCATCTGTAAATGAACAAACATCTTGATTTTATGGCCTTTTGCTTTGTAACGCGGAGGGGTGGAGGGGAGGGGGGGAAGTAGTGGAATGCCTAAGTAAGACTTTAATTCCAAATTCATTTACGCTGTAGCGATGAAGTTGTCACAAACCATAATGCAGTATTTAATTAAAATAACAGAAGTGTATCTAGATATGTCCTGGGGTAGCTATCACCAAATTATAGCCTGCGCTACCCGGATTGTATTTATGAAACGGTGGTGTCTAAGGTACGGCTGAGCGGATGCAAAAGAGGAAACGTTTAAAGCGTCGTTCTCGCAAGGGCTGCGTCTCCCTCCTTCCTCTCCTGCCCTTCCCCGCCGTGGTTCCCTACTGATTCTGGACCCTCGGTGTGATTTCGGCTGCCTGGGGGCCCTGGGGGTCCTGGCTCAGGCTCCTGGTCCTGACCTGGGAGGGTCTGGGGGCTGCCGGTTGTTACAGAAAAGGGCTGGAGCCGGCCGGGGCTGGGACCAGGGTCTGGGGCAGAGGGGGCACCCGCTCCCGGTCACCCCCTGTCCCTGCTCGGGTGCCTCTGCCAGCCCGGCAGCAGTGGGTGCAGCCACCCCCGGGGGTCCCTCACCCCCTCCCCCCGGCCCTCGCAGCAGATCCTGGGGGAAAGATGGGTGGTTTAGGATCATCAGTTATTTAGGAGCGTAAATCCTAATGGGGGAACTAAGCCACGACTTTCGGGTGGCTGGGGTTGGGCTTTGCACTTTGCGGGAGCGGGTGGGAAGAAAAACAGGCGGTTTTGTGAGTTCCTGGTGAAGCCACGGAGCCGTTGCCTTCGCCGCTTCCCCTGCACCCATCCCCATCCCTCCTCCTGGCGCGGGGGCCGCAGCCAGCCCCTCGGCTGTCCCCCTCGTCCCCCTCTGCCTCCCCCAGTCCCGAAAGCCCAGCCGAAGAGTTATGAACGAAGGGGAAGTAATTGCGGTGACCTTTGCAGGGAAGCGGCCCTGGGGGTTCCTGTATAAAGATATTTTGATAAAACCCATCACGCAATCGGGCCTGGCTGCTCCCATCCGCGCCCCCTCTCGCAGCTCGGGGGGCCGGGGATGGATGGCTCCTTGCACACGCGCGTGCACACACACGTCCGCAATTATTTCGAGCCCCTCTTCACAGGTCACAGGCAGAGTTTAACTCAGATGGCTGCTAATTTTCATCAGGCGTGAGCGTTCAGGACTTTAAAGGTGAAAATAATTGGCTGCAGAACAAATTTAGGAAATGGAGTGTGCGATAAAGCAAATAAAAATCTCTCCCGTTTCCCCCCCCCCCCCCCCCCCCCACCTCCCATGGGGAGGGGGGGAGGGCAGGGATAGGTGCGGCGGGAGCAGGCCCGCTCTTATTTTACCTCCCTTGCAACTTTGCCATTAAAGTTGCACCTACAGCTAGGAAGTTTGTCCGTGAAAAATGGTCATTTTGTTTCCCCTGCTCAAAGCACGTTATTAAAATGCTAATTTAAAAGAAAAAGGAGTTAAATATCTAGCAATGGTGCAGTCTAATTGCAGCCATAATGAGCTCTCTAAATGTGAGTGCCCCTGACACACAGAGAGCATAAACAGCCAGCAAACACATCATTAGTGCTCCCGCTCATTTATTCTGCCGCCCCGGCGCTGACCCCGCGGAGGGCGGCAGGCGCAGGTGGATCCGGCTGCGCCGCCCCCGGGGATGCGGGAAGCGAAGC
>NW_009258340.1:4175-5551 GCF_000687185.1 Egretta garzetta
TGCACACCTCCTCTGAGCACCTTGCACCTCACACACCCCTGCACCCCATGCACCCCCCCTGGACCACACGCACCCCCAGACCCCACACAAGGCTGTGGGTGGCAGCACCCAACAGCTTGGGGATGGAGCAGGGGCCTCCCCGGGGAGACAGAATCATAAAATCATAAAATCACAGAGTGGTTTGGGTGGGAAGGGACCTTTAAAGGCCACCCAAGCCCCCCACAGCGAGCAGGGGCACCTCCCACTAGATCAGGCGTCCCACAGCCCCATCCAACCTGACCTTGGATGGTTCCAGGGATGGAGCACCCACCACCTCCCTGAGTGACCCCTGCCAGTGTTTCACCACCCTCATGGTAAAGAATTTCTTCCTTATCTCCAGTCTAAACCTACCCTGGTTTAGTTTAAAACCATCACCCCTTGTCCTATCACTACAGGCCCTGCCAAAAAGTCTGTCCCCATCTTTCTTATCAGCCCCCTTTACGTATTGAAGCCGTGGGGGGGGATCGGCCTTGGTGCGATGGGGAAACTGAGGCAGGGAGCGGTGATGCACCTGAGCTGGAGCATCTTGGCTCTAGGGCAGGGTTGTGCTGGGGTGGGGGCACCCAGGAGCGCCGAGCCCAGCCACCCCCACCCTGGGCTGCCGCTGTTGGGGGTCTCCCCCCTCACCAGAGCACCCCTGCCCGTTTTGCGTGTGCAGCGTGGAGCAGGATGGGGCCCTCCGGAGAGAGGAACAGCGGCAGCCGCATGTGAAAGCGAGCAGCCGAGGAAGGAGATTAATAAAAGCGATTCTTTGGAAATGATTTTTGCTCCATTCCAGCCTGTTTGCTTCTAAACAGCCTCTCTAATCGCCTCCCAGCAACAGCACAATAACTTCCCTCTGATTCCCCCCCCCTTTTTTTTTTCCCCTCTCTTTCTCGCCTGTCCGAGGGGCACAGGAACACCATCCCTGGGAAATATTTTAAAATAAAAAATATCCCAGCCGACACCCCCGTCCCTCGCCCTCCCCTCCCTGCACCCCCCCCTTCTCCCGTGCACTCTCGATGAACCTGTGATATTGTAGCAATGGCCCTTGAAGTGCAGTGGGGAGGTGATTTAGGAGAATATTAAAGGCAATGTGGAGATTCGAAGGCGCCTCTCTCAGGGAGATCTGGAGAAATACGCAGCACAGATGGGCTGAGCAGATTAAACATTTCCGTCACATTGTTTTCAAATTGTGTTTGCGGTGCCTGAGGGTTGGTACTGTGGTCAGAGCGCGGCGGAGCCGCGCAAAGCCGGGAGCTGCGCGCTTTGTGGAATAAATATTAATACGGCAGTTTCACATGGGCTCCCAATCCCATCAGCGCCGCGGAACGGATGGCGGCCCCCCCATTTTCTTC
>NW_009258340.1:5585-20681 GCF_000687185.1 Egretta garzetta
ACCCCCAGGCAGGTCGTGCCACCGCCACGGCACGCTTGTCATCGGGGCACTGCCCTGCTCGGGGGGTTAGTTGGTTGCTTGGTTTTAATGGGAAACAAGTAACGGGCTAAATCCTGAACGCCGTCGATCCGGCCGGTCTCCCCATGGGAAGCTGGGGAACTCATCTCAAGGAGGACCTGCGCTGTGGTCCTTGCCAAAAATGCCCATGTGCCTCCCCGAGCCCGGGCAGTCGTTTCTGCCTGGGCTTCCCCAACTGGGGACCATCCCCCTCCTCTCCCTCCATCTCCCCTAGTGCTGCTTGCTCCGAGCCCCTTACGTCTGTTAGCTCCTTCCCCCTGGGCTGGGGTACAGAGAGCCCAGTGGGGTGGCACACACGGCCCCTGGTGGGACGGGATGGGATGCTGCGGCCACCCTGGGCGATGCTGGAGCAGGTGCTGTAGAGGGGACAAGGGGCAATGCCCCAGCCCCAGCCCCAGGTCCTCAGCTCCCCACAGCAGCTCAGAATTGAATCATTAGAAGCAACTGGGAATCATTTATTTTTATAGGGCTTGACCCTACAAAAGAGCAGCGTGGTGGGTGGGTGGGGCAGGTAATGGTTGGCCATGATTGGAAGCAAAGGGTGAACATCACCCAAACTCTACTCCTCCACGTGCCAGGCTGGGTGATGAGCCAAGGAAATGACGTTCCCAGCCGCATCCCTCAGCTGCCACTGGCTCTGAAGCCCCCAAGGACAGGTAGCCCCTCAATTTCAGAGCTTGCCACAGCTCCGAGCCAGTTTTCGAGGTAAATAGATGTATAGCTGACCTGGTATAAAACTCCCCGGTGTCAGCCGACCCCTCGCACGCCTGCCATACCTCATCTATGAATTAGATTCCTCCATTTTCCTAACAATAATGTATGACACACAAGCACTAATAATGGGGCCGAGCAATCATAAACCGATAAGTCCCTGACTGATTGGCTTTTCCTTCGGCATCCATCAAAGCATCATTGATCTTCTGTGCGAAGGGGGGTGATTAATGGCCTTCCCGAAGCCCGACGGGGTTGTTTACGAGGGCTGGCGAAGGAGCGTGGTGGCAAGGAGAGCTTGGGAGCACTGGTGGGGAGTAAATATTACCCGCTCAGCAGAGGAAGGGAGCCCATGCTGCTCGGTGCGGGGCGGGAGGGGAGGCTGGCCGGGGCAGTCTGAGCTTGGTGGAGCAGGGGAAGTGCTGCTGGGGAGACGTAGCTGCACATCTAGGGTCCCACCAGGCGATCGGTCATCCGCCTGAGGCCGTGCAGGGGACAGTTGGCCACGTTCCCATCACCACCTTTGTGGCTGGGGCTGTGGGATGCCCCCCTGGATGGGGACAGGGGGAATCTCTAGCTGGGTCATTCAGAGACTCGGCTTTCCTCCTCCTTGGAAGAGCATCGTCAATCCTGGGTGATGCTGGAGGAGCCGTGGTGCAAGGCAGGGAAAGAAACCGGGTTGCAGTTGTCGTCTTGTTGTTTCTTTTTCCCCCTTTTCCTCCTCCCTTGTCGATGGAGATTAGCAGCATAAAGCTTTTTACGGCCCTGTGCACCAACCCGCCATAAAAGCCCTGATTGCGGGCGATTATCTGAACGAGCGTCTGCTTCGGGTTCGCTTGGCACTGGGGATCTTGGGAATGAAACATGGAGAAGCGCTTTGAGGGGGTTTCTTTCTTTCTGGGGGAAAATCACAGCATTTGGGGAGCAGAGCGAGGCCATTGCAGCTGTGTAGGGGATGGCTGGGTGGGGGGATGGCCACCGGGGTGTTGGGGTGACCCCCAAATCCAGTTCCCTGTTACATGCCGGCCTGGAACGGGCACTGGGTTCCCAGATTGCTCATCCCCGCTGCGTTTCTGGGGATGGGGCAGAGCAATGGCTTTGCTCTGCCTCCTGGCTGATGCCCTGTGTGGCGTGCCAGGGGCTCCTGGCAATGGCACCAGCACCCATGGGTGCTGCCTCCAGCACCCTGCTGAGCTCCTGCCGTGCAGCATCTGATGGAGGTTAAGCAGGCAGAGGGGGCAGAGCATCCCGCCCCCCTCTCCCGATGCCTCCGTACCGGCATGCTCGGGGCCCACCGACCTCGCTGGAGCAATTACCTTCCCGATTAGTGGGTTTTTAGTCCCTTCTGTAAAGTCTCAGCTAAATTACTTCCCGCCGCCCCCAACGCGGTCCAGGCAGGTACCGAGCACAGAGGCCCCATTAGTCTGTAATTAGGTAGATTCCAGCAAAACCATCCTCCAGCTCCCTCCTCCTCCTCGCCCCCCTCCAAACCCCGGTATCAGGCATCAGCACGTTAGCGAGATGTAAATTAGCACCTCCAGACGAGAGCAGAGTTCACCCTGCACTGGGCTCTGCCTTGCTGTGCCAGTGCACTCCTCGTTTTAATAGTTTAATAAAAATTAGCATAATTAACGAACATCTGTATGATCCAGAGTGGTGCAATTTGGCACTTGGAAACGAGGACTTAAACATTATTGCTGGGAGTTTAATGTTGTTTTAATTCTTTTTGGCACTGCGCAGTGAAATAAACGCTCAGTGCCGCGAGTTCTCGGCTGGCTCTCATTTGCATTTTCCTCCCTTTGATTATGAGCAATCGCGGACTACCCGGCAATTCATCAACGCAGAAATTATTTTAAAATACCTCATAGTGTTCAAGCTAGGGCAGAGCTGGTGGGGGGGCAAGCAGAGGCTGGGGGCTCCCCATCACGCCTGGGGTGCAGCTCAGCCCCTCTGCCCACCAGGCTCCAGGCTGCAGCAAATAGACCCACATTTTTCCTTCTGGTTTTGCAGCAGGATTTTTCCTCCCTGGCTGGTGAGGACCGGGGGATGCAGCCCCCATCCCTCCCTGCTCCTCCCTTTCCAGCAGCACTGCGGGGTCTTGGCTCAGTGCTGTTTGCTGGGGTGCGGGTCCCCACGGAGCATCGGGATCCCAGCCCGGGGAGCGCCGGGGCTCCTGGGATCCCTTCCTGGCCCCAGCGAGGGCAGCACCAGCGGCAGAGCTGGAAGCACGGGGAGAGATGTCTGTGTCTGGTGGCAGCCCCTCTCCAGAGCCCTTTCCCTGTTGGGAAGCAGGGATGAGATCGGGGACCCATTAAATGCACCAACCAGGGGTGGGGGCAGAGCTCCCGTGGGACAGGGGATATGCTGCTGTGCACATCACTTTTAACATCTTTAAAAAAAAAAAACCCTCCTATTTCAATGGCAAACTTCTTCAGGCCGTGTGTGCCAACTCCTCCTCACACACGCACTGGGGGGAAGTTTCCTCTGTTATTATTTGCTCCGATATCTGCCGTCAGGGGAAAATCACAAGTAAATCTGGGGAGGGGACGGGTTACCCAGGCATGACCCACCTGGAGAGGCCTCACAGAGCTCCAGGCCGGGGCCTGGGGCATCCCGAGGGTTGCCATCTGTAACTGAAATACCCCCAAATATCAGGGGTGAATTAAATCCAGAGTTTCCAAGCAAGCCCCAAGCCGTGCCCCGCACGAGCCAGGGTGAAGGGGGAGAGCGGGGCAGAAGGCAGGAGGGGGGGGTTAGGAAGGACAGCGAAGGATTTACAAGGGAGAGGGGTGGGACTGGGTTATTTTCTGGAGGGAGCCTGGGGGCTGCTCTCTGTAGGTCCGGATACTGAAGGAAGGGACCTGAGCCATGCCCCCGGTCGCTGCACTACCCCCGTGTCCCTCCGGCTGTGTCTCCCCAGGAGTACGACGTGTACGGCTGGTGGGTCGGGGAGCTCAACAGCGTGGTCGGGATCGTCCCCAAGGATTACCTGGTGGCTGCCTACGACCTGGAGGAGCGATGAGGACCCAGGTGAGAGGCGGCACCCCGGGTGCACTCGCCAGGGATGGGGCGTGGAGGCGGGTGTTGGGGAGGCGGCTCCATTCCTGGGGGGCCCCAGTGTCTCCGGGGGGCCGAGCCTTGAGGACTGTCTTTGGCTCCATCTCCTGGTCTCTGTTTTACGTGGGAGCAGGCAAGACTGGGAGCCACAGTTGCAGTTCAGGGACAGTGCCACCCTGCCCAGTGTCCCTCCTGGATTTCAAGTCCCTCAAGCTCCATGAGAGAAACCTGCTAAAGGCACAGCAGCCCCTCCATCGGACCCAGAGGGCTGTGTGTCACCAGCTGTGACACCAACACTGACACCAAGCACTGCATCTGCAGAGTTTTTCTCCAAACAAAACCTGCTATGGAGGCATTTGGCAGAGGGGAAAACTGAGGCACAGGTCAGGGCTGGGAAAGTGGAGAGGGTCTGCAGCCAAGCTAGAGGCAGAGCCCTGACACCCGCCTAGGGCAGCGAGACCTCCACATTTGCCCAGAGATCTCCCACCCTCCTTATCCCCTCTGTGCCCGCACGTCACCATCACTGTGTCAGTCCCAGCCTGCATCTCAGTGTCCCCTTCCCCACCGTCACCTGTGTCTCTTCCCCTCCCAGAATCCAGGTGCTTCTCTCCCTGGCCATGCTGAGAAACCAACTGCACTGTCCCCACCACCAGCCCCAGCCTCCTGCGGCTGCATGAAGAGACCCACATCCCACCACCCAGCCCACGCACGGTGCCCTGGAGTCCTGCTCGGCCCCGTGGTACCCGCTGTGATGCCACCGGGGCATGGCGGGTGCGCATGGGGCTGGCAGCCCACAATAAAAGCCATTTTCCTCTCCATCTTTGGCTGCTCCAGGCTTCGTTGCGGGTCTGGAGCTGGAGCTGGGTGCAGAAAGGGGCCCTTCACCTCCAGCCCCAGCTCTGAGCATCCCCAGAGCCCTCTGGTCCAGGCCCAGCCCAGCCTACGACTGAGGTTTAACCCTCCTCCTCCTCCCGCACTTGGCTGAAGGGCCACTAGATGGTGGTAAGTACCTGCTGACTGCAGCCTTCCTTGGGAGGGAGCCCAAACCCCCTGGGCTGCACCGGAGCAGCCCCCCGGCACCCACCAGCCCCTGTCCAGCAGCACCTGGGCTGCTTGGTGCTGAAACAGGAGCATCGCCTGCGGGGTGAGCCCAGGCATCGGCCAAACGGCCGCTCCAAAGCACAGCTGTGCAGATGTTTGGAAGCCAGGCACAAACGGGGGGTCCCGGGGGACCCCGGAGGCATGGAGGGGGCTGCGGGGCTGCAGCCAAACCCATCCCAGCTCCTGCTGCCTCGCCAGGCTCCCACACATGGTGAAGGCAGCTCCTTGCCGGGCATCTTTGATGTGTGGGAAGGGTTTGGGATGCCCAGCGCTCAGCTTGGCAGGGCACAAGCTCGTCTCAGATCCCTCTGGTGTTCCCAACCTGTTCTTCGAGTCCCGGCTCTCCACAGCATGGGTGACCCTGAGCAGCCCTGGGAGCCCATGCCAGGCCAGCAGGGATCTGTGTACCTGGATTGAGAAACGCTCCCCTCTGCACGATGCTCAGCCCTCCCCTGTCTCCATTTCCCCATCTGTGAGCATCTTGCCCTGGACCAATTCATTTGTGAGGCAGCTGCAGGGCTGGTATCCACCTCTCCATCATCATTCCTGGCAGCCCTCTGGGATCCTGGCAGGGAGGAACTGATGCTCTTGCCCAGGCGGATGCTCCGGTGCAAAAAGGACCAGGGCTTAGGACTGCCCCAGCCCTGCCTCTAGGAGATGGCCTGGCTGTTTGCACCCCAATGCTTGAGCGTTGGGAGGCCTGATCCTGCCCCGGGTCCCCTGACCTGCCCAGGACGCCAGAGCCAAATCCTTCGTGCTGTGCTTGAGGAGGGGCTGGGGAGCCGGGACAGGAGAGGTGGGTGGGAGCAGGATGCTTTGGCTGAGCCCGGGCTGCTCCAGCCCCAGGTCAGAGCAGGAGCAGGGGGACACGCTGCGTGGTGGCAGGGGGGAAGCACCACGGTTTGTTTGCACAGACTTGAGAGACAGCCTTGCCGGGGGGGTGAGGATGCGCTGTCTGGAGAGCCTGGCCCGCTTCCAAGCAGCGAGGCTGTTTTTCTGGCAGGCGGTGAGGAGGAGAGAGACGTGCCAGGCTGCGAGGGCGCGGGGAGGGGGCCGAGCTGTCCTTGCCTGCTCCGGGTGGGGAAGGTTACCCTGAGCGGCTCTGCGTGCCCACCGTGTCCCTGACCCCGCACCGGTGACGGGGTTGCTGTGGGCAATGCTCGCCAGCTGCCGTAACCCCAGCACAGCACTCACCTGCAGCCACCAGGCCACCGAGGGGCTGAGCCAGCCCCATGTGTGGTGGAGGGGACTGTCACACACACACACACCCCCACCCCGGGACCATTGGCCCCACCTCTGCAGCAGCCCTGGGGCACCGATACTGGGCTCCCTCTGAGCAGGAGCAGGGCCTCTTCCCCCCCCCCACCGCTGCCACGGCCAGGTCTGCCTCTGAGTCACTGTTTTCCCGACAGCTTTGCAAAGCTGATCAACACCACTAAAAATAATTTCCGCCTGGCTCTGAAATGCAGCCAGCAGCGGGGCTGCAGCCCCGAGGGGGAAGGATGGGCACCGCAGGGCCCTGCAAGGAGCCAGGAGAGGGGATGGAGCCCTGGCCCCAGCAGCCCCACGGGCATGGCTGAACCCCACGGGCTGCCCTTTCCAAATCCGCCTTGGGAGGGAGGCCCCCGGGCCGACCAGCTCCCGGCAAGGCATCGCAGGAAGGACGTGGTTGTGCCAGGCCAAGCTGGCGGTGCAAACCGTGCTGGGGGCCCGCAGGGAGCCGGGGGCGCGTTGCCTGCATGAGGCTGCGCACAGGCAAAGGCGACGTGTGGGCGAGGGTACGCGTGGGCGCAGGAGCGGGTCCGTGGGCACAGCTGGCCTCACAGCTGCGCCATTTGGAGCCGCACACTCATGAATATACATGAATATGCATGAGGGGGGGCAGCCAATGGCAGCGGCGCTCCGGCGCACCGGCAGCTGCCAGCCTTCGCAATGAACTTCTCCTGACATTTCGGCTGCGCCTCGCCGGGTTTCCAACCCTCCCTCCCCCTCCCCGATGTGTCCTGGCCCCTGCGTGGGGCCAAGACCCCCCACAGCCAGGCCCAGCACTGCAAAACTCGCTTCGGGGCCAGGGTGGGACCCCTCAAGCCCTGCCTGTCCCCTGCCATCACCCATGCTGGCCCCAGGGACCCCTCTGCCACCCGGGGCAAGGTCAGCCCCGATGGTTTCAGCAGCTCTAGCCCCACGGCGAGAGGTGCAGTAACCCCCCCCTCTTTTCCCTAAAGACATCTATCTGCAATTAGCTCGGCCTCGGCTCAGCTCCCTCCGCCCACGCAGCGAGGACAGAGATTGCCAGCAACCAGTAAGTCTCTTCTACTTCATTTTTATTTCAAGTCAGAGCACGTCAGCTCTGCTTTCACCAGTGCTGAGGGTGGGAGGAAAAGGTGCAGGAGAGCACGGGGAGAGGCATCAAGAGTAGTCAGAGCCCAAGTGCTGCTGGACACCAACTCCAAGGCAGCTACGTGCTCCTTCTTTCTGAGCAAACTAGATCCTGGCTGAGGGCCCCCCATCCCCCCCGGGCATGGCAATCAGGGTGCAAGGAAGGAGCAGCCCCTGAAAAGGGCAGGGGGGACAAACCGCCCCCCTTCCACCTCCCCACCGACTTGTTCCCCTGCCCCATGCTCCCAGGGGGAAGCTCATCTCCATTTGTCCCAGCTGCAGGCAGCCTGCAGGGTGAGCTGTGCCAGGAGGCCCCAGGTGTGGATGTGGTATCTGCACCCCACGGGTGGGCTCCAGCTCTGCACAGCTGAGACCACCCTCCCCAGGAGCCACACAGCATGGCCGTTACTGGGGAAAGGCAGCCTCCCCTGCCTGCAGCACAGAGGGGAACACAGGGGATTAAACCTAAGAGACCCGCTGGGCAGCAGCCAGCCCCTGCTCCCAGCCTGCAGCTCCACCAAGGAAAGCCTTCCTCCGGCATGCTGGATGTGAGCCAGTGGATCCCACCCTGCCCTGGGCCAGGGACACGCCAAGAGCCCGCTGGCACTGCCACCTAATGAAGCCCTGCTACTGCTCCAGTCGGAGAGCAAAGGCCATGGGAACAACAAACACAGGTTTCACTAACCACTAGATCTCTTCTCCAAAGAGAAGAGCGATACGAACACACTGCCTGGGATGTCAAGGACAGTCGAGAGTCAGCAGGGAGAGAGCACATGAACCCCAGACACCGCAGAGACCAGGACAAGGCCACGTTCCCAGTGCAGCCCCAGTCCCACCAGCCTGGACGTCCCTCTGGCTCAGCAGCAGTCCCTCTTCCAGCGAGGGCTGCAGGTCCCGGCGAAGGCAGACAAGGTCACTAGAGCAGTTTACTGCATCTCACGCCGTCCGCCCAAGGGCTCAGCTGGCTCATCCGGACTGTCCGAGTGCGTGTCGTCCATGCCGAAGTCGCTCCAGTGCGGGAAGGTCTCTAGGCAGCTCGGACCCTGTGGGCTTCCCAGGCCAGCACAGCTGGGAAGAGAGAACATGTCAGAGCGGAGAAGGGATGCGAGGAAGATGCAGGGCCCGAGGTGCCTGCGCGTCTCCACGCCAACCACTGCCTCCCTGGCGCAAGCCCTTCTGCGCAGCGGCAGCTGCTTCCCCTCCGCGCAGCCCCACCACAGCCCGCGGCTTCCAGCCAGCTCAGCCACAGCAGCAGCCGCTCACCCCTGCACTCAAGCCCAGAGCAGAAAAGGGGGGGGGGAGACTCCACCAGCGAGAGGCAGACGGTGCTGGCAGCTGAGGGACGCACAAAGCCACTCTACCCATTAGCCTGGGGGGCTGCACTCCCTCAAACCCCTTCCTTAAACCAGAAGGGCTCAATTTAAAAACAGGTCTCTCGCTGGAGTCGACACCTTTCTTCCTACTATTTGAAAACAGAGATGAAGAAACACGGGCACCGGGTGGTGCAGAAGGCCAGAGAGCCTCCTGCTCAGCAGGTAAATGCCTCATTGGAGGGGCAGGGGGACCCAGAGCCTCTCTGCCAGGCACGGTGGCTGCCAGCAAGCAGGACCAGAGGCCCCGTGCCTGCCACAGGACTCGAAACACGCAGGTGGTGTCTGTGCTTGTTCAGCTCCTTGCAGGGAGCTGCAGCAGTGGCAAATTGAGGATGCCCCCCTCTCCCACCAGGTCAGCTGCCTCCCCAGGTGCAGACAACACTGGACTGGCTGCAGGGGGGGCAGGCACCCCACAGGGAGATGCCCAATTAATTCCCCAGCATGCAGCAAGCACTCTGAAGCTCTGATAACCATGAGGAATTGCAGAACCTACTCAGGCTGCAAGGACAATGGCAAGACACACAGAAAGCCTGTACTTTGAAAGCCTCCAAAGGCTCCTCACTCCCCAGAGATAAAAGGAGGAAGGCAGACAAAGACCTTTGTAAATCTCAGCTTAAGTTCTTCTGAGAGACTCGAGCTCTTTTCTGCTAAGCTGTGGCCAGGCCCAGGACAGGTCGCCCTCCCAGGCAGCCTGGAGACAGTACAGGAGTCTGCTGGTGACAGCCCAAGATGTCCAGCTCCGATCATCTGACCCCCAGGAATCCCACCCATCGGGTGTGCAGGGCTGGGGAACATGCTCAACTTCATTCCCTCAAATGACTGTAGCAAGGATATGCAAAACCATTCAGGGGTCTCGAGAAAGCCTGGCAGCTCCTCTTATTTCACAGCAGAGGCTGTTTGCTACCAGTGAAAGTCCCTTGCACAGGCACCAACCATTTCATATCAGGCTGTAGCCAGGCCTGCAGCTGCAAGCACTGACAAGGGGAGGTGCAGACAGCAAATCACCAGCTCCCTCAAAGCGCTGCCGATAGCCAGGGCCTGCTCCAGCCAGCAGCAAGTAGCTCCAGGCACAGCCGGGGAGCTGGGGACTGCCCCGCTGGTGGCACCCCCGGGCTGGTCCTTCCCTTCCTGTGTTACCTGCCGTGCAGGTCCCCTCCTGGCAGCAGCGCAGGGCGGCTCTCTTCCTCCTGCACCCATCCACAGTTGGACATGGCGTAGTGCAGGATGGCTTCCGTCACTGTCTGCGAGCCCTGGCCTTGCACGCACGCCTCTATCTCGGGTACCGAGAGCTGGCTCTGCAGGAAGAGGTGCAGCCGGCTGTCGGAGAGGAGGACCACATTCTGCACAACCCTGTGCACAGAGAGAGGAGGGCGAGTGAGGTCTGCCCCACCAACAGCTCGTGCCCCACACCACCAGGGCGACCACCAATAGCTCCACTGCCAGCATCTTCTAAGCCAGACTGGAGCAGTGTATCCTCTCCCTCCATCCAGCCCTCACAAATGCTCTACTCACTTCTCCAGGAACTGCTGCAGCCCCTGTCTCCGCTTCTCGACGAACTCATCTGTGCTGCCCACGAAGAAGGTGGATTTCCCGGGCAGCTCTGGGACAGGCCTGCAGGCACAGAGCAGAGGTTCAGGGTCATATCACCCCAGCGCCAGAGCAAGGAGACACAGGGGGCACTGTGGCAGCAGCAGCCAGGACCCTGCTTTGTGCAGAGCTGGATCCCAGGAGCTCAGGTATTCCGTGTTCGTGTCTGGGGTTTCTACCCGCATCTGTTCTGAGTTCACATGGGTCTCCCAGGGCAATGGAAAACAGTGTCTAGGTGCAGGAGGGGGAAAGGAGGGAGAACAAGGCATGCTTACACCAAGCCAGCATTCTTCTGGAGCTGCCTCCTCAGCCACACAAATTCACGGTACCGGCGCCGCACACATGAGGTCTTGGCAGTAAAGGCCTTGCTGTTGGTCTGCAAAAAATAAAACACCACCATGGAAATAATTGATGTGATTGAGGGGCAGCCAGGCAGAGGCGGGCAGGATCTCACCCGCACAGACCCCCCAAGTTCAGCAACTAAGGGACCCCCTTGAAGCACTGAGCTTTGGGAGCACTGGGGGAGCTGAAAGTGCCTAGAAAACCTCAGCAGGTTCCAGGGGAGAAGCTGGGTCTCAGACCTGCAGGGAGGCAGCGCAGGAGGAGGGGTGGGCTGCTGAGGGTTCCCCCTTCATGGCTCCTGCCATCCCTGCTCAGCACAGCCAGGCACGGCTGGACAACTCCACTCACGAGCCTCACATATGGCACGACCGAGCTCTGTGGCTCACCCCTCTCCCCCAGCCACAACTCACATGGAGGAAGATTTTATAATCCACATAGGAGTTCCAGGAGCCTTCGTTCTGCACCCGGGGGTCCTGAACACGCACCGTTGTCAGCTCCTACGGCACAAACGCTGCCTGAGCATGGGGAGATGGTGCTCGCCGCCCCACGCCAGCATCACCCCCTTCACAGGGCTCAGAGGGGCTCCCAGGGACAGGTACCCACAACCCCACCAGCTTGTCCAGCCATCCTGCCCCAGGGGCAGCACCGACACCTCCGGCCTTTCCCATCCCGGTCACCACCTGCCCCTCAGCTCTGCCCCACAGACCCTGCCCAGCGTTCAGCACCTCCCACCCCTCGACACAGCGCTCAGCCAAGACCACCCGCTCCAGCACTGCCAAACCCCAGCCAGGAACAGACAAAACCCACATCAGAAAGGGTCTTACTTCCTCTCGGTTCTCCAACATCCTAGAGCCAGAGCCCAGTGGGAAACATCTGCACAGAGGAGAAAGGATTTAGAAAGACAAGATCAACACTTCAGGGTCTCCCATGTACCCTGCATCCCCCGGGCACCTCACTCCTCTGTCCGATCCAGCCCCCCACGTCCACACTCAGCTGCCCTCCCTGAGCCTCTCCCCTCAGTCGCCACGAAATAAAGAGGCTGCATCCAAATCCAGCAGCCCATGGAGGGGAGAGCATCCAGCATTAATCTCCCACATGCTCCTGAGGCAATGTGGCCTTGTCGGGCTCTCGCTGGGGCGTGCTGGAGAGCCAGAGCCTGCAGCACCTCTTTCCTCCGCAGCTTGTCTTCAGGTCACCCCTGCCCACAGAGAAGCACCAGGATCCTGCAGCCTTCTGGGAGAGTGCTCAAAAATCCCCAGATCACAGACAGAGGTGAGCAGGGCTCCCAGCTCAGCTGGGCTGTCACCACCTGAGGACGGGATGGAGCAGCCGGCTGCTCCTGCTGAGCTGCCTGTCCTCCTCTCCCAGAGCCCGCCCCTGCTCCTGGGCAGGTAACTGGGTCTCTGGGAGAGCCAGACACAGCTCCTGGAGAGCTTTTCCCCCTGGTGTAACTCCAGTTAGCCAGGAACAGCCTCCTTGCTGCACAGCACCAAGACCCCAGGTCCCCAGTTTGCTCCTACAGAGCCAGAACCAGCAAAGCAGGAGGGAGAGAGGGTGGAAGAGCCCGGCCCACTCCCTGCATGGGCAGGTTTGCACTGAAATGCCAGGGGAGCCGGTTCAGCTGGGGAGGAGAAAATCCTGCTTTCATCACCTTCTATCACCTTTTATGCCTTCTCCTACAGGCCTCCCTCTCCCCTCACTGCCTACCCAGAGTGAGCTCGGCTGGGCCATCCAAGCAGGGGAAGCAGCCATCCCACACCAGGACCCCACTGCCCCTCGCCAGAGGAAACCTGCTTTTCTCCTGTGTTGATCAGAGCCGTTCCCCAGCTACCACCTCAGTAAGTCTCCCGTTAGCACCAGACACAGATATGTCTCTTTTCTCTGGCTCTTTCACAAGTCACCCGAATAAGCAGCAAACTCAGTACCAGATTTCCCCACCCAGCTAGGTTTTGTGCCTGCATTGCAACCGGCCTCCTTCACGCCCCTCCCTAACCCCCCATTTCCCCTTCTCCCAGGGGGGTTGAGGAGCATTGGTAAAGCCCTCGGGGAGCTGCAGAGGTGCCTGGTGTCCCCCGTGCTGCCCAGCCTTCCCAGCTCAGCTACGCTGCGAGCTGCTCACACACTCCCATCACACCAACTGCTTCCCTCTGCCACATCCCCCCGGCGCTCCCGGGCCCTGCTGGACCGTGTCAGCTAATTTGCTGCACCATTACGTGCTCCTGCAGTAATTCCTGTTCTGCAACAACACCATGAACACCACCATGCCAGGGCTTGGAGGAAGGGGGGGGGAAACAACAGCGAGAGAACGCACATCCAGTAAACGCACAGTCCAGCCAGTGAACCCCTCCGAGACAGAGCCGTCCCCCCCCACAGACGTGCTGTGCAGACACAGACCAGGAATACTCGTCAGGGGGAGCTGGAAGACCAAGCGTGTCCCGTGTCCTGGTTTCACCTCCTCTGTGGGACTGTTTGCAAGGGGGGTTGGAGCTCCTGGGATGAGCCAACAGCTGAGGACTTCGCCTGTCACAGCCCAGGCTCCCAAGGGACACGGCTGCCTGATGGCAGAGGCCAAGCAAACCCTTCACCTGTTCCCCATTCCTGGAGCCTTGCCTTTTAGGCCATGAGAACTGCCAAGTGCCAGGCAGCGCTGGAAACCCGGTCTTTATTTATCCACTCAGATGCGAAGCAAAGCTCTTCTGAAGACTGAGCTAATTTTAGCTGGGACAAGGGGAGGGGTTGAGGCACAAACCATGCTTTAGAAATCTGGCTCCACCGGTTTGCAGGTACTTTCTGCAAGATTTCAGCCCTCCGATTCCACACGGAGAGCACAGAAAGCATTAATAAGAGCGGAGAAGAGTTTTGGGATAGACAGCAAGAGACCCAGGCCCGCTCTGAGATGTCTCTGAGTAACTGAACTCTCGCTGGAGTTGGGTCAGGCTGCTGCTGTTTCCAATTTGAGCTGTAAGGAGGAGGGCAAGGGGAACCTACCAAAAAAACCCCAAACCCAACCCCACGCTTCAGTGCACATGATTCTTCCCCTGGGGAAGGAGGGAAGCGAAGGAGCCAAATGTGACATGAGTCACTGTGCTCAGCGTGGTAATGGGGGAGCTCTGATCCTCCCCCCGTGCTGGGGGCTCCCAGCCAGAACCAGTTCAGCAGCAGAACTTGACCATTATGTTCCCCGGCCTCCCCCGGGGACGCTGCTGCCGTCCCGTTGCTTTTAAAGCTCCTTGCTCTGCATAACAGCCCTTGCCGAGATTAAAAATGCAGGAGGGAGAAGAGAGACTCAGAAATCACCTAATGGAACAGCAGAGGGTTGCCAGGAAGAGGAATTTAATTTCTCAGCTACTGAAAGGGTGCTCCGAAGAGCAGAGAGACCCAGGGGGGAGACGGCTCTGCAGTCAGCAAGGAGGCTGACAGGCTGCAGGGAGAGCTCAGGGAGTCCAAGCGCTCCCGTCTTTTACCTATACTTTCATCCAGAGTTGTACCAACAAGCACGTAATCTTATTTACGCTTTATTTGGAGCTAATTGATCTTAACTTGATAAACCAACTTAAACCCAGCGGAGAAGGCAGCTCTGAGTTAGCTTTAAACAGTTATACCAAATCCTCTTTTAGGGCTTTCGCTTAAAGCCTCAGTTTAAGGGGCCCTGGGTTATGTGGTTTGGGTTTGGTTTAATCTTCCTCCAATTTGCATTTCAGTGTTTCCAGGGCTCACACTTTCAATGTCTTCTAGCTAGAAGGACGCGAGAGGTGGAAGCCACAGAGAAACGCCCCACATCCATGCTCCTGGAGCCTCACGACTTTCACCTGCCCAGCACAGGGCAGTCTGGGTGCTCAGCAAGCCACAGAATCGCAAGGGTTGGAAGGGACCTCGGGAGATCACCCAGTCCAACCCTCCTGCTAAAGCAGGTTCTCCCAGAGCATGTTACACAGGACTTCGGCCAGGTGGGCTTTGAATATCTCCAGAGAAGGAGACTCCACAGCCCCCCTGGGCAGCCTGGGTGGATTGCCACCCCAGCCCCGTACTCATCCTGCTGACAGAGAAAGAGTTGGCTTTTATCTCTTGCTTGCTATTTTTTATCTTCCTTGCTGACTCAGACACATCCTTAGCAGCGGTCTCTTACCCCTCTGTAACAGCAGGACCCGCATCGAACGCTCTGTCCTCACCAGCGCACAGCAGCGAGAGTTTAGCCCGGCTAGGATCTCCCTCCCCCGGCTCGGTTCCCTACCCAGCTCCAGGCTGGCGGAGGCTTCGCGTCCATCCCTGCCGGCACAGCACCGCTCCGGGCGACTTCCAGCCACGCAAGAGCCTTCGAGCGTTGAGGAAAGCCTCCCGGAGGAGCTCCGCGGCAGGAAAAGAGGCAACGAGCCCCGTTTGCTTCTGCTGTTGCTTGCCACGCTCGGACAGAGCCGCCCGCAGCGGACACCGGAGCGCGTTTTTCTGAGGTTGCTTTCCCACCCAGGGG
>NW_009258340.1:22845-25193 GCF_000687185.1 Egretta garzetta
TTGTATCTCCAGACAAGGAAGCAGCAAAGCTTTGCTGAGGAAGTAACAGATGTGGAGCTGCCCTGGGAGCGCAGGGGCTGGCCGAGGGGCTGGCAGCGGGGTTTAGCTCAGGGTTATGCTGTGAAGCTGACCCACTGCCGTGCAGCAAAAGGCTGGAAATGGCCTGAGTTTAGCTGGGGACGGGGGAGCTGAGTGTGAGGATCCCAGAGATGGGGCAGTACTCTTGGTGTGGGGGTTGATCAGTTCGGAAGCAGCAAGCAGGTACATCGTCCCTATAAAACTGACAGATCAAAGCACAAAAGGGCTTTCTGGGTGAATAATTACAGGCTCTTATCTGTGAAAGATTTTTAACTTAAAAAAAAAATATCCCTTGAGCATTTGAGAGAGGAAGGCGTTTGTGATGTCTCCATTGGGTTTGCGCCCCAGGCATGGTTTCCTATCGGTGCTTGAGATCCCGGTAGTGAAAACGGTGAGAAACCCCACTGCCGAACGCCAGGGAAATGCAGAAATAACCAGGCAAAGGGCCTGTGAGTGCTGGCGGGCAGCTCCTGGGCACGGGGCGGCTGGGGGAGATGCCCCCTGGTGCGGTCGCTCTGTCCCTAGGGATCAAGGCTGGACGGGCTGGGGATGCTTGTGAAGAGGGAGGTGGAGCAGTGTCGGGGGCACTGGAAAGCGGGGAATCCTGCAGCACTCGGGGCGATGTTTTATCATCTTTTTACAAAGGGGAGAAGAATGCAAATCCCTGCTCTGATTCCATGAGCATTTATCTGAGGTAGAGGAGTTCAGAAGTTGTGTCCGCTGTCACATAACAGAATTCCTGTCTGCACGATGGGATTTGATGGGATTTCTTACCTCAGGTCCTCTCTCTTCTTTTTTTCTTTTTATTTTTTCTTCTTTCCATCAGGGAGGTAATGTTCCTACTGTTGCATGTGTGTTTCTCTTAAACCCAGAGGTGCATTCTCTCATGGATTGTGAATTTAACTGGAAATGATGTGGCTGAGCTTGAAGATTGTGGCTTTTCTTTAGTTTGGTCTCTGCTCAAAGGCTTGAGCTTTCACTCAAACTTTCCAGAAATGTTTTCTGCTGTTTTCAGGTTCTGGAGAGTGGAAGACTTAACAGGCTTGTTCCCACTTCAAAAGAAAGATGCCTGCTGCCTTTCCCTGGCGCGTGTGGAATAAACTTGGCGTGCTCATAAGTCTTTAAAGAGATGAGTGATCCCAGCCAAGTTTGAGAAAGGCAGGAGGAGGAAATGTTTTAAAACTCATTAAAGCTGAGCTGAACTGTTAATCCTTTAAGATGCAGCTAATGGAACTAGTCTGTACTCAGATTAAACCTCTGGGCCTCCACATTTTTCTTCTTAGGCTGGTCTTCCTTTCCCTTGTTCAACTTTCTACTGAAAAGGTTAGCGCCAGGTGTCACGGAAGGGTATTAGGTAGAGCTTCACAATCTTCCGAAGGAAGGGTCCCAGCCAGCAGGGCTGAGTGTGTTTGTATTTGTCTGGTAGTGGCTTTGCTACCTGGATGCTTTTCTCCAGGAAGATCTCACGATACCAGAGCGTGCTTCACTCCGATCTACTGCGATGATGTGCTGTCGACTCTTCCTCTTGCTCCTGTGTCTGCTCCTCCTGCCCTAATAGCGCAGGCTTTTGTACACACCTTCCTGCTGGGCCTCTTTCTTCATGGCCTTTACCGGCGTTTGAATTCTTTTCAAGTGGCTTAGGTGTGTCCTGGATCCTTTCCTCTAAGCTGCAGACCAAGAAGTTATTCTTTCGGTCTCTGTTCTGCTTTCCTCTTCACAAAGGATTTCAGCTTTTCCTTGAGTGTTAGGGAAGAAGCAGCAAATGAAAATGGAAAGATTTGGCATAAGCCCATCCTGAATTTTGTCTCCAAATCATATTTTTTGGTGTAAGCCAACTTTTTTCATACCTTAAGTATAGAAAATTGAAGCTGAGTTTTGGGAAACATGAACTACTAATGTGATCTCTCTTGGGCAGGAGTCATCTAGCCCCAAATTCTGTAGACGTGAGCAGTCTCCCCAGAAACATAACTGGCTGCCCTCCCCAAAAATGCCCAGGCAAAATGACATGGCTTCGTTCTGCACCTCTGTGAGTAGGAACTCTGTGCGAGTGAAACACATTTATTTGAAAGCTCTGGAGGTGAGGGAGCAGAGCACGGCGTGAGTCTTCCCTGCGCTGCCTTTCCAAGTAGGTGGGGATGGTTCAACCTCTCCCCCTTCCTCCAGAGACCAGAAACCAGCCAGTGCTTTGGGTGGCTGCGGTTTGTTTTTAATAACTAAAATCAGAGGGTTTGAATGTTCCCAGTTGCAGAAGGCTGAAATCTTTGTTCAGC
>NW_009258340.1:25220-32654 GCF_000687185.1 Egretta garzetta
GGAAGAGGGCGTGGGGAGCAGCTCAGATGCTTCGCAGATAAAGCCATGCTCTGAGTTTGTGCCCCCCCCGGGGGGGCTGAAGTCCCTTTCTCTCACTTGAGCTGCGTTTTTGACTGCAGTGCAGCGAGAGGCCTGTGCAGCAGCTTGTCTCTGTGCTGCTGGCTCCAACGCTAAAATCTGTACTGTGTCGAGCAGCAGACGCTGTGAACTACGGCTTGGCCTCATCCGACCGGAGCACCTTTCTGCAGGCTCCTGAGGCAAAACCAGACGTTGTCCCTGCTGCAGGGATGAGTGCCGAGGGGACGGCTTGTCAGCAGGCAGCTGGGTGCCAGCCCCGTGCCTGCGTGGGAGCAGACATCTTGAGAACCCACGGAGGCAGAGCAGGTCTGTGCAAGGGGGTGACACCGGTACTGTGGTGTAAATGCCTGAAGCAGAAACAGGGAACCGTCTGCTGAAAGGAATGGGTGCCGAGTGACTGGGGAGGTTGGAGAGGTCGCTGCCTGCCGTGCATTTAGGTATGGCTGCTGCAGCCCTTTGCGCTGGTGTATTTGTCCCTCCCCTTGGCAAGCCCTTTCTCAAAGTGCTTCTGGCCTTGGATTTGCATCTTCTCTGCCCAGCACCTACCACAATAAAATGATGGATCCAGTGTTTCATTGCACTATCACCTCTCTCTTCCCTTTCCACACCTACCTGTCCTACACACCACCTCCAGTTTGAGCAACTTCCCCTCTGAGCTCATCTTGGCCGGACTCTACCGCTAGACTCTTTGATCCAGTTGCCTTCTTAGGAAGCTGCTCGAGCAACCTGACAATCCAGCTGAGCATCCTTAGGTGCCTTAAAGCCAAGTCCATCTCCAAGCAATAACCACGGCAATTTTGACTAAAGCCCTTTGAGCTGCAGCTGAACAGAATTCCCTTCTGCGAGAGGGGAAGTCTGAGATCTCGCCCCTTCAGGCTGTCTTGGAGTTTATTTGCTGGTTGTAGTTGGAGCTGCGACAGCACCTTCTTGGGAACCTCCTCTGCCGTGGCATGCTCGGCTCTGGCCTTTTTCTCCAGTGGCCATGCGGTGCCAGAGGAGGAGGATGGAGGGGAGGAAGGCTGTCCTGCGCAGGAGGAAGGAGCTGCCTGAAGAATTCCAGAGTGAAACACGATCTCTCGGCTTCCTGCTGCAGCACTGGCTCCTGCTAGGGGATTAGATGCTGGCGGGGGGTCCGGGAGGCTTTACATTGTTGTATTGTACACCAGCCGAGGCGGTGCCAGGCAGCCCGGCCTCCTCCTCGGCGAGGCCGCAGGCGACCGGGAGCCTTGCTGCTTCGGGGTCACCTCCGTCTGGCGTCTGCTTAAAGATGCTGTCAGTGTATTTCAGCCCAAGAGTTGAAGAGGGAAAAGCCTCTCTGATGCATGTTCTTGTACGGCTCTGTTTTAGTGGGCTGTTTCTAGGTTGTTGGGGTTTTTTCCCCCCCCCCCCCCCCTTTGTGTGTTTCGCCCCCCCCCCCCCCCGTTGAATAGGGCAATAAAACTTCATTCTTGGGGGGGCTGGGTGTTCTCTAGCATCGAATAAAAAAAAATCGATGCGGGAAGCACTGCCTGTCTGTGGGAATATCCCTACCAACCACCTCACCTGCTGGTCTGTGCAGGGCAGGGAACTTCCCCCTTCGTTTCACACTTAGAGGGGGTTTAGTTTTCACCTTTGGTGGATGCTGGAGGTCTGCAAGCACAGCACGTGCAGCAGCAGAACAAGCTCTTCCCGTTGTCCCCGTCTGCTCTGCAGCCTGTTCAGGTGCTGACCCCTCTTCCAAGACCACCAGGTAAAAGAAACACAGGGGAGATGTCTGCTGCTAAACGCAAGCAGGAGGCTTGTGATGCAGAGCCTGGGCTCTGTGACCCCCTCCAACTTGCTCAGTGATCACCCAGCACCCCAAGATGGTAGCAGATGCTTTGGCCTGGCGTTTATTGCTTTTATTGCCTGTCCTCTGCCTGGAGCAGCCCCAGCTCTGGGTGCCACGGCAGGGGGAAGGTGTTCATTCCTCCTACCCTGCCGTTGCCATCAAGCAAGGAGGCTGTGGTTGCCTCGTGGCTGTTGCGTGCAGGGACAGGGTGCAAAGGGAAGGTGTCCATCTGCCAGCAAGCACGGCCGGAGGCCGAGTGCCCTGCAGAGCGAGAGCCCGGGTGCTGGCACAGCTTGTATGCTGAGGTTGGCTTGAAAGCAACGGTGCAATAGTGGGGTCCAAAGTATAAACGCGTTGGTCCAGTGCCTGCCAAGCAGAGAAGTGCTGCTTTCTCCCTCTGCGCATTTCTGCGCTCCTGGGCTGCCCTCGAGCCCTGTCTGTGAGATAGCAGCAGGGACGGGGTGGTCTGGAGCATGCTGGCTCGGCTGTGCTCCCTCCTGTCCCCTCTGCTGCGGCTTCTGCTGGGCTGAACTGACGGTTCATCTTTTGAGCTTTGTGGGGCCTGTTTATAAGCCTTCTCCTTTGGAGGAGCAGCTGCTCAGCTCAGCAGCATCTCGTGCACAAGGGAGCTCATCCAGCTGTACCCTGAGAGCTGAGACTGTTGCTGGACTCCGACATCTCCTTCAGCCAGGATTTTTGTTTTGCCATATAAACCAGCCCCAGTTTGCATAGATTTTGCCAGCTGAGATTTATTCTACATGATTCAAGATAACCTGAGTGGCAAAACTAAAGTTTCCAGGTAGGCAATGTTTGACCTGCTTGCCAGTTATTTTGCTTGGCAGAAAATACGTATTTTACTGGAAAAAAAAAAAAAAAAGTCGTGTTCCTTAGTGCTTAGGCTGTGAACGCTCCCCGGGCAGCGTTTCAGCAGGGTGGGGTTTAGGGAGGCTGAGGTACAGAGTTGGTTTCAGGCAGCCCGGGTCCCGTTGCCAGCTTTGCCAGTGGCTCTCCGTGACGGCGTAGCTGCTTATCAGAGGTAGCAGATGGGGAGACTTGGAACCTCCTGACCCTTTGGTCGGTCTAAATCAGTGCAACTTGTTCAGCGCGCTCGGCTGGCTGCGCAGACTTCTTTGGAGCAGAGGCTGAGGATGAGGTCAGGGTACCAGAGGGCTCTATATTTTTCTGGAACCTAAGGAAAAATCCCTTCCCGCACGAGCATTTGCTCCCTTGGTGTCTCCCCTCATGGGGCTGTGCAGTGGCTCAGGATCTCGTCCTGTTGGTGTAACTGGTGTAAGCCAAGAAGCGGATGGAGAGCATTTACAAGGACCAGGGGTGTTTTTAGCAGAGCCACCTGCCCCGCAGCAGGGATGAGGGGGGTGGCCAACCCCAGCACCAGCGGGGAGGGATTCTGACCCTGGAACTGCCCGGCTGCGGTGCTCTTACTGGTCCGAGCTGGGTTTCAGCAGGGAAGCAGGGCCTCTCTGTGGTTTTTGGCTCTCCGAGGTGTTTCGTTTCAGCCCGGGGGAAGCGCCCAGCGCGTTGGCAGGGCTGCTCCTCCTCTGCAGTCCCCCCGCGTGAGTGGAGAGCGGAGAGCTGCACCGAGGGCCGCCCCGTCACCCGCTACTGCGGCGGCGTTTACGGCAGGTAGCCTTGGGCTGTGTCGGGCCAGAGAGTTCTCCTAGCTCTGCATTGCTTCTGCCGCTTCCCAGCAAGCACTGGAGATATAGGCAGGAGTTTTTGACTGTCTAAACAGCTCTGGAACATAAGAAGAAAAAAAAAAAAAACCTGGGGTGGTGGGTTAGATAAATATGCCAGAGTGCACATCCATGAACCAGCAAAGAAACGAACATGGGGAGCTCGGTATCAGGGACCGCGACTTGTGTTTAACTTGGATTAACTATTTATTAAGTTTTAGTTAATACCAGCAGTGCGTGGTCTCCCTCCTGCTGCTGTGCAGCTCTGCAAATGCTTTCTGCAGCTCAAGGCAGGGTTGGACTAAGCTGGAGGGCGGCTCAGCGAGGCAAGGGAAGGGAAGGGGAGAGAACAGGCTGAGGGGGAACACGCGGGACTCGGCAGAGGAAGGATGAGCTGCGGAGCCACTGACAGAGGATGCTGCTTCGTTTCTGGAGGGCAACACATGGGAGCAGCGAGGTTGAGACACAGTGTGCTGAAAACAGGGACAAAGTATGGGTGGGATCAGGCAGGGTCTTAATGGAACCGGTAAAATAATGTGCTGGGGAGACAAAAAGGCGTCGTGTACAGCAGTTCCTGCTGGAGATTTCTGTTTGCCTTTTCAGCTGGCAGGACCGTCCTGGCCCATCTCTTCATGTGTTACCTACTCTGTACGTGCCTGTTTTCTCCAAAGCAGCACTCCTGCGCTGTGCTTTGCCTCTGCGTATCCAGTAGGTTTGCTGCCTGGCAAAGGCAAACCTGACCTTGACACAAACATGTGGTTCTCACCTCTTTTAGCAGCGTCGCCCGTAAGCTGAAAAACTGGCCAGCACAATGGGAAAAAAACAGAACAAGAAGAAAGTGGAAGAGGTCTTAGAGGAAGAGGAGGAGGAGTATGTGGTGGAGAAGGTCCTGGATCGGCGAGTGGTAAAGGGCAAAGTGGAATACCTGCTGAAGTGGAAAGGCTTCTCGGAGTAAGTGCCTCCCTGCCTGGTGCAGCGGGGTGGGTGCTGGGCTGCTCCAGCGCGAGTCTCTCTTCTGCCTTTGGCTCCTGAACCCTCTCCGGGCAGGTGGCTCCATCTCCCTGCGCCTCCCCTTGTCTGTAAAATGGAGCTAACAGGCCAAGGGCAGCCGTAATGATAAAAACAGCGGTGCTAAATGCCTCAAGCTCTAATCAGGGCGATGAGAGCACAGCCCAGGTGAGAAAGTCCCGTTTCTGTCTTGCAAACGGGCTGTGCAGTGCTTGGTGGGGCTTCCCCCCCTTTAACCTAGCGTGAAACAAGCAGCTGGATAAAATGAATTGCATTTCTCTCCTGAGAAGGGAAATAACTGCCCTGCCCTCTGGCATCCCTGCCTGGATGCAGGGTCCTGTTTCATGGGGCGAGGACACCTGCATCCAGGCAGCTGCTGCTCTCAGCATCTCCATGTTGAGCCTGTGTCCAGGAGTTTTCTTGGCAGGGAAAGCTGCAGCAAGCTGCCCGTATGTAAAACTCAGCTGTTGTCTTTGATTGCAGTGAAGATAACACATGGGAGCCAGAGGAGAACCTCGACTGCCCGGACCTCATTGCAGAGTTCCTTCAGTCCCAGAAAACCGCACATGAGAGTGAGAAGTCTGAGGGAAGCAAGCGCAAAGCAGAGTCTGACACGGAGGATAAAGGGGAGGAGAGCAAACCAAAGAAGAAGAAGGAGGAGGTGAGGCAGGGTGGGGTTTCTCTGCTCAGCTCCCTGCCCCTATGTTTGGCACAGTGTCTAGCAGCTAGAGCAGCCACGCTCTGAAACCTCGGTCAAACTGTTCTCCTGCATGGAGGAGAAAATAATGCGCTTCAGCGAGACACAGCTGAAGTGCTTTTGAAAAGCACTTTGAAAAGCAGGAGGCATGAGCTGTTGCCTAAGCCTGGCCTCTCCATCAATCCAGAGCCGGTTCTAGCACTAAATTGAAAGGCTGGTTCTTGAACCAAAAGGGTACGGAGCCCCAGCTTCTCCCGAAGAACTGCAAAAGGGGTGAAACAGGAGGCAGGAGTTGCCTGTTGCCCCTTGAACAGGGGGAACAAGGTGGAGGGGAGAGCCTCCTGCTCAGGGTGCTCATAGCTGCTGGGGAAAAGGGACAATAAAAAGCTCTGCAGCCTGGTTTTCATCCCAGGAGCTGTTGAATCTTGGCCAACACAAGAGTTTGACCAGCAGGGCTGCGGAAATCAGGTCCTGTGCTCACAGCAGGGCACTCTGCTCCACTGTGCTCTCCTGCGTCACCTGGGTGCAATGGGCTTTTCACCAGCATTCAGTTCCCCGCTGGCCCCAGTGATTATAGTCGGAGCATCTGATACGCAGAGCCTTTCTGAGCAGCCACCAGTGTGTCCTGGTGACCAGAAGCAGGGCTGTGGCTGTCACCCTGGTGATGCTACAAGTGGAAACTTGTCTCTTTTCAGTCGGAGAAACCGCGAGGCTTTGCCCGAGGATTTGAGCCGGAGCGAATCATTGGTGCCACGGATTCCAGCGGGGAGCTCATGTTCCTGATGAAGTGGTGAGTGTGTCTTTGTGTCTGTCACTTCTTCACTTATTCTGTGCCAGAGAGGGAAGGACCTGCGCCTGGGGAGTCCCTGCTACCTGGCATGAAATCTCTTGCGATGGCGCTGCTGCCTGAGGTGACCCTCTGCGCTGAGGCTAACGTGGATGTGAAACAAGCAGGTAGGGCCCTTGGGATTGTGTGGCTCTTAAGGTGTCCCCCCCACAGCAGGCGCGAGCTTGGGGAGAGAGAGGGGCATGATGTCATGGCGCGGGCTGCAGTTTTGGACGGCTGCACCCGGAGGAGAGCCGTGACGATGACCGTGTCCCCTTCGGCTGTAGAGACACAGGGCTTGTTGCTGGCGCAGGTGGGAGCCAAACCAGTCAGGCATAGCTGTGGGAGCCATTTGCTTTTGCACCGTCTCAGGAGTGGCTGGGGGCAGGGCTGCAGCTTTGATTCGGCTTCGCTCCCCATCCCCAACAACCCAGAGCTGAACTCACGCCTGAATTTTTCCTGGGCTCACGTGCTGCTTCTCCCTGCTCCAGAGCCACTCGGGAAGGGATCGCTTGGATCCCCCGAGCAGCTCGGGGTCTCCGCTTACCTGCCAATTCTTGATTTTTCTCTGGTCTCCACTTCTTCCGCCTCCCCTCTGCAGCCCCCTAACTTGCACCTCTGCTCTGGCCTGTAGGAAGAACTCTGACGAGGCCGACCTGGTCCCTGCCAAGGAAGCCAACATCAAGTGCCCCCAGGTGGTCATCTCGTTCTATGAGGAGAGGTTGACATGGCATTCCTACCCCTCAGAGGACGATGACAAGAAAGAGGACAAGAACTAACCCCTGGCACCCGCTCTGGCCAGCCTTTGTATAAAGATCTGAACTGTGGGTTTGAGCAAGAGGGAGAGAACGCAGCTCTGCTCAGCTGGGAGCGTAGGGATGGCTGGAGAAGATGCCCTTTGAAGAGACCAGTATGGTTTCTGTGCCCTGCAGCTGCTCAACTGCTTTATGCAGCTTCATGCTGTGTGCAGATTCAAACCAGCCCGGCTCAGTTTGAGGGGGGGAGGGAAGGGCAGGGGGATACCGGGGGCGTTGGGGGGAGAATCGGGGTGTTTGTTTCAAGGCTGTCTATTTTGCAGCTTGTGGGAGAGGAAGCAAAGCCCCTTCCATGAAGGACTATCACTGGTGATGGGTGGGCTGGGGAAAGGGAGTGCAGATGGATACTGCTTATTCTTCAAAGACCATCTCAGCAACCCACAGCCTTCTTCCCAATAGTGTTAACTCTGCATTTTTACGGCGTAGCATGTGTGTAGTTTTGTTTTTTGTTTTGTTTTTTTTTTTTCTTTTTTTCTTTTGCTATTTACTGGTGTATTGGCTGGGGG
>NW_009258340.1:32710-35669 GCF_000687185.1 Egretta garzetta
ACATGAGACTGAAACTGTGAATGTCCAAATCTCCGGAGCCAAGATCCTCAAAACCCTGCGAGCAATTTTTAGGGGGAGTTGGGGGGGGGAGGTGAGGGGAGACTTGTGAAAATGCAAACTTGTGATTCGTATTGTCCTGAAGCAGAACTACCAGTTACTGACACATGCATTGTGTGGGGGAGGGTGGGGTGCGGGACGGGAATGGATTTTAACCCTTTAAAAGCCTTTCTACCCTTCTTTCCGTTATAAGGTGCTATTTCTCAAAATTGGGGGGGAGAGAGACTTCTGACTACTTGTTCCTTTTCTCACCTGAATTGGACTGTCCAGCCAGCGGCATTGGGAACCCTTTAGGTGTAGGAGGGAGAGGAAATCAACAGCGGCACAAGAAAAAAACTCAATTCCATATTCTCCCACAAGAAGTGATTTGTTTGCAGGAGGCCAGACATTGGTGCTGGAGCCGGATGTGTTATCCTGAATCTTCTGAGGTTTTTGTTTGTTTTTTTTTTTTTTAATCAGGTTTATTACAAATACTGAACTATTTAATGTCTGGAGTCATGAGCCCCACCAGACTCCTGGCACCTCCTTGTAGGGTGGTATGTATCTAGACTCGCATTGTACAAACCTTTTTTTAAAAAGCATGTGTTTAGGTTTCTGTGAAAACGTTGTTTAAATGTAAAGTACGTGTTTGGATTTTAACTTCATACCAAGCTCTGTCAGTTTTTTGTCTCAATAAAATTTTAGATTTATAATCCTGATTTTTTTCTTCTCTACCTTGCTCCTTCCTCCAGCTCTTTGTGCATGAGATGAGTGACGAGGTGTAGAGCAGGTCCCGGAGGGAAGTGAGCCTGCGGTTGCGGTTCTCTCACAGCAAGGTTAGCTCTGATGCAGCCCAGGTCAGCCGGTGGCTCCCATCTGGGTGTCGACAGCAGCGGGAGCTTTGGAGCAGCTGGCAGCAGGTTCTGATGTATGTTGACTTCCCTCTGGAGAAGAGAAATGTCGTAGAGGTTAGTGTCTAGAGGCCCGAGTCGAGCCTCGCCCATGGAGACAAGAGGACTAGCTATGATTCGGGACCTCGTTTGATGTAGCACGATGCTGCTCGAGCCGGGAGCGTGCGCTGCCTGTGTTCCTAGCCAGGAGCCGGCACCAGAGGTGGGGTAAGTGACCTTTACTTCCATTCTCTTCTGAACGTTGAGCAGACTTTTTGTCGCTTGGCATTTACGGACGGGTGTGTAAAGCTCTGGCAATGGTTCTGGTGACCGTTTGGCTGAAGGTGGAGATGGCCTCACTTGGTATGGACTTGCTGAAGGCCACAAGCTCTTGTGCGTGGAGAAGAGTAGACCCATCCTCCTCTGCTCAGCCCAGCGGGTGCTCCACGTGGTAGCACGGATGGCGGAGTGGGCTGACGCATTCCTGGGAGGAGGATTGTGGTCCGGGCTCAGAGGTTTCCAGTGTTGGCAGGGTGCAGGATGGAGCAGGGAGAGGCAGGGAGGTTTTGGGTGGTGGTCAGGGCTGAACAGGGGCCCCGCCAGCCCCTCACTGGCGCTCCGGGCTGTGAAACTACACAGCCAGTTGAAATCCAGATTATTCACAGCAGCACAGCCTATACCCAGCGGGACGGTGAAATGTCTGCCCTGCCCCAGCAGCTGGCAGAAGCAGCAATTAAACCTGTATTAATCACTGGAGATGGAAGGGGTAACGTCCACTTAATTGAACGTAAAGAAGGCTGCAGTTCCCCGGGGAGGCTCTGGGGCGATCGATCACAGCAGGTAGCTGGAAGATTCACGTTGCTCCATCCCAGGGGTGGGACTGCGGCCACGCCGAGAACGTGGGGCTCCTGCGTGAGCCACCAGCCAGCACCAGCTCGCTGGGTACCGGTTGTCTCTGGCTGTGGCACTGTGTGAGCGGGATGGGTCACCTCTCGAGGAGCTGAGGCACAGTCTCACGACCCTCGTAATGTGCTCAAGAGATACGTGGGTGAGGTGGGCTTCCCCGGGCTCACTGTGCCCTGGGCTGCCAGGAGCTGGCCAGGGAAGGGCAGAGGCAGCTCCGCTGCCCCCCCCCCATGCCACAGCAGAGGCTGGCAGAGCCCAGGGTCTGTTCTGGGCAGTGAGCCTGACACAGCACACAAGTGACAGCAGTGGAGGTAAGGAGCTGGTTCAGCTCCCATCTCACCTGACCCTCCTCCCTACCCCAGGCACAGGTGGGGAGCCAGAGGGGCATGGATTTTGTCAGGCTTGTTCTCTGCTTGGGCTTGCTGCTCTGAAGCTGTTCTAGAGGCTGGGGAAGAGCACTGTGCTCACCTGTAGCCTCCCAAGAGGGAAATGGGGGCTTGCTGGTCTGTCTGTGCCTGAGCAAGGACCCGTGCGAGCGTAGGCGCGGAGGTGTGAAACAAAAGGTCCCGTTGTGCGGGGGAGAGGCAGCAAAGGGGCACGAGAAACGGGGTAGAGCTGTAGATCCTCCCCTCCTGAGCCCCCGCTTCCCTTCTCCAGTTGGGGACGGAGCGGTGACCACACCAGCAGGGCTGTAACAGCATCACTGGGGCGGGGGGAATCCTTGCGGGTTGTTTTGGTTTTTGTTTTTTTTTGCAAGCCGGTATTGCGTTCTAAACCAGCCCCTGAAGGAATAGCTGAAATAAATACCCTAGAGCCCAGGAAGCACCTCAGAGTGTGTATTTAATCCTTCGTGTTCCCCTTGGCTGAGCTGTTGCTGTGCACAGAGCTGGCCTGGGCTCAACTCCGGCAGCGGGAGGAGATGAACTCTTCCAGTCCCATAAGGAGAGGTTTAATCCCCGGGAAAACTACATTTGCCCCACGGGAACCCCGGTGGAATAACTGTCTGGGTGCAGAACGGGGCCGGCAGCGCGCTTTTGGCTGGGTCTTCTGGTTGTGTCCGGCCAAGGGCGGTGTCTGTGGCTGCTTGACACGATGGCTTGGTGCCCCCAAAGCAGTGTCCTGGCGTT
>NW_009258340.1:35763-38299 GCF_000687185.1 Egretta garzetta
GGGGCTGTGAGCAACCTGATGTGGTTCAAGGTGTCCCTGCTCCTGCAGGGGGGTTGGGCTGGGTGACCTCTGGGGGTCCCTTCCAACCCAAAACATTCTGTGATTCTGTGACACCAGATGAGAAAAGCTGGCACCTACAGCAGCACTGCCGGTAAGGCGGTGGACGTTAAAGCCTTAGAGAAAGGCACTGGTAACTACAAAAAAAAAAAACCAAAAAAACACCAATTCTACAGCGCTGATTGCGCACTGAGCCGCAAGGCAGGCATCTCAAAATGCTGCTCTCGGAGCGCAGCGGTTCTGCGCCAGCCCCGTCCCTTGCTGGAGCAGCAGCAGTTCCCAGGAGCACTTTTCCGTCCCCCCCCCTCCGTCATCTGAGCTGCGCATGGCGGCTTCTGCAGGGCCTGGGCTCCTGCCTGGTGCAGGAGGGGGAAGGCCCTCGGCAGCAGCCTGGCTTCCCTGCAGCCTCGTCCCCCCTCCCCGAGCCGCTCCCATGTCGGCCCAGGCGCGCTCTGTCTGCACCCCGGCAGCAAAAGAGCAGCAAAGTCAGGGCCTGCCCTTGAGCCCAGCTGGAGGCAAACCGAGCTCTGCTGAGCCCTGCCTGGGGACTGGGCTGCAAACCAGTGCTGGGCTGGCAGCTGCCCGCCGGCTCGCAGCCAGGCCTCCCCTGCCACCAGCCCCAACAGGCAGCGAGGTGGGGGCCAGCCCCAGCGCAGGGCAAAGCCGAGCCCAGGGGTCAGCACTGCCCCTGCGTCCGCTCCGCTGCTCCAAACGCTGCTCCCTCCGGGGCTGGGGCTCCTGCCGGGCCTGCCCAGGCCTGGTCCCGCAGAGAGGGGGGTCGGGGCAGGAGCCAGCCTGCAGAGCCTGATATAAATACACTCGTGACTTAAATAAACTTTGGCTCTGTAACCAACGCTACAGCCGAAACCTGTGGGGAAGGTGGGGCTTGTGCAGCAGCAGCGGCGCTGGCTGGAGCTGCGGGAGGGCAGGGAGGGCTCGCGCTGCGCCGATGCCATTTGCTCGCCCAAGCGGGAGGCAGGACGCCGCGCTCCGGGCGTCGAAGCGCCAAGGAGGGGGCTCGGGCGGTGCCACAGCAGCTCTGACCTGCGGCCACAGGCCACACCCCAGCCTTTGAACTACAGCAGCTTTGGTGGCTTTGGCCGAGGGACCCGGGACTTGCTCGGCACAGCTGCAAATTTAACCAGAACCACACTTTTCCTCAGCCTGCTCTGAGCAGAGGCTGCTGTGAAGGGCAGCAAGGCCAGCGGCTGAGCCAGAGCCCTTCCCCACCAGCGAGGAGCCTTTCCTCTTCCTCCCCTCGGCGGTGGTTACCTGCAGACGGGGAGGACAGCGGCTCCCTCCCCAGCCCATCCCCGGAAGCAAACCAGACCTGCACACGGCCAGGAGCCACCGGGGGTGAGAAGGACCCACAAGAGGAGGCTGTTTCCCTTCCCTGACATGCTTCAGCTTTTACAAAAATAATAATAAATAAAAAAAAAATAAAATCCATGAAACAAATGCTCGTACAGTGAATAAGCTGTTTTATTTTTGTCCTGTGCTCACACAATCTCTCTTCTTTCCCTGACAGGTCACAGATCATTAAAATAAAGTTTCTAAGAGGAAAATAATTTAAAACATACGTGCAGGGCTCCCTTCCAACCTCCCCACACCCACATCACCACTTGTGCTTCGTCTCATGTGTAAGTAAAGCCGTTGAATCTCAGGAGTCCAGGGCGGGAGAGCCCGCCAGGGTCTCGGCGCGTCCCCCTGGCGCCGTTCAGGGACACGGGGACATCCCCAACGCCCTGCAATGTGCCCCGAGATCCAACTCCTTCCCCCGTAGCCTGGAAAAACGTGCCAGCGGCCGGGCATCAGCACCCTGGGCTGCTCCAGGCCTCCCTCCTGCCCTACCAGGTTCCCTTCCCTTGCATTACCGCCCCGAGCCGTCCCTCACCCCGTATCACATGCACAGGACTGGCTAGGAAAAGCAAAATTTTTCTCTTTTTTTTTTTTTTTTTTTTTTTTTTTTTAAGCTTTTTCAGTTGCTGGTAAAGTCAGTTCACTCCCAGCTGTGCTATATTGTAAATACAGCTTCTAGGATCGTCTCCGTGGTGGAGACCGACAGTGATCAAGGCACTACCCCCACCCCCCTCCTGAAAACAAAGGAAGTCAGACCAACACCTAGGGACAGAAGAGAATCCTATAATGTGATCACACGGTTACACTGAATCTTTATGGCAAAGAGAACATTTAGCAGCTTTGAACGTTTTGGGCTTCTCCCTTTTACTCAACACAAGCACTCCAGACCCTATAGGGAAACCAGGGCTGAAGCCCTAAAAAATAAAATAAAATAAAAAAAAAATTAAAATAAACCAAAGCGCGGTTAAGAAACAGGAATCCTAACAGCTGTCTAATTTCTGTAAGTGACAAGCCCACGGGGCCTGGGGTGGGAACCCTCCGCTCCCCTTGTGCTGTCCGCTGATGGGGGGGCCCCGGGGTCCCAGCCACACCCCCGCAGCTCCTCGGCCTCGCGGGGGGG
>NW_009258340.1:38345-41033 GCF_000687185.1 Egretta garzetta
CCCCTCCCCAAAATCCTAAAGCTCTATGTGCCCCCCCCCCAAGGGGTCGCAGCCCCTCCACAGGGCAAGGGCTCTCCCGCCAGCCCCCTCTGAGCTTCCTCAGACTGGAAAGGGTTAATGGAAGTTGCACCACTTGTGTTTCCATGTGTGCACTGGTCTGAGCTAGGAAGGGACCTTGGTTAATCGGGAATTAAGTCAGCTCGAATCACACACACCGATGTCAAAACTGGTTTGGGCAAAGGGAAAAAATTTAAAAAAAAAAAAAAGAAAAAAAAAGGAAAAAAAAAAACCAACTACCTGAAATCACAGAACTTTGGAAGTTCAGAAAATGTCTCTCCTATAACGTGTTTGAAGTTCGTTTGCTTAAATCTCTTTTCTTATTTAAAGCCAGTTCCTAACAGTAGTTTTTCCACCTCTGCCAATCTCCCCACCAGTGATGCCAGCTCGCTTCCTGCGCTCAAAGGATTCCAGGTTGTGGAAGGCGCCGGGCTCGCCAGTGCAGGGTCCGCTCCGCCCCGTCCCCGTCCCTCCCCGCAGGGAGCCCTCAGCGCTCAGCCCGCAGCGCCCACGGTCTCTCCCGTACACTGACCGGCAGCAGTCACGTTTGTTTTGAGAAGATATATCGGGTAAGAAGGCATGAAAGTTCCTCTAAGTACTTCCAGGCTCAGCCCTTCTCCAGTTCTCACTTGAGCGAGTGTCCCACTCCTCCCGCGTCGCCGTCCCTTCACTTCCTCCGGTCCTTCTGTTTCCGCTCCTGCCGCCGGGCCTGCTGGTCGGCCACGGCGCGAGGTATCAAAATGACGCTGCCGTCGCTGGCGTACTGCAGGGTGTACTGGCTGGGGGAGTAGGGCTGGCCGTTCTCGTCCCGCAGGCGGCCGAACACTTCCTGGTAGAGGTTCTGCACCTTTTGCTTCATCTGGCGGATGGATTTGAGGAATTCCACCTTCTCCCTGAGCAGTTTGGACTTGTCCCGTTGCAAGTCCTCGACGTCCCGTTCCAAGTTGAGGATGGTGTCCAGTTTCCTCTTGCGGCAGTTCTGGGCAGCCATCTTGTTCTTGCCTCGCCTCCTGATGTCGCGGATCAGGCTCAGCTGCGCCTCGCTGAGCTGGTACTTGGAGAGGAGCTCGTTGAACTCCTCCACGGGCAGGTTGATGATCTTGTCGTTGGTGAAGGGGATCTTCATGGCTCGGGCTCGATGCTCGTCCCTGCTCATCTGCTTATCCAGGAACTCGGACGGCTTCTCCTTGCCGCTCTTCTTCCCCGCGCTGGGCAGTTTGGGCTCCTCGGGATCCAGGGCCCCCGGCGCCATGTTGTAGGTGTGGTTGTGGCCAACGTGCTCCAGGTAAGGCAAGTAATGGAGCTGCGACGGGTCCTGGTAGCTCATGCGGCAGAACTTGCTGTACTCTGGCTGGTATCCAACCGCCCCTTCCGCTTCTTCAAAGTCCACGTTTTCCGAGTCTGAGCTGTAGCCGACGGCTCCTTCCTCAGAAAATGAGGAGGAAGAAGAGGACGAGGAGGAAGAGGAGGAGGAGGAGGAGGAGGAAGAGGCTTCCGAGCTGCTCAGAGAAGCAGGACTGTGGCCGGAATCCAGAGAAAGACCCGAGTCGGAATCGAACTCCTCTTCCAGCTGCGAGGCCTGCACCGGGTTGAAACCTTCTTCAATCGCCAAGTCCATCAAGCTGATCTCGTCAAGCATGGCTTCATCCAGGAGACCGCCCAGCGGGTCCGGCAGCTCGGGGCCAGCCGTCTCGTTGACCGTGCTGTTCAGCTGCGGAGGGAAGAAGATGCCGCTCAGGTTGGTGGAGCCGAAGGTGGTGTTGAGGCCGGTGGAGTTGTCCGGCGCCAGCTGGAGCAGGGCCGAGCTTCCAGCCATGGAGGGGCTTTCGATTTCTGAGCTGAAGAGGGAGAAGTCCTGTGAGCAGCTGCCCAGAGAGGCCTGATGCAGGCTGACGTTCTGATTGATGGGAGTGTTGGGAGCCAGGCTGTAGTTGGAGGTTAGCAGGTCTCCGCTCGTGCCGTTGTACAGGGTTTCTGCCGTTGTAGTGTTCACTTCCATGGCCTGGAAGAGATGCAGAACAGCTCAGGAAACGAGCCGCGCTTGAGCCCGGCCTTTCCTCAGCGCCCTTTGCTCCAGGCCAAAAAGAGAGGGGACGATGCTTCTAGATTCCAGGGAAGGCGCCTTCTCCAGCGGCCCAGCGTTACCCGCCAGCTGCAGGAGGGTTCGGACAGCAGCAGCGGGCGGCACACGGGCGGCACACGGTGCCACCGCCCCGGCGGGGAGAACACCGAAGCGGCTGCCATTTGCCAGCCCCCCCGCGAGCTCACCTGCATTTCCATGATGGACATGAGGTCCTGCCACTGCTGCTCCAGATCGAAGGGCGACTCGGGCTCTGTGAGGAGAGGAGACAGCAGGCTGGTCTGGGTGCCCGCGGCCCTGCTCTCGCCGGGCACGGCTTCGCTCAGGGTGGAGACATCCGCAGCTGGAAACTAACCACGTGAGGCAGAGTCAGTCCCCGGCTGCCCGCCGCGGCCGGGGAGCCAGCAATCCCCAATGCCCTTCCACCTCCGCACGGGCTAATCGCTTCTCCTTTGTTCAAAGCAAACTGGTTGTGGTTATTCCTCCACAGTTCACTATGAACTAATTAGAAGCAAAGCCAGAAGTCTTTAATTAATTGTGACCACCACCCC
>NW_009258340.1:41133-41445 GCF_000687185.1 Egretta garzetta
GGCGCCCCAGCCACTCACCTCCGAATTCTCCCCGAAAGGGAAGGCGGCCTCCAGCAGCCTAAGGCACTCCTCCAGGGACAGGGCTGTCTGATCCTCCGCACCGGGCACCTGATGTAAAACACAAGGAATCATAGCCCCGGGATTAGGGAGGTGGTGATGAGAAACGAGCTCCTTACAGCCGGGCTTTATTACAGCGCATCCAAAAAGAGCTAGAGGCCCCACCCAGTGCTTCGCAGCCTCCATCCTCCCGCTCCAGAGAGCGTCAAAGCGGCCCCCGAGCGCAGCGGGGAAAGGAAACGTGCTGCTGCCGCT
>NW_009258340.1:41568-41963 GCF_000687185.1 Egretta garzetta
CCGTCACAGGCGGTGCCGCTCGCCCCGAGAGCTGGCGGGAGGGCCCCGTGCCTCCCCCTCTGCCTCGGCGGGGGCGCAGACCCCCGGCACGCTGCATCACTGCAGGCACGGACCCCAGCCCGGCCGGCCCAGGGGCGTTACCTGCGCAGGGAAACTCTCCCCGGTCTCTCCATCAACTAGTACGGTTACATCCAAGATCTCATTCCCTCCGCTCCTCCAGCTGTCCCCGCGCTCCCTCCCATCGCTCAGCTCTTTGTCCACTTCGCTCTCTTTCTGACGGTGGCTGTAGTCAAAAATCTCTCGCCCAGCGCCGAGATCAATATCCTGTCTCCACAGGATGTCAATCAAATCGATGTCCTGAAAGACAGACCAGGTTTCCTTCAGCCCCGGGCGGG
>NW_009258340.1:44168-44440 GCF_000687185.1 Egretta garzetta
CGGCGGCGGCCGGGAGCTGCTCGGCTTCACACAATATTCCCGTCGGAAAGGCGGGGCGGCTGCGCGGCATTTACCGGGGAGTCAAGGTTCCAGACAAAGGCACCAAAAAAAAAAAAAAAAATTAATAAAAAAATTAAAAAAAACCCAACCCACTGGGGTAAATGCTTTGAAAGGAGACGGGGTGCTTTGAAGCGTCACGCCAGCAGCAAGCAGGGTCCTGCCGGCCCCGTGCCGGCGTGACGTGGGCGTGCGAGGCGGGCTCGGCCGACGGG
>NW_009258340.1:44561-45859 GCF_000687185.1 Egretta garzetta
GGGGAAAAAAAACCCAAAAAAAAAAAAAAAAAAAGACCAAACAACAGAAAAGAGAGACCTGAGGAAGAGCACGGATGCCTGAGTGCCCGGGATGGGGGAAGGTGCAGCAGAGCCAGATCTCGCCACCCTTCCCTAAAGGAGCCACCCGAGTGAAACCGCAGCACAGAGGAGCGTGCGTGCTTCCCGCCCGGCATCACCCGGGAGTTTCACTCCCAGTTTTCACTCCGAGCCGGCCGGGTTTGCGGCTGCAGCCTGCACACGGGCGGCTGGCAGCAACAGCATCTAAGGCAGGACTGGGTTTTAAGACAGAAACAAGCAGGCCTCTGGAAAACAGCAGCGTTATCGGTCTCTCGCCACTCAAATCCGCAGCATTTCTCTCTAAAATCTGGCCCCGGTTTCCCTGCCCGGCACTTGAAAGGCTCCCCAGACCCGACGCCCTCAGCCAAGAACGCCAGGCTTGGGGAAGGACAGCGAAGTCTTCCCCAGGCTGCGCGTGACCTTGCACGAGGCATTTCATTAAATTCGTCCCCGTTCCCAAGATGGGGAATTACCTCTCTCCATGATCAGGGAAGAAGCTGAACATGTCAACATTTTGCCTTGCCACCCCTCCGACCCAAGCTCCTCTCGTTGACGCCTCCAAGGTTGCAGGTTGCAAACCCGGAGTGGGGTTTCCCCCCCCCCTGCCCCCCTCCTCGGTCCTGCAGCCCAAACGCCTCCGGAGCCAGGAGATCCAGGTGAAAGCTGCCCGCAGGTACAGCCGAGGCACCATCCACGCTTCCTACGGCAGCATCCCGCTGCTCGTCCGTCAAGACCAGACCCGAAAACAATTCGTCACCTTTTGTCTCTCCGGCGAGCACGCGTTCACACCGCCTGCCTCGCTCGATTCCCTGCCTGCTGCTGCGCCGCAGCCACATGACAAAAGCCCCAGGCATTCGCGACAGCTGCCTGCAAAGCTTAAAAAAAAAAATAAACCGCTTTCCAGTTCACCTCTCCCCACCCGCCTGCGATGAAAACCGAGCAATAAACATCGCCACTGGATGAACTCCAGAGCCAAGTAACCCAACCACCCGCTCGACACCCGGGATGAGGCTGTTACCCAACGCCCCTGTTTATTTCCCAGCCTGGCTTCATCGGTTTCACAACACAAAGCTACGCGCTCAGGGTGACATGCTGACCCCAACCCTTTTCCCCCCGCTCCCTCCACTATTACTTTCAGACCAAGAATAAAGCAAACAAAAAGGAAAAATCACCCCGCACATACACCTGGAGCCCTCCAACTGAACCGTGATTTTGTATTA
>NW_009258340.1:45893-47416 GCF_000687185.1 Egretta garzetta
TGAACACCCACAACATGCAGAGCACCGCTTGTCCGGATGGATACCGGAGGGCAAGAGCCACCCGAGGGCTCCCTTTCCCCCCCGCCACAGGCAAAAGAAGGGCCTGCCTACCTCTTTGGTCAGGTCTCCGTTCACCGGGGCAGCCACCGCTCCTAAATCTTCCAGTTCTTCCCCAAAGCCCTGCTCCGCTCCACTCTCCCTCACCCCGTTGTCAGGATTGCTCCCATCCTGCAGGCCGCTGCCGTTCTCTAGGGCGATGCCGGCGCTGGGCTGGCTACCGGACACGGAGCCTTCGGGGTCTCTGTGCACCAACCAGGCGTTGACTTCGGTGGTGGGCACCTGAAACCTGTCCAGGGCCCTCACCTGGTTGAGCAGCCTGCGAGCGGTGAAGTAATAGTCCAGGTCTACGCTTTTTGGGTGGATGCCATATCCATCCAAGGTGTTACGCAGGTTGTGAAACTGGGTCTGGGTGTAAGCGGAGCTCTGGCCAAGAATGATCTCCCGGAGAGGGGGGAGCTGCGAGTTCAGGTAGGTGTCCACGTCCACACGAACGCCGATCAAGCTGAGCAGAATGGTGAACTGGATGAGGCCTTCGGTGAAGTATTTCTTCAGAGAAAGCATTTCTGGCGGAGGAGAAAAGAAAACAGGTGGAGGGCTTGGGAATTAAAAAAAAAAAAAAACCAAAACAAACCACCAAACCAAAAAACCCCAAACAAAACCCAGCGTCAGATGAATTCTCCACACAACAGGTTGGTTGGGTTTGTCCTTCCTCTGCCCCACTTTCAAACAAGCAAAATAAAGCAATGAGTTCGGCGTTGGGGTTCTTGCTAAACAACAGGGTGAAAGTTTGAAGAACATTCAAGACTTTGGGTTCAGGCTGACTTTGTTTTTTCTTCTCAAATTCTGGAACTCACCGGTCAGCCAGCAGAGCGTAATTAAAGATCTAAACCTCGAGGAGCAACAAACCCTTCCCAGAAGACAGCCTCCACCCGCTCCTGCCCTCTCCTCTTCTTCGGAACTGTTTCAGAACACAGACCATGCAGCTACTACGTAAATTAAATCCATCTGACTTACTGTCCAGAAACTCCACATACAAGCGACTTCCTCCTCTCGCCCCCCCAATTCCCCGCGCTCCGGGACGGGGTCTGCTCCCTCCGACAGCCGGCTGCTCTCTCCTCCCCTCCTCCGGTCTGCAGAGCTTCTTGAAGGAGCCTTCTATGAGTCAAAGGTCCCGATCGTGGGAAGGTCCAAAGACTCCTCCGCTTCTGGCTGCAATTTCATCAGCAGTTGAAATACAACCAGAAAGCAAACGCCGTAACGCGCCGGCCAGGCACCACCCTAAACATTGCACATGGACCCACTACGCCCGCAAACGGCGGCTTCCCCACGCGCCGGCCCCTGAGAAAGCCAAGGGAATTTCACCGAAAAGCGGGTTTGCTGGTTTTTTTTTTTCCCTGACCCACCACGGGCCCGGGAACCCAGGCGGCGGCGGGTACCCTTGGGGCCGATATTTTCCGGTCTTC
>NW_009258340.1:48612-49455 GCF_000687185.1 Egretta garzetta
CGGAGTCAGAGGCGATCCCGGAGCTTCCCCTCAGGCCCTGCAGTGAGTCAGTGGCGGGGCTGGGAGCGAAGCTGGGGCATCGCCTGCTAACCCCATGCTTTACTTTCTTCGTTGCTCCAGCCCTTCGCTAATTAAAAGTCTTTAATTTCACGCTCCGGCAGCCGCCCGGTCAGCATACCCCTGCTCTTCACACCCAGGCCTGGTCTCGGGTTGGGAAAAGCAAGCTCTCCAGGTCGGCTGCTCCTCGCCCGTGGTGCTGGGAGCCGCTGGAGGTGCAAATGGCCGTGTCAGAGCCAGGTAACCCCCAGCCCCGACCTGGGCTGGCTGAGAGCCGCGGGGAGGGGCAGAGCGTGGGGGGAGCACCGTGCCCCTGGGGTGCCGGTGCTGGGAGCGGGACGGGAGCGGGACAGGGCTCCCCACTGCACAGTCGAACAGTCGCACTGTCCGTGGGTCGTCCCACGAGCACCGCTGCTCATCGCGGGGGAACCCCCCGGCCAGTTTGACTTTGACCAAGCAAGCAAGGTCTTGACCTTCGCTGCCTTTTGAGGCAGTAACTACCCAGGTGAGGGAAAGGCTGCAACTCATCCCAACCACCTCGCTGGGTGCCTGAGGAGCCGGTGGCTCTGAAACCGCTCCACAAAATGTGCCGGGATCTCCCGTTAGAGCTACAGGAGCCGAGGCGGAAAGGTGCCACAGGAGCGGGGCCCCTGTCCCGTCCTCACCTCTCTGGGGCGATCAACCACCAGATCACCAACAGGAACTCCATAAACTAAATAAATAAGCACGGAGTGGGGTCAGTGTTAAAACCGTCGCCTCTCAGGCGGTTATGTATACCTTCCCCCA
>NW_009258340.1:49558-50055 GCF_000687185.1 Egretta garzetta
CCCCCCCCCGCCCTGCTATTCCTGCACCGCTGCAGCTGCCCAGAGCGGCCTCAGCTGCCAAAACCAGACACCCTGCCCCAGAAACTCGCCAGGACAAACAGGATGCCAGAGACAATAGTTCATCCAAAAAAACATGGAAAATGAGCACGGGCCCCGCCGCCTTGCAGCGGGGCAAGGTTTCCCACCCAGGGGTGTCTTCCCAGGGCAGCAGAAGGAGCAGAACCCCCTTTTTTTTACGGCAAGGACCAAGCTGAGAGACGGGGGACAGGCCACGCATCCCCCCCAAACCCCAGCCCTGCGCGTAGGGATGCTCCAGAGCATCCAGGGAGACAGGCACAGCAGGGAAAGGGACCGGAGCGGCTGGGGAAGGTGGCGAGGAGCCTGGGAGCACCTGGATCCAAGCAATTTTGGGTCATGGGCTTGCTCTGTCTCGCTAATCTCCTCCTGGAAAACAAGCTGCGAAACACCCACGAAAGCCGGGGTGCGGCCCCGGCCCA
>NW_009258341.1:0-259 GCF_000687185.1 Egretta garzetta
ATAACAGCGGTATGCTCCAGGTGGCTGACAGCCAACCGCGGGCACCGCTGTTACTGTCAACGCTACATCACTTCATCTATTTGGGAACTGCTTCCTGGATGCCCAAGCCCTCATTACAGTCATAGAATCATAGAATCATAGAATCATAGAATCATAGAATGTTTTGGGTGGGAAGGGACCCCTAGAGGTCATCTAGTCCAACCCCCCTGCAGGAGCAGGGACACCGCTAACCACATCAGGTTGCTCACAGCCCCGGCCA
>NW_009258341.1:1771-2131 GCF_000687185.1 Egretta garzetta
GATCGGGCCCTTGGCGGCGTGGGCTCCGCGCCCGCGGGGGGCAAAGGCGGGCCTCCCTTGGGGAGGGATCGCCGCGGGTGACAACCGCTCGCTTGGGCAGAAGGACACACGCGGCGGCAGGACCTCAGGAAGCGCAGGGGGACAGTGAGAGCGGGTGCTACGTTAGGAGATGTTTGAGGTGAATTTATTCTGCAAGCAAGCCCCCGGCAGACAGGCAAGCGGCACCCAGCGGCACCGGCAGGACAGAGCAGAGAAACCGGAAAGATTTGGGAGACTTTTTTCTGGCAGAGGCTCAGCACGAAGACGACAGTGAAGCAAATGACAGCGCAGCTCTGCATGGGTCAGCGTGTCCCGGGCGCG
>NW_009258342.1:0-3394 GCF_000687185.1 Egretta garzetta
CCTTGAGGTGTGGAGGGATGTAGGGAAGGGGACGTGCGGGTTTGGTGACTGGAATGGAGGGATGAAATATGGGTGGATGGGATCGTAAACGTCTGGGCCCCATCTTCATCACGGCCATTAAAGGTGAGGGCATCTGTGGGCCCCATCCATGTCCTCTTTGGGCCCTGAGTTTGGGGTTGTGGTAGGAGCTTTTTCTGCAGGGTCATGCCTTGGTTTTTGGCTGTGGGGTGGACGTGGAGATGGGACCAAGCAAGAGAGAGGGAGGGAGAAAGTTAAGGATGGATGGATGGGCTGGCACGTGGAGGGATGACGGTGTGCCTGCTGGTTGGGTTTTTGTTTTTTTGTATGGATGGAAGCAGGATGGTTGGATCCATGAGTAGGTGGTTGGGTGCGTGGTGGCGTAGCTGAGGAAGGGACTGGTTGAATGGCTGCAGGGTTGGGTGGTTGGTGGAGGCTTGGCCCAACAGGCAGGAGAAGTGGGGTGGGAAGCTGAGTGGTTGGCTGGAGGTTTGGAAGCTTGGCTGCGGGGAGGGTGAAACGCATGGATGAATGGGATTTTCCCTGGGCAAACCCCATCCAGGAGTGAAGCCATGCTGGGATCCACCTGGCTGGAGAGCAGCTCTTGGGGAAGGGACCTGGGGGTGCTGGTGGCAAGGAAGCCCCACAGGAGTGAGCAGGGTGCTGCTGCGACCAAGGCGGTGAGCGCACCTTTGGGCCCCGCCTGTGTCCTTTTTGGGCTATGGGTTTGGAGTGTGGGGCTTGAGCCTGTTGAGTGGGAACATCTGATAGATCTTGAGTTAGGGAGGGAATAAGGGAAGGGCACGTGCAGGGTTGGCGAGTGGATTGGAGGGATGAAAGATGAGTGGATGGAAGGATGGATGGATGGACGGACAGATGGATGGATGGATGGATGGATGGACTGGTGGATGTCTATGCCCTGCGTTGTGCCCTCGCTGTTGCAGCTGCAGTCGAGCCGGAGGAGGAAGCACCATCGCAGCCCATCCTCGGCAAGCTCACGGCCTCCCAGGTCACCCATGACTCCGTCCAGCTGGAGTGGAGCGTCCCCAAGGGCACCTTTGACTCCTTCATGGTGCAGTACAGGGATGCCCAAGGCCAGCCCCAGGTGGTGCCCGTGGACAGTGGTTCGCACACGGTGACGGTGGCTGGGCGGTCCCCGCCCACGCTGTCCCCGTCCCGCCGCTACAAGTTCAACCTGTACGGGGTGTGGGGTCGGAAGCGTCTGGGCCCTGTCTCCACCGATGCCGTCACAGGTGAGGGCGTCTGAGGGCCCCGTTCCTGTTGCCTTTGTGCGCTGGGTTTGGGCTGTGGCAAGAGCTTGGGCAGGGTCTGTCCTGGGTGTGTTTGGCCTCTTCAGGAATTGGAATGGCTCTTGGGTGCTTGACTGGGTTGGAGGTACAGGAGCATGCATAGGTGGAGGTGTTGATGGACGGGTGGGTAGAAGAGGAGTGGCTGGGTTCTGATTATGTTAAAGATGGCGGGAGCATTGGGTGAATGAACGTTTGTTTTCTTGAGGGATGGGCAGATGTTCCTGCCCTGCATCATGTCCTCTCCCTTGCAGCACCAGCTCCACAAGAGGTCCAGGAACCCCCATCTCAGCCCCACCTGGGCGAGCTCACAGCTTCCCAGGTCACCCATGACTCCATCCGTCTGGAGTGGAATGCCCCTGAGGGCACCTTTGACTCCTTCACGGTGCAGTACAGGGATGCTCAAGGCCATCCCGAGTCACTGCTCGTGGATGGTGGTTTGCGTGCGGTGTGTCCCCATCCCGCCGCTACAATTTCTACCTGTACGGGTTGTTGGGGCAGAAACGTCTGGGCCCCATCTCTCTTGACACCATCACAGGTGAGGGCATGTGTTGGATCTGTCCATGTTCCCTTTGGGCATTAGCTTTGGAGAGTGACAGGAGCTGGGGCAGTGCCCACCCAGGTCTCTTTGGCCTGGCGGGAAATTGGAACATCTGTGGGATGCTGCTTGGGGAGGGATGGGAGCACCCAAGGTTGGAGGGATGGAGGGATAAGGTGATGGAAGAATGTTGGATGGATGGATGGACAGATGGATGGATGGATGGATGGGTGGATGGTCAGAGCCATGCTTGGTTGCTTGTTGAGCAGAGACAGATAGGTTGTGGGCAGTTATTCCTGCCCTGCATTGTGTCCTCTCCCTTGCAGCACCAGCTCCACAAAAGGAGAAGGCCCCATCCCAGCCCCGCCTGGGCGAGCTGATGGCCCCTCATGTCACCCCCGACTCTGTCCAGCTGGAGTGGAGTGTCCCCGAGGGCACCTTTGACTCCTTCACGGTGCAGTACAGGGATGCCCAAGGCCAGCCCCAGGTGGTGCCTGTGGACGGTGGTTCGCGCACAGTGACGGTGGCTGGGCTGTCTCCGTCCCACCGCTACAAGTTCAACCTGTACGGGGTGTGGGGTCGGAAGCATCTTGGCCCCATCTCCACCGATGCCGTCACAGGTGAGGGCATCTGTGGGCCCTGCCCGTGTCCCCTTTGGGTGCTGGGTTTGGGGTACCAGCAGGAGTTTGGGAAGGGCCCGTCCTGCTCCCTTGGGTCTTGTGGGAACTGGAACATCTCTTGGGTGGCAGTAAGGGTGTGGATGATAGGATGGACCTGTGTGGGTTTGGAGGGGTGGGGGGTGGATGGAAAGAAAAAAGGAAGGACGAGAGGAAATGGCTTCAAGTTGCATAAGGGGAGGTTTCAGTTGTACATGAGGAAAAATTTCTTTACTGAAAGAGTGGTCAAGCAATGCAAGGGGCTGCCCAGAGAGGTGGGGAAGTCCCCATCCCTGGAGGTGTCCAAAAACCGTGTAGATGTGTTTAGTAAGCACGGGGGTTGATGGTTGGACTTGATGATCTTGGAGGTCCTTTCCAACCTTCAGGATTCTATGATTCTATAAGGGTGGAGGGGGGGATAGTGGAATGGAGGGGTGGGTGGTTCATTGCATGATTGGAGGGTTGGAGGATTGATGGATGGGCTGTTGGATGGTTGGTTGGATGGATGGTTGGACTGTTGGATGGTTGTATGGTTGATGGTGGGATGGTTAATGGTTGGACAGTTGGATGGTTGGTTGGTTGGTTGGATGGATCACTGGATGGATGGATGGATGGTTGGATGGGTGTTGGTTGATGGTTGGATGGCTGTTGGGTGATGGTTGGACAGGTGATGGGTGATGGTTAATGGTTGGACGGTTGCTGGTTGGGAAGTTGCTGACTGGACACCAGGTTGGAGCGATGGTGGGTTGGAGTCCTGGGTGGGGTCTCCCTGGCAAGGAGGGTCCCCTGGGAGTGCTGGGTGGGGGACCCTGGGGTGCTACAGGGGAGGGAGGGGTGGCTGGGGGTTCTGTGGGGTTGGTGGTCAGAGTGGGGGG
>NW_009258342.1:3487-4000 GCF_000687185.1 Egretta garzetta
CCGGCACTGGGCGCCCCCCCACGCCCCCCCCGATGGCTACGACCTCATCTATGGCTCCCCCGGAGGAGCTCAGCAGGTAATGACCCCCCTCAAGCACCCCAGACCCCCCCTGGGACACCCCAGAGCTACCCTGGGGACCCCAATATTCCTTGTAGGAACCCCATACTCCCCCAGGGACCCCCTTAACCTCTCAGGGACCCCAATACCCCTCAGGTGCACCCCAATATCCCTTGTGGGACCCCCAATACACCCTTAGGGCACTCCAGTGCCCCCCCTGAAACCTAAATAAGCTTCTGAGCACCCCAATAATGCTCTGGGGGCCCCAATATCCCTTATGGGACCCCTAATACCCCCTTAGGGCACCCCAATCCCCCCCAGGACCCCAGTAACCCCTTGTTGGATCCCAATAGTGCATGAGGGACCCCAATACGCCCCCTGTCCCCCCCCCAGACGCTGTGGCTGCCCCCTGAGGCGACGTCCCATCAGCTGGGGGGCCTGGAGCCGACGGGGCGC
>NW_009258342.1:5496-6403 GCF_000687185.1 Egretta garzetta
GGCGGGGGTGGGACGCCTATGCCCATGGCTTTGGCAATGTCACCGGGGAGTTCTGGCTGGGTGAGGGCCCCAGCGGCCGGGACAGGGGACCCTGGGGTCTGGGGGGACTTGGGGGACCCTGGTGGCCGGGACAGTGGACCCCCGTGGCCAGGGGTACCCAGGAGGTTGGGACAGGGGACCCCAGGGACTGGGGAGACTCAGGGGGACCCCGGTGGCTGGGACAGGGGACCCCAGGGTCTGGGGGGACTTGGGGGGACCCAGGAGTCTGTGATAGGGGACACTGGGGTCTGGGGGGACTTGGGGGGACCCAGGAGGCCAGGACAGGTGACCCTGGTGGCCAGGGGGACCCAGGAGGTTGGGACAGGGGACCCCAGGGTCTAGGGGAATTTGGGGGGGACCCAGGAGGTTGGGATAGGGGACCCCAGGGTCTGTGGGGAATCGGGAGGACCCAGGGGTTTGGGGGGACCCAGGAGTCCAGGACAGGGGACCCCAGGGTCTGGGGGGACTCAGAGGGACTGGGGGGACTCAGAGGGACCCAAGAATCCAGGACAGGGGGCCCAGGAGTCTGAGGGGGACCCAGGAGGTTGGGATAAGGGACCCCAGTGTTTGGGGGGACTCGGGGTGGGGGGGACCAAGGCGTCTGAGGGGGCCACCCGGTTATCCGGGTGGGCTCAAGGGAGAGGACCCAGGTGCCTGGGTGGTCCCCAAGGAGGGACCCTGGTGTCCAGGGGGGGTGGGTCCCAGGCATCCGGGCGGACACCCAGGTGCCCAGGTGGTGGCCAAACGCAGACTTCGGGGTGCAGGGAATGAGGCGCTGCACGCACTGACGGCGGGGACCCCCATGGAGCTGCGAGTCGATCTCCGCACCCCGCGGGATGCCGCCTTTGCCCGCTACCGTGACTTCACC
>NW_009258343.1:0-481 GCF_000687185.1 Egretta garzetta
GGGTGCTGGAGGGGCTGCTGTGTGGCAGTGGGGACACTGAAGGGACCCTGGGGCCACCAGAGATGGCATGGGGACGCTGGGGGGGGGCACTGGGAGGATGCTGGGTTGCATGGGGACACTGGGGGGACCCTGGGGACACTGCAGGGGAAGGTGGGTGGCAGTGGAGACACCAGAGGGACCCTGGGGACACCAGAGGGGCATGAGGACACTGGGGGGACCCTGGGAGGATGCTGGGGGGCACGTGGGGACCCTGGCAGTGACCTGGGGACACAGGGGGGCGACCCTGTGAGGCTGTGGGGACACCAAAGGGACCCTGGGGACACCAGAGGTGGCGTGGGGACACTGTGGGGGCGGCACTAGGAGGATGCCAGGGGGGCATGGGGACACCATGGGGACCCTGGGAGGATGCTGGGGGGGTGGGTGTGTAGGGACACTGGCGGTGACCTGGGGACACTGGGGGTGCCCTGCAGGAGGTGGCGGC
>NW_009258343.1:1937-3149 GCF_000687185.1 Egretta garzetta
CGGGGGGAGACAACACAGGGAGGGAGATCAGGGGACACCCGGGGCGGGGGGAACACACAGGGACATGGAGCCACAGGGACGCGAGGAGTCTGGGACACCCTGAGGGGTGGCTCTGGTGACCAGAGGGTGACAAGGGACCTTGGGGACACGTCCTTGTCCCAGAGGGACCGTGGGGGGGACACACACCTGGGATGTGGCTTCATCTGAGGGACCCTGGGGAGGTGGCCTTGTCCCAGGGAGCCCTGAGGAGCACTGGGGACACTAATGGCGGACCCTGGGGAGGTGGCCTTGTCCCAGGGGACACGTCCCCGCGCTGGGGACAGCAGGGGAACCCCAGGGACATGTTCCCCTCGCAAGGGAGCCAGGGGACACTTTGGGGACATGGCCTTGTCCTAGGGAGCCCTGAGGAACACTGGGGACACTAATGGCATGTCCCCATCCTTGGGGACCCCAGGGGACGTGTCCCCATCCTAGGGGACCCCAAAGAAGATGTCCCCGTCCTGGAGACCCCAGGGGACCTTGGGGACATGTCCTTGTTCTAGGGGACCCCAAGGGAGATGTCCCCATCCTGGGGGACCCTAGGGGATGTGTCCCCATCCTAGAGGACCTCTGGGGACTGTGGGGACGTGTCCTTGTCCTAGGGCACCCGAGAGGAGATATCTCCACCCTGGGGAACTTGGGGATGTGTCCTTGTCCTAGGCTCCCCCAAAGAAGATATCCCCATCGTGGGGACCCCAGGGGACCTTGGGGACGTGTCCTTGTCCTAGGGGACCCCAAAGATGTCCCCATCCTGGAGAACCCAGGGGGCCTTGGGGCCGCATCCCGATCCCAGGACATCCCAGGGGGACATTACGGATCCCTGGGCAAGCAAGGGGACTCCAGGAGACCCTGGGGACAGTTGGGGACCCTGGGGACAGCCAGGAGGGTTGGGGATTGGGGCTTCGGGGATGGGGGAGTTGAGGGCCACCGGGCCACGACGGTGACACGTCCCTTTGTCCCCAGGTGGGGTACAGCATCCGCTTCGAGGACTGCACGTCGGAGCGGACGGTGCTCAAGTACATGACGGACGGAATGCTGCTGCGGGAATTCCTGACCGAGCCCGACCTCGCCTCCTACAGGTGGCCTTGGGGACACGGGGGACATGGAGGGGACATGGGGGACACTGGGGATGGGGGGGGGACACAGGGATGCCGGGGACACTGGGAATGTTGG
>NW_009258343.1:4924-5131 GCF_000687185.1 Egretta garzetta
GGGACGGGGGGGACAGGGGGGGAGCGGGGGGATGTAGGGGTGCTGGGGGACACGGGGAACACAAGGGCAGCAGGGGGACAAGGGGACATAGGTGGACAGAGGGGACACGGGGAGGAGCAGGGGGATGTAGGGTGCTGGTGGACAAGGGGACACGTGGGGACACAGGGACATCTGGGGACACTGAGGGATGTTGGAGGATGTGGGACA
>NW_009258344.1:0-233 GCF_000687185.1 Egretta garzetta
GTGGTGGTTGGAGGCCATCTTGGGCTTAGTGACTGTGAAATGATAGCGTTCTCGATTCTTGGCGAAGGAGGGGGTTCAGCAAAACCACTGTTTGGTCTTTGGCCTGTTCAAGACACTGTTTGGGAGAGTCCCTTGGGAGGCAGTCCTGAAGGGCAAAGGGGTCCAGGAAAGCTGGGTGTTCTTCAAGAAGGAAGTCTTAGAGGCGCAGGAGCAGGCTGTCCCCATGTGCTGTA
>NW_009258345.1:0-4263 GCF_000687185.1 Egretta garzetta
AGGAATCTCAGTTCTTATGGACTTGCAATGGGGATGGTGCCCTTGTACCACTAAGGGGCAGATCCACACAGAAAGTTTTGAGTTTTGACACTGAAGACCATGATATATCTTTTTCTTGTTTTACCTTCTACATTCCTGTGTATTTAAAATGGTGAACCCAAGGGGAAGAAGATCAGGGACCCACAGGTGAACACAATTTCTCTGTGCTGACTAAAGGAAGCTTTGGCTTTTGCAAGCAGATACGGTGGCCTCAAGCTTGCTTGATGTTCTGCCGTGGAGTCAAACCAACCGCCAGCAAGACTTATCATCGGTAGAACAAAGAGGGTGAAGATACCTGTACTGCAGAGATCCATCATGCAGGAGCCTATCTGATCAGTACCGCAGCACTGTGCTGTAAATGCTGTAATATTCAGTGAAAACACCCTGCAAAACACAGCAATGGAGAATGGGGGATCTTTGTACCATCCAACTGCTGCTCCGATCCGCTTACTTGCATGCAATTAGCGGGGGCTAATTTGTATATGATTTGTTGACAAGCCCGGGCTTCACTGGGGAGAAAGGGGAAGGGTAACAAGTGAGTGCCCTTTTAACCTTAATACTTTGGTAATATTTAAAGCCTTTCCATGTTGAAGAGAAGTCCAGAATACCTCAACCAGAGGGAAGATACCATTTTTCATGACAACATCTATGATCTGAAAAGTATTTTCTTTCCTTCTGAAGTGAAAACAACTCTACAGCATTTTTGCAAAACAAAAAAGTGTGTCTGCTGTCAATGTGTTATAGCTGCTGGGACTGGCATAGTATGGGGGACATGCAACCTCCCATCACCCTGGGGTCTGATGCAGACTGGAGTGCAACAGCACGTGGGGCAGGGACTGGCACCACTTCCCAGGGCAGTGCCGGAGCCTGGTACCAATCAGCAAGGTGGGTTTTGTTTCCTTTACCAGGTCAAAAAGTCCTCCTAGCAAAACATAATAGCATTTCAATGGAAAAAAAAAGCTTGGTGAAACTATTTTGACAGTTCTGTAAAAGTTCCTTTGAACATCCAGAGACAGTATTCTTGTGACATTGATGCCAATTTGTATTTTTGGTCCTATATTTTTGTATTATCATTACAGTAATTTGCTAGAAATGGGACAACAGTTCCTTGGACAGTGAAAGACCAAATTAATCTTCCTTCTATTTACCTCTTGACAGACTGTAACATCCCTATTCAATTGTGAAGTGTTAAAATGCTTTTGTCATTTGTTTGTAATTTAATTCTTGTTTTGTAACTCCTTTGTTTTAAATTATCTTCTGGCTCACGGAATTTGCATGTCTGCCATAGTTCTCCAGGCAGGGCTAATAAGCAGCCTCCAAAGAGTCATGAGAAATTCTGTGGAAATGAACAGAAGAAATGTGCGGTGAAGAACCAATGAAATTAACACGAATTAGACAGATTATAAGATTTTTTTTTAATAATATGTCTCCTTTGCACAGCTTAGTGAGGATGTCTCTAGCAGGTCTGAGTGGGGGTTGTATTTTCCACGGCACATAAAAAATCAGCTTCTTCCAAACTTAATGAAGATTGAATTTTTATATATATGAATATATGGAAATTGAACTGAAGGAAAAATACACAAATTAATATTTGTTAAGGCTTCCACAGCCATGAAGAAAAGCTCTGGTTACAGCCTGTTCACAGAGATGCATTTAGAGTCACTCTTTGTTGAAACAGAGGATCTGCATTGGGAGTATGACCTCATTTGAAGCTCACAGAGATGGAGGAATGATTTCATTCACTGACATGGAGTTTGAAGCCCCCATAGTCTCTACTTCCCTGTTCTCTACTACTTTTATGCTGGATTTTCACTTTGTGAAATCTCTGTCCCTGCTGTCTCAAAACCAGCGTGGACTGTGGTAAATTCCTTCAGCAAATGGCAATGTATTCAAAAACACTGCACAGATCCATTACTTGTAGACCCAAATTCTGATCAACTCACAGCTCTTATCTTTCCAGACAATTGAGTCTGGGTATTTTTATGCTCCAGACTGCTCCACTGCTTGCTGGTCATTTCTTTTGATGGCTATCTCTCCTGTTTTGTTATTAAAGACTGTCCCTCTAGCTGAAGGCTAACCAATAGGTTCTCTGTTGCTACCATACACTTTCTCCCACAGCCTGGGAAAAAGGTCCTGCAGTCTGAAAGCAAAGACAGGTTAAGACCATGCTGCCATAACCAGTCTCTGGTTTTTGACCTGATAGGAACAACCCATGCTGACCACACTGAAATCTGGTTTAAATGCATTTAGTTTGTTTTGAGAGAGGCCAAGGGGGCATGGCCATGTCTGCTCCTTCAGGAGACAGAGGAAATTACAAAAACACCAAGGATGCAGTCCCTCCTCACATACATGATTGACACTTCTGTTTTCTGCATTTCATACACTGTACAAACATTGTAGCAGACGTGGGACTTATTCTTGCACAGAAAAAGAATTGTGAACACCATACTATTGGTGTAGATATTAAAAGGCATGACTGGGACCCTATTAGCTTCACTAGATTATCTTTACAGGAATGTTCAGTAATTAAATCTTAAAAATAGAGACCTGAACAAACACAGTCAAAAATGCTGATTTGAGTCAGTCAAGCAGATGTCTAAGTCCATGGCAACTTCATTAGCTTGTTTTGACTGGAGAAAAACAGTGGGAAAACATTCTAGTTTTTTTAGAAACCACATAGTGTGGTTCTACAATGTTTCATTGCTAAATTAACTGTAATTTGGCAAATAAATGTAAAAGACCAAAAAAAGAAGGAAAAAAATTTTTTTTCTTGACCCATGATAAGATTTTTTTTAATCTGCTGTTTTGTTCAGAAAATGAAATAGTGTTCACCTCAGAACTCCACTCAGGCTCCTTCTCTGGCTGGAATACTTTGCGTTCTGCATTCTGCAAGTCTTCATTCTGCATAGTGGGAGAATGAATCACTGAGCATTTTGAGTTTTTACAGCCTTGATGGCTGCATAAGTCCCCACCAGGAAAGACTCCATGTGTCCCAGCAAGGAGCGAGGCCACTCTCAACAGGATGTTCCAAAGATCTCTTCTCCTACTTCATTCTGATCAATAGGCAGCAGAAATTGAACCCTCCCTTGGCACTCAACAACGCAGTATTCCCCAACTGCATAAAGATTTGGAAAGGTCATGAATAAGTGAGGAAAATAGTCACTGAAACTGTGGTGGCACACTTGATCCTTCACCACAGGACTTACAGCTGAGCCTGTAAAGAAATGCCACCACATGCCCACAATCACGGAAGTGACCAGACAGAGCTAAAGCTGAAACATTTCTCAGCCCTGAACTTGTTGGTATGCTGATACACACTGCTCAAGCTGATCTCACAGGAACTCTAACCTGCAAGTACAGAATATTTTTTGACCCATTCCTTTTCTTACTAGGCCTTATTAATTGCAGGTAAAAGCTGTGCTTTCCTTCTCAAACTTGGGTTGAGCAAAAGAGCACATAAAAGGGGCTATTAAAACCAGACATGTCTTATAACATGAATTTAAGAAGTTGTAGCACCAAACAGACTTGTAAATGAATGTCAGTAGTAATTCCTCTGCAGTTGCATGAAATAAGAGGTGGCCAAGTAAACAACAGCAGGCTGAGGTGATGGGCTGTCTTCACTGGTGGAGGGGAACAACAGTCCCAGGACACGTCCATCTGTGATCGCTCTGCTGCTCACATCTTCAACAGTTTGGCCAGGCTTGAGCTGCCTTCAGAGTGCACTGGTGTTTACATGAAGTCTTCTGGGTATGTCCCTGGACTTTTAGTCAGCATACTTAATAATTATACAACATGATGAAAGACAGTTTGCTTATGAGTTCCTGTCCTGGTTTTCACTGGGATATAGTTCATATTCTTCCTAATAGCTGGTATAGTCCTGTGTTTTGGATTTAGTACTAGAATAATGTTGATAACACCCTGATGTTTCAGTTGTTGCTAAGTAGTGCCTAGACTAGTCAAGGACTTTTTCAGCTTCCCATGCTCTGCCAAGTGTGCAAGAAGCTGGGAGGGGGCACAGCCAGGACAGCTGACCCCAACTGGCCAAAGGGACATCCCATACCATATGACATCATGCTCGGAGGGAGCTGACTGGGGGCAGAGCAATCGCTGTTTGCGGATGGGCTGGGCATCAGTCAGCAGGTGGTGAGCAATTGTATTGTGCATCACTTGTATATTCTATTGTAATTATTGTTATTGTTATTGTTGTTGTTGTTGTTGTTGTTG
>NW_009258346.1:0-772 GCF_000687185.1 Egretta garzetta
CAAAACCAGTATGAAATAGGGCAAAACCAGTATGAGATGGGGTGAAACCAGTACGACATGGGGTGAAAACAGTATGAAATGGGATGAAACCAGTATGAAATGGGGCAAAACCAGTATGAAATGGGGAGAAATAAATGGGGCGAAACCAGTACGAAATGGGGCGAAACCAGTATGAAATGGGATGAAACCAGTATGAAATGGGGCAAAACCAGTATGGACTGGGGTGAAACCAGTATGAAATGGGGTGAAACCAGTATGAACTGGGGCGAAACCAGTACGACATGGGGTGAAACCAGTATGAAATGGGATGAAACCAGTATGAAATGGGGCAAAACCAGTATGGACTGGGGTGAAACCAGTATGAAATGGGGCAAAACCAGTATGAAATGTGGTGAAACCAGTATGGACTGGGGTGAAACCAGTTTGAACCGGGGCGAAACCAGCATGAAATGGGATGAAACCAGTACGAAATGGGGCGAAACCAGTTTGAACTGGGGTGAAACCAGTATGAAATGGGGTGAAACCAGTATGGACTGGGGTGAAATCAGTATGAAATAGGGAAAAACCAGTATAAATGGGGCGAAACCAGTTTGAAATGGGGCAAAACCAGTATGAACTGGGGCGAAACCAGTATGAAATGGGGTGAAACCAGTACGAAATGGGGCAAAACCAGTATGAACTGGGGCGAAACCAGTACGAAATGGGGCGAAACCAGTATGAAATGGGCCGAAACCAGTACGAAATGGGGTGAAACCAGTATGGACTGGGGTGA
>NW_009258347.1:0-1739 GCF_000687185.1 Egretta garzetta
CGTGGGAGGAGGATGAGGAGGAAGACACAGACATGTGCGGGAGGAAGAGGAGGACGTAGACACATCACACGGGAGGAGGATGAGGAGGAAGACACAGACACGTGTGGGAGGAAGAGGAGGATGGAGGCGCGTCACACAGGAGGAGGATGAGGAGAAGGACACGTGCGGGAGGAAGAGGAGGACGCAGACGTGTCTCACAGGAGGAGGATGAGGAGGAGGACACATGCAGGAGGAAGAGGAGGATGGAAACGTGGCACACAGGAGGAGGAGGAGGACGGGGGCAAAGGAGGATGGAAACGTGTCACACAGGATGAGGAGGAGGACGTGGACAAGTGCGGGAGGAAGAGGAGGACGTGGACACATCACATGGGAGGAGGAGGAGGACACGGACACATGCGGGAGGAAGAGGAGGATGGAAATGCCTCACATGGGAGGAGGAGGAGGAAGACACGGACATGTGTGGGAGGAAGAGGAGGATGGAGACGTGTCGCGTGGGAGGAGGATGAGGAGGACGTGGAAATGTGGAGGAGGAGGACGAGGACGCGTCGCACGGGAGGGGGATGAGGACGGGGATGCGTCGCGTGAGGGAGGAGGAGGACGAAGACGGGGACACGTCGTGTGAGGGAGGAGGATGAGGATGAAGACACGTCACGCAGGAGGAGGATAAGGATGGGGACGGGGACGCGTTGTGCGAAGGAGGAGGAGGAAGAGGAAGAGGAGGAGGAGGAGGACGGGGACGCGTCACATGAGGGAGGAGGAGGATGAGGATGGGGACGTGTTGTGCGAGGGAGGATGAGGAGGAGGGGGACACGTTGCGCGAGGGAAGAGGACGGAGATGCGTTGCACGAGGGAGGAGGAGGACGAAGATGGGGACGTGTTGCATGAGGGAGGAAGAAGATGAGGACAGGGACGTGTTGTGCGAGGGAGGATGAGGATGGGGACGTGTTGCGTGAGGGAGGAGGATGAGGATGGGGACACATTACGCAGGAGGAGGATAAGGACGGGGACGCATTGCGCGAGGGAGGAGGAGGAGGAGGACGGGGACACATCACAAGACGGAGTAGGAGGACGAAGACGGGGACGTGTTGTGTGAGGGAGGAGGAGGAGGATGAGGACGGGGATGTGTTGTGTGAAGGAGGAGGAGGAGGAGGAGGAGGAGGAGGAGGATGAGGGCGGGGGGGTGAGGATGGGGACGCGTTGTGTGAGGGAGGAGGAGGAGGAGGACAGGGATGTGTCGTGCGAGGGATGAGGAGGATGAAGACGGGGACATGTTGTGCGAGGGAGGAAGAGGATGAGGACAGGGATGTGTTGTGTGAGGGAGGAGGAGGATGGGGACAGGGACGAAGACGGGGACGCATCGTGCGAGGGAGGAGGATGAGGATGCGTTGCGTGAGGATGAGGATGGGGACGTGTCGTGCAAGGGAGGAAGAGGATGAGGATGGGGACACGTTGTGCAAGGGAGGAGGAGGACAGGGACGTGTTGTGCGAGGGAGGAGGATGGGGACGCGTCGCATGAGGGAGGAAGAGGATGGGGACGTGTCGCGTGAGGGAGGAAGAGGATGGGAACGCGTCGCATGAGGGAGGAAGAGGATGGGGACGTGTCGCGCGAGGGAGGAAGGGGATGGGGATGGGGACGCGTCGCATGAGGGAGGAAGAGGATGAGGACGGGGATGTGTCGCGTGAGGGAGGAAGAGGATGGGGACGCGTCGCATGAGGGAGGAAGAGGATGAGGACGGGGA
>NW_009258347.1:2807-3329 GCF_000687185.1 Egretta garzetta
AGCAGGCGGGGACCGCGGCGGAGCGGTGCCGAGGAAGAGGAGGATTTTCCGGACGGGAGCTGGCGAAGCTGCCTGGAGCCCCGGAGCCCGGCCCGAGGGCAGATCCCGGTGTTATTCCCCAGGGAATGGGGCAGAGCCCTTCATCCTTCCCCGGGGAGGAGGGGCAGATCCCTAAGTTATTCCCCGGGGAAAGGGGGCAGATCCCCATGTTATTCCCTAGGGAAAGGGGGAAGATTCCTACATTATTCCCCAGGGAATGGGAGCAGATCCCTACAGTTGTTCCCCAGGGAACGGGGGCAGATCCCCATGTCATTCCCTAGGGAATGGGGGCAGATCCCCACGTTATTCCCCAGGGAACGGGGGCAGATTCCTACGTTATTCCCCGGGGAATGGGGGCAGATCCCCACGTCATTCCCCAGGGAAGAGGGGCAGATCCCCATGTCATTCCCTGGGGAACGGGGACAGATCCCTAATTATTCCCTGGGGAAGAGGGGCAGATCCCTAATTATTCCCCGGGGAACA
>NW_009258348.1:0-886 GCF_000687185.1 Egretta garzetta
CCCATGGGACCCTCAAGACCACCCAAGGGACCTCAACAGCATCCAGGGGACCCTCAAGGCCATCCCTAAGACCTCAACGCCACCTGTAAGACCTCAACAGCACCCAAGGGACCTCAATGCCACCCAAGGGACCCTTCATGACAGCCAAGGGACCTCAAGACCACCCAAGGGACCTCCACGCCACCCAAGGGACCCTCAAGACCACCCAAGAGACCTCCAGGCCACCCAAGGCACCCTCCAGACCACCCAAGGGACCCTTGATGCCACCCAAGGGATCTCAACAGCACCCAAGGGACCCTCAAGGCCATCCATAAGCCCTCCCCTCAAGGCCATCCATAAGACCTCAAGACCACCCAAGGGACCTCCAGGCCACCCAAGGGATCCTCAAGACCACCCAAGGGACCCTCAAGGCCATCCATAAGACCTCAACACCACCCATAAGACCTCAACAGCACCCAAGGGACCTCAACGCCACCCATGGGACCCTCAAGACCACCCAAGAGACCTCAATGCCACCCAAGGGACCTCAACAGCACCCAAGGGACCCCAACAGCACCCAAGGGACCCTCAAGGCCACCCAAGGGACCCTCAAGGCCACCCATGGGACCTCAACGCCACCCATGGGACCCTCAAGGCCACCCATGGGACCTCAACGCCACCCAAGGGACCCTCAAGACCACCCAAGGGACCCTCAAGACCACCCAAGGGACCCTCAAGACCACCCAAGGGAGCTCCAGGGCACCCCTGGGTGCCACCCACCACGCGGACGCGCTCCAGGTCGACCTCGGCGCGGCGCAGCTTCTCCCAGCAGTAATGGCGGTGGCAGCGGCGCTTGGGGACGCGGCAGAAGTCGCCCGTCAGCTCGAAGACGTCGCGCACCAGCGGG
>NW_009258349.1:0-358 GCF_000687185.1 Egretta garzetta
GAAGGAGAGGAAGGAGACAGGTTTCGGCCCCTGGGGTGACGGCCCGGCCCCCCAACCCCTGCCGCCCACCAGGAAGGAGCCCCCCAGCAAGGGCAGGGCCGTTGGAGAAGACTTCAGGCTCAACTACAAGCAGTTCATGAAGACGGCCTCCCTGGATGCCGATGCTGGCAAGAGCAGGGCGGCTTCTTGCCTGGTGAAAAACGTCCTCGCCAAGAAGATGCAGTATGAGCAGAGGATCAAGATGGAGCAGAAGGGGCTGCGGGGCAGCTCGACCTCCTCGGGGCCATCCTCCGCTGGCACCGACCTGCTGGGGGATGGTCTGGAGGGCAAGTCCAGCTCGCTCTCCCGCTCGGACTGC
>NW_009258350.1:0-793 GCF_000687185.1 Egretta garzetta
GGAATTCGCTCCCTCTCACCCCTTACTCCAAGGTTACTCAAGGTGGGGGGGGCCTTACTCGGAGTTTACTCAGCCCTTAGGTGGGGGTTAGCCGGTGCTTTGCCCCCCCTCAGCGCTTACTCCAGGGTTACTCACAGGGATCCTTCCTCTGGGCTTACTCGGTACTTTATCGCTACTCACACCTTACTCCCAGGTTACTTGGCACCCCGTTCCCTCCCCACCCCTTCCCTCCCGCTCCCCACAGCAGTGCTACTCCGCCCTCCCTCGGAAGTTACGCGCTCACTCCTCCATCACTGCCCGGCCGCAGCCACTCAGCCCTTACTCAGAGGTTACTCAGAGGTTACTCAGCCCTTACTCACCCCCTTTTGCTCCTCGGCTCTCGCTATTTATTGTTCGCACCCCAGGTTCTCTCCTCCTCGGAGCCCTACTCCAGCGTCCGACCAATCTGGGTCTGCTCCCCCCCCCTTACTCAGAGGTTACTCAGCCCTTACTACAGGTTGCTCGCATCTTAATGCTGGGCTCGCTCTGTGCTCGCAATGCGGGGCCTGGTGGCGGTGGGTAGGGGTGGGGGACGCCCTCAGCGGGGACACGGAAGGGACCCAGGCCTTACTCAGCACTTACTCCACGCTTACTCAGAGGTTACTCAGAGGTTCCTAAGGCCTTCGTGGGCTGCCCCCGTGTAACCCCCATGTTTCGGCCGCAAGCCGGGGGTTACATGGTGGCCTCTTTGCTACTCCGCCTTTACTCAGAAGATACAAAGCCCCTCTCCCGCTGCCTACTCCGAGGTTACTCA
>NW_009258350.1:5450-5693 GCF_000687185.1 Egretta garzetta
GGGGAGTTGGGGGAGGGGCTGGGAGTTGTTCGGGGGACTGGGAGTTACTGGGGAGAGTGGGAGTAACTGGGCAGACTGGGAGATGTTGGGAGTCACTGAGGTAACTGGGAGGTACTGGGGCAGCAGCTGAGAAAGCTGTGGGTGCGGAGTTGCTGAGAACTGGGATTTGCTGAGGGAACTGGGAGCTGCTGGGAGTGACTGGGGATTCTATACTGGGGGTTACTGGGAGAACTGGGCGGTACT
>NW_009258351.1:0-364 GCF_000687185.1 Egretta garzetta
CTGCACCCACTGCGCTGCCCGCTGCACCCACTGCACACCAGGCACCCCACTGCAACACCCAGTGCACGCACTGCAGGGCTCTGCACCCACTGAAAGGTACGACACCGCACGCTGCAGGGCGCTGCACACACACTGCACCGCGCATGGTTGCAGACACGCACACGCTGCACCCCCTGCAGCCCCCGTGCACGCCTTGCAACACGCCCGCTACAGCACACGCCGAACCTCCCGTACGCGCTGCAACGCTCACTGCAACACTGCATGCACTGCAGCACGCACGCCACTCGCACACACTATTGCACGCTGCAACGCTGCAACAGCCGTGCTGCAACAGCCGCTCGGCAGACACGGGCACCACCGGGCG
>NW_009258351.1:2097-2432 GCF_000687185.1 Egretta garzetta
CCCCGGCGGAAAAACCCAGCGGGGGGATGCCCTGGTGCGCGAGATGGCAGCGAGTTTTGCTTCCCTTTTCTGCTGAAGAAGAGCTGAGTCGCTTTTCCCGTCCCGGGGGGTGGCAGTGCAGGGGGGGAAGGTCGCAGTGCATCACCCGCAGCCCCACTCGCCCGCCTGCGCCCTCCCCCCAGCACCCCAAATTCTGGCCGAGCACCCCAGCAGCGTGGAGGGTGGCTGGGGTCCCGTTGGGGTGGGGGATGCTGAGCCCCGGGGCTGGGCACCTTGCAGGCCCTCCCGTGCTCCGACTCTTCCTCTTCCTCCTCCGGGGTGGGGCCAGGGCGGCG
>NW_009258351.1:4204-4646 GCF_000687185.1 Egretta garzetta
CCGCCGCGGGGGCTCCAGCCCCCGCACCCCCGGGTGCTGCGCGCTCCCCCCACCCGGCTGAGCCTGGTGCCACTCAGTGCACCTCTCGCCCTGCCCGGCGGGGTCCCCAGGGACACGGCCGCTCCCCAGGGCCCTGTGGGGGGGAGAGGGGGGGGGCGGTTTTGCAAAGAAAAACAAAGGCTGGGATTTAGAAATAACGTTTTGGGGTTTTATCACAAAGCAAAGCCCAGGCTGGGTTTATGTTGGCCGGGCAGCGGTTAGCTCCTGGTGATGCAGCGCCTGCCGGCCTGTGGCCTGGGGAGAGAAGGGGATTTAAATCTAAAATACGAACCAAAATGGCTTTCCAGGAAAATTCTTACCTTCGCCGTCCCTTCTTCAACCTGATCTCATAGAAAAGGAAAAACAAATCTGCTGCAGCGCTGCCAGCTGCCCCGGAGGAGCC
>NW_009258352.1:0-309 GCF_000687185.1 Egretta garzetta
TGTAGGGTCAGGGCTTTGCTGGCCAAGCGCCTGGGGTGCACAGGGAGGGGAGGCGGCATCCAGAGATGACATCCGAAAGCCAGCCTGAGGGGTGGGGGTCATTTACTCCCTGGCACGGCTGCCTGGGGGGGCCGGGTGTCCCCGGGGAGGGAAGCTGGTGCGAGCGGAGCGTGGCGCAGCCTGGGAGCGGGGAGGAGGGACAGGCCGATGCCCGCAGCCTGCTCGCTGCTGTTCGAGAGCCCCGTGCCCGCTCTCTTGCGCTGCTCCCACGGCGGGCGCCGCGACCCCCCCCCCCGCAGCCCCCCGCCC
>NW_009258352.1:1563-2081 GCF_000687185.1 Egretta garzetta
CGGGGCCGCCGCTGGGGGAAAGCCCCGCGGGGTCGGCTCAGGCCGCGTGCTGCAGGAGCGCTAATTGGGTTGTAATTAGTGGGACTCGGCAAAACCATGCCCAAGGGCGGCTGCGCTCGGGCACTGGGAGAAGGCTGTCCCCGTGGGGATGCCCTGATTGTGCCCCCCCCAGGCTGTCCCCGTGGGGATGCCCTGATTGTGCCCCCCCAGGCTGTCCCTGTGGGGATGCCCTGGCTGCCCCCCTCAGGCTGCCCCCGTGGGGATGCCCTGGCTGTGCCCCTGTAATGGCTCAGGTGGGTGCTCAGAGCACCAGCACCCATCCTTCTGGGGGGCTTCCCCCACCCCAGGGGTGCCTGGCCAGGGAGTGAGGGGCAGTGGGGGCTGGGGCAGGGAGATGGGAGCACCCAAACCCACCCCCCTTGGTGGCAGACCCGGGGCTGGCTCTCTCCATGCCCCTTCCCCCGGGGGGCTGGAGGGCAGCTGGGGGGCAGCTGGAGCCCGGGGGCAGAGCTCGTGGG
>NW_009258353.1:0-1020 GCF_000687185.1 Egretta garzetta
CCCGCGCCGTCCTCTTCTCCTCCTGCTTCGCCGCCAACGACACCGCCCTGGCCACCCTGGCGCAAATCCTACCAGGTACGGGGGGGCTGGACCCCCCAAAACCCATGGGGACCCCAAAAAACCTCTTGAGACCCCATAAAAACCCCTTGGGACCCCAAAAAACCTCTTGGGAGATCCCTGAACCTCCTGGGTTCCTCCAAACCTCTTGATGTTCTCCAAAACCTCTTGGGAGCCCCTCAAAATCCTATTGGGACCTCAAAAAATGCTCTGGAACCACCTAAAAACATTCTTGGGACCCCAAAAATCCTCTTGGGAACCCATAAAAACCTCCTGGGAACCCCAAAAAACTCTTAGGAGCCCAAAAAACCTCTTGGAGAATCCCCAAACCTCTTGGGTTCCTCAAAACTTCTTGAGGTTCTCCAAAACATCTTGAAATCCCCCCAAAAAACCTCCTGGGAGCCCACTCAGAAACCTCTTGGGACCTCAAAAAATGCTTTGGAACCCCCCCCCAAAAGGTCTCAGGACCCCAAAAAACCTCTTGGGACCCCAAAAAAACTTTTGGAGGATCCCCGAACCTCTTGGGTTCCTCCAAACCTCTTGAGGTTCTCCAGAACCTCTTGGGAGCCCCTCAAAAACCTCTTGGGACCTCAAAAAATGCTCTGGAACCTCCCCCCCAAAAAACCTCTTGGGACCCCAAAAAACCTCTTGGAGGATTCCCGAACCTCTTGGGTTCCTCCAAACCTCTTGAGGTTCTCAAGAACCTCTTGGGAGCCCCTCAAAAACCTCCTGGGGTTCCCCCAAAACCTCCTGGGACCCCCTCAAACCTCGAGGCTCCTCAAAACCTCCTGAGAGCCCCAAAAATCTCTTGAGGTTCCTCAAAACCTCCCCAGAGCCCCCCAAAACCTCTTGAAGTTCTTCAAAACCTCCTGAGATGCCCTCAAACCTCTTGGGATTCCCTCAAAACCTCCTGGAACCCCCCTCAAACCTCTCAAGGCTCCTAAAAACCTCCTGGGGCCTCCC
>NW_009258354.1:0-357 GCF_000687185.1 Egretta garzetta
ACACACGCACCTTCCTGGAGACAGCGGTCGGTGAGCTGGCGGGACGGGCGCGGGGTCCCCGGGCATCGCGCAGCCGTGACGGGCGGTCTCCCTTCTCACCGGCATGGCAGCCTCGATGAATGCCGGATGCAACCTGGAGCTCTCCTACGGCATGAGGAACAACGTCTTCATGCACATCCCCCAGGCGCTGGTCATGGGGAACATCACGCTGCAGGTGAGCTGGGGGAGCGGGGCTGGGGGCACAGGCAGGGAGCTGGGGCTGCCCCCACCAAGCGCAGCTGAGGTTCTGGTGCTGGCGTCTTCGCAGATGCTGCGAGACCGGGTCCGGCCCCTCTTCTACACGCGGATGCGGCTGGG
>NW_009258354.1:1830-2261 GCF_000687185.1 Egretta garzetta
CCGTAGCCCTTCCCTGCCTTGGTGGCCAGGGAGCCGTGGGACACGGGGCTGATGCTTGCCGTGCCTGCCCAGCCCTGCCCTGCTCCACCGGCCCCACGTCCCACAGGTGCCACCCATGGAGAACTACACCATGGAGGGGCGGACGTACCGGTACTACGGGCAGGAGGCCCCGCTCTACCCCTTTGGGTACGGGCTGTCCTACACCACCTTCCAGTACCGGGACCTGGTGTTGAGCCCCCCAGTGCTGCCCCTCTGTGCCAACCTCACCGTGTCCGTGGTGCTGGAGAACACGGGGCAGCGGGACGGGGAGGAGGTGAGTGTGGCCGTGCCGCACTGGTGTGCAGCCGTAGGGGGTACGAATACAGCCAGGGTCCCCCCTGCCAGGGGGGCAGCTGGGGGGTCCCGTTGGCACAGACTCCAGTCCCCCCGGG
>NW_009258354.1:2377-2667 GCF_000687185.1 Egretta garzetta
GCTGGGGGGTCCCGTTGGCACTGACTCCTGTCCCCCCGGGCAGGTGGTGCAGCTGTACCTGCGGTGGGAGCAGTCATCCGTGCCGGTGCCCCGCTGGCAGCTGGTGGCTTTCCGCCGCGTGGCTGTGCCGGCTGGCCAGGAGACCAAGCTGTCCTTCCAGGTGGCGGCCGAGCAGCGTGCCGTCTGGGCACAGGACTGGCGCCTCGAGCCTGGCGCCTTCACCCTCTTTGCCGGTGGGCAGCAGCCGGGCCAGCAGACGCGGGCACCCTCGGAGGTGCTGAGCACGCGGT
>NW_009258354.1:4040-5613 GCF_000687185.1 Egretta garzetta
GATTTGGGGGTGCTGAGCCCCCCCCTGGCGCCCTGCAGGCAGTGTCAGGGCGAGGCTCTGGGCACGCTGCGGGGGCTACAGCCATGGCTGGGCCCCAGCCCGCTGGGTGCAGCCCCCTCCCCAGGCCAGCCTGAGGGAGCCATGCCAGCACTGCACCCCACAGCGAGGGGCTGAGGAGCATGGGGAGCTCTGGGGCGTGCGGCTGCTGGGGCCGGCGGCGTGCTCATCATGACCTCATCGGATTTTCCATCAGCGCAGGGAGGGCAGCTGTTCCCAGCACCGTGGGAATGGGGGGGGGCTGGACCCAGAAACCCCAATGCAGCGGGGCTCTGCCTGCAGCAGAGCGATCGATGAATGCTCTGCTTGTTGTATAAGCCCATCGACTCGGGCTGGCATGGCAACCAGGAGCCCTCTGCGTCGCTGCCCGCACCAGCAGCGCCAGCGGAGCACGGCCGCAGGCCCTGAACACCCGCGGTTGCCCCTTCCTCACCAAGCCCCCTGCTTCAGGCTGGCCCCATGGTGGGGAGCAGAACCCTGGGCCTGGCTGGACCCAGTGCCAGGCTGTCCCAGAGCCCCAGGATGCTCATCCGCTCTGGGCAATGCTGTGCTGGGACCCCTGTCCTCCCCGACGGGACCCACAGGGCCATGGCCCTGCCAGGCAAAAGGGCTTTGGGCACCCTGGGAGCAGGTCATGGAGCGGAGCTTGCCGGGTCCCTTGTGTGCCATGGAAATAAGGGGCTGTGGGGCTGCTGCAGCCCCCAGGGAGGCTCAGCCACACAGGCGTGCGAGCGGGGCTGTTCTCCTTCCCTGTCCCAGGGTGTCCCCTGTGTTTGTGTGTTCACTGGGACACGTTCCTGTGCCGTGTGCGCTCCTGTCCCCAGCCACCCCCCGGGGCTGCACAGGTCCCAGAGCCACGGCTCGGCGGCGCAGCATTCCCCGGCAGGGAGTCAGCCAGCGGGCGAGGCTGCTGGGAGTTTCGGGGAAGCCTCTGCTCTGGCTGAGCCAGGTGAGCAGCCGGCGGGTGGCATGGCCAGGGGCCACGGGAAGGCGACGACGGCTCAGCCACGGCATGGGGCTCTGGGGTGTTGTTTGGGGCATACGGCCAACCCTGCGGTGGCACAGAGCGGGGTCGCCCTGTCTGCCGAGGAGGAGCCCTCCTGCCCACTCCCCATACCCTGAGTCAGAGGAACACGCTTCCAGAGGAGAGGGCTGGGATTTCAGGAAACCTGTTTGCCCGGTAGGCGAGGGAGGATGGGTGGCAGGGGATCTCCTGGCCCCGTGGTGACATCATCCCAAAAACAGGCATCTCTGATGGGCACTGCCTGCAGAAAACTGAATCAGTTCAACACATCACCATGAGCCCAGAGACGGGTGCTTTGCCGGATGCCCGGACCTGGCCGGCTGCACAGTGAACGGGGACGTGTCCCTGGCTCCTGCTGCCCCTGCAGAGCCCTAAGCCGTATTTCCCACCCCGGCGGTGGCTGCTGCTGCCCCCGTGCCCCCCACCCTTGGACGTGCTGCTGCAACCCGTACCTAGGGTATGTTTGTTTTGGGATGCTGTGTGGGGCAGGGT
>NW_009258355.1:0-321 GCF_000687185.1 Egretta garzetta
CAGCTGCCCTCTGTGGGGGGGCAGAAGCCCCAGACCCCCCACACCCAAACCTGTGCCCATGCCCCAGCCCAAGGTCAGAGCTGGGGTGGCTGAGCCCCCTCACGCTGCACCGGGGCGCCCGGCCCCCCCGTACCTCCCAGTACTTGACACGGTGGATGCCCTCGGCGTAGGCGCGAGCAAATTTGCTCTCGCTGTTGAGGGCGGTGATGGCGGCGCTCAGCTGGGACATGGGGTGCAGGTTGGTGGGGAAGTTGTCCAGCATGGTCACCACGTGGGAGGGCAGCGCGGCGCGCCGGGCCCACTCGCGGGACAGCCAGGTCA
>NW_009258355.1:4828-5460 GCF_000687185.1 Egretta garzetta
GGGGCGCCGGCGCCGGGCCCCCACGCAGCCCCTTTATTGCCTGCAGCAGGGAGGGGGGGCTTCCAAAACCGGCCCTGGACGCCCGACCCCCCTGCCCTGGTGTCCCCCGCTGTGTCCCCCGGTGGCACCGGACGAAGGTCCCTGGCTGGCAGCCTGCTCGGTGAAACGTCCCGGCAGGAGCGAGGACGCAGCCCCAGCCCCCACGGCTGCACGGGGGGGAAGCAAGGCCGGTGTGCGTCCCGGTGACCCCGGCACCGCGGCTGCAGCGGACGGACGGTGAATAAATAGGACAAGAGCACCAGACTGGGTGAGGCAGCGTCTGCGCCGGCTCCGGAGCCGCGGTCTTCCCTGGCACATCTGCCCGTCCCGGCGGGGGCAGCGGGAACGAGGCAAACCAAGAGGTAGGGGATGTCTGGGTGGAGCCTGGCACCGTCCTGGTCCCACGAGGCCACCGGGGTGGGTCAGCACCGTCCTCCAGGGCCATCTGCGTCACAGCTCATCGTGTGGGATGTGGAGCGCGTGGTCGCACAGGTCTGCGATGACAGAGGGCAGCACTCTCAGGACACGGCACAGCCCCGTGGGACCCCTTCCCGGCAGCGTATCCCTTCCTGCTCATCCCTGGACACGCGTGG
>NW_009258356.1:0-330 GCF_000687185.1 Egretta garzetta
CCCACCCCAAAATCTCCCCTTTTCACCTCAAAACCTGCCCATTTCACCCCAAATCTGCTATTTTTAACCTCAAAATCTGCCTCTTTTACCTCAAAATCTGCCTTTTTTACATCAAAATCTGCCCCTTTCACCCCAAATCTGCCTTTTTTACCTCACAACCTGCCCCCTTTCACCCCCAAATCTGCCTCCCACCCCAAAATCTCCCCTTTTCACCTCAAAATCTGCCCCTTTAACCCCAAATCTGCCTTTTTTACCTCATAACCTGCCCCCTTTCACCCCCAAACCTGCCCCTTTTACCCCCAAATCCACCTCCCACCCCAAAATCTCCAC
>NW_009258356.1:12621-13303 GCF_000687185.1 Egretta garzetta
GACGTGGTTGTGGAGGGCCACCACGCTGCCGTGGTGCTCAATGACTCCTTGGTGGCCATGGAGTGGGGATGTGGGGACGTGGGGACACTTGGGGACAATGGGATTGGGTGGGGGGACATGGGGTTGTGGGATGGAGGGACGTGGTCTTGGGATGGATGTGGAGGGCCACCACGCCACCGTGGGCCTCGTCTCGTGAGCGGGGGCAGGGACGTGGGGGGGACACGACCCCTTGGGGACAATGGGATGAGGGGGGGGATGGGGGGTTGGCTCAAAGGGACGTGGTCTTGGGATGGACGTGGTTATGGAGGGCCACCACACTGCCATGGTGCTCAATGATTCCTTGGTGGCCGTGGAGTGGGGATGTGGGGACAATGGGAGGGGTTGGAGACACCTGGGGACAATGGGAGGGGTTGGGGAGATGGAGGGACGTGGTCTTGTGATGGACGTGGTTATGGAGGGCCACCACACTGCCATGGTGCTCAATGACTTCTTGTTGGTTGTGTGGGTGGGGAGGTGGGGACATGGGGACACTTGGGGACAATGGGAGGGGTTGGGGACACCTGGGGACACCTTGGGGCCACCCTGAGGACAGGGAGGGGGGAGACAACCCAGGTTGGGCACCTCCCTGCCCTCGTCCTCCAATCGCCCCTGATCTTGTGTCCCCCCCTTTTCCCCTCCCTGC
>NW_009258356.1:13524-13994 GCF_000687185.1 Egretta garzetta
GGGCGGCCGTGGGGGGGCCGTGGGGCAGCTGTGGGGCAGCCATGGGGTGGTCATGGGGCCCTGGGTTACTGTGGGGTGGCCATGGGTCCCTCAGGTGTGGGGTGGCCGTGGGGCAGCTGTGGGACAGCCATGGGTCCCTGGGTCACCATGGGGTGGCTGTGGGTCTCTCAGGTGTGGGGTGGCTGTGGGTCCCTGAGTCGCTGTGGGTCCCCTGGGTGCCCGTGGGGTGGCCATGGGGCAGCTGTGGGGCAACTGTGGGTGGGCCGTGAGTTGCCATGGAGCAGCCGTGGGTCCCTGGGTCACCATGGGGCAGATGTGGGTCCCTCAGGTGTGGGGCAGCCATGGGTCCCTGGGTCACTGTGGGTTCCCTGGGTCACCATGGGGTCACCATGGGGCAGACGTGGGTCCCTCAGGTGTGGGGCAACCATGGGTCCCTGGGTCACTGTGGGTTCCCCGGGGCACCATGGGGG
>NW_009258356.1:14760-17716 GCF_000687185.1 Egretta garzetta
GGGGATCTATGGGGCATTCTGGGGGATCCTAGGGTCCCTGTGGGGCAGCCCAGGGGATCTATGGGGCATTCTGGGGGATCCTAGGGTCCCTGTGGGGCAGCCCAGGGGATCTATGGGGCATTCTGGGGGATCCTAGGGTCCCTGTGGGGCAGCCCAGGGGATCTATGGGGCATTCTGGAGGATCTATGGGGCAGCCCAAGCCCCCCTCCCCATGGGTTCCCCCTGCCCCAAGTCCCCCCCCAGCTGGAGCTGGCACCGTCCCGGGGGTCCCCAGGGTGGGGGAGTCCCCGTCCCCTCCCCTGCTGCACCCACAATAAAGGACTTTGGGGACGTCACCGCCTCCTCCTTGGGGGGGAGGGGCAGCGCCAGGCACCTCATGACATCACCACTGTCCCAGTAGGGAGTGGGAACCGTCCCAGTCCAGACTGGGTCCCTTTGACCCCTCCCAGTACAGACAGTACAGGGCTCCATGGGGACTTTGGGCTCCACCAGGACTTGACCCCTTCTCTTGGCAGCCCCTTCCAACGCTTGTCCACCCTTTCCAGGTCAAAATTCTTCCCCGTGTCCAACCCAAACCTCCCCTGGCCCAACTTGAGGCCCTTTCCCCTCGTCCTATTGCCCGCCCATGAGGAGAAGACACCACCACCTGCCCAGCTCCCCCTTCACATGTTGAGGGGAGTGATGAGGTCTCCCCTCAGCCTCCTCCAGGCTGAACCCCCCTTAGATGGTGACACCATTGCGCATAGATCCACTGCCCATGCTGTGGATGAACATCAACACTTTGGGGCCACCTCCGTGTGATGGGACAGGACACTTCCACGCGTCCCTACCCCGATCGGAGACCTGGGTGGAGCCAAATTCTCCATCTGCGTGTGGCCCCCCACCTGGAAGCTCTCAAACTTGAGGAGCTTGGGGTTGCCCGTGGTGATGGACCTGGCAGCCCATGCCAGGGGTGGGGTGGGGGTGGTGGCGACTCAGAGTACAGGAATGCGATCCCTCAAACTGGGGCCCCACCCTTTGAGAAGGATGGGAAGGTCCATACCGGGTGGGTGTAACGAGGTCTTGGTGGTGGTGGGGCTACAGGGATGGCTGCTGTGAGAAGTTGCCGGAAGATTTCCTGGTGTCCACGGGAGAGCAGATCCCCCTCTGCAGCCCATGGAGGTCCAGGGGGAGCAGAGACAATGTGTGATGAACCCCTTGGATCTACTTCTCTCTCCCCTGTCTGGATAAAGAGGGGAGCGATGGAGCAGCTCTGGTGGGCCCCTGGCATCCAGCCAAGGTTAACCAACCACAAAGTCCTCACATGCGTCCAGAGGAGGGCTGCCCAAGGTGGTGACAGGGCTGGTGGCCACGTCCTCGGTGGTGCAGCAGAGGCCCTGTGGGTTTCTCTCCTTTGGGAGAGGAGGAGGCTGAGGGGTGACCTCATCACGCTCTGCAGCTTCCTGAGGAGGGGACGTGGAGCAGGAGGTCCCTCTTCTGCATGGGATCAAGGGACAGGAGACCTGGGAATGGTTCCAAGTTGCACCGGGAGAGGGTGGGACTTGTCCCGAAGAAGTGAACCAGAAAAAGAGGCTTCCTGGGGAGGGGGTGGATGCCCCAAGCCCATCAGGGTACGAGAAGCTCTTGGACAAAGCCCTCAATGATGGGCTTTGACTTTTGGTCAGCCCCCAACTGGTCAGGGAGTGGGACTGGGTGGACCTTGTAGGTGCCTTCCACTCAACCCTTCTATTCTGTTTTTGCCAAGAAGGCCAATGGCATCCTGGGGCGCATCAAGAGGAGTGTGGCCAGCAGGGCGAGGGAGGTTCTCCTCCCCCTCTGCTCTGCCCTGGTGAGAACCCACCTGGAGCACTGGGTCCAGTTCTGGGCTCCCCAGTTCAAGAAGGATGAAGAACTCCTAGAAAGAGTCCAGAGGAGGGCAACAAGGATGATGAGGGGACTGGAGCATCTCCCCTACGAGGAAGGCTGAGGGAGCTGGGCTTGTTCAGCCTGGAGAAGAGAAGGCTGAGAGGGGATGTAGACAACACATACGAATATCTCAAGGGTGGGGGTCACGAGGACAGAGCCAGACTCTTCTCAGTGGTGCCCGGCGCCAGGACAAGGGGCAATGGGCACAAACTGAAGCAGAAGAGGTTCCAGATGAACTACAAGCCTTTGAAAAAATGAAACAGGAGATAGTGCCTGCAGTAGCCCTTGGGCCAGTCCGGGCAGGACAAGATGTAAAGAACGTGCTCTACACCGCAGCCGGGGAGAACGACCCTACCTGGAACCTCTGGCAGAAAGCACCAGAGGAGACTCAAAGCTGAACCCTTGGGTTTAGGAGTCGAGGATACAGAGGATCTGAGGCCCGCTATACTCCAACTGAAAGAGAGATCTTGGCAGCGTGTGAAGGAGTTGGAGCCGCTTGTGAAGGAGTTCGAGCTGCTTCTGAAGTGATTGGTGCTGAAGCACAGCTCCTGTTGGCACCCCGACTGCCGGTGCTGGGCTGGATGATCAAAGGGAAGGTCCCCTCTACACGTCACACAACTCATGCTATGTGGAGTAAGTGGGTCGCACTGATCACACAACGGGCTCCAATAGGAAACCTCAGTCGCCCAGGAATCTTGGAAGTGATCATGGAGTGGTCACAAGGCAAAGATTTTGGAGTATCACCAGAGGAGGAGGTGGTACGTGCTGAAGAGGCCCCATTGTACAATAAATTGTCAGAAAATGAGAAGAAAAATGCCCTGCTCATTGATGGCTCCTGTCGCCTTGGGGGAAAGGTTCGGAGGTGGAAAGCTGCTGGAGTTCTACAAGAAAAGTGGCGGAGACTGCTGAAGGAGAAGGTGAATCAAGCAATTGGCAGAGGTGAAAGCCATCCAGCTGTCCTTAGATATTGCTGAGAGAGAAAAATGGCCAGTGCTCTGACTACAAAATCTTTGCCTGGTGGCCAGTCCATGATCACTTCCAAGATTCCTGG
>NW_009258357.1:0-2171 GCF_000687185.1 Egretta garzetta
CGTGCGAGGAGTGCCGGCTCCACGTCGCCAGCGTCGCCGATAAAATCCGCTTCATCGGCACCGTGAGGGACCTTCTCGCCTGGATGGACGGCGTTCTCCACCAGATCGGCGCCGGGGAGAAGCCCAGGTAGGAGGAGCCGTGGGCTGCGCCGAGGTCCTGCGGCCTGCGCTGGCCCCAAGAACCTCGTCCTGGCCCATCCGTGGTGCCAAGGATTCATCTCCTGTCCCATCCCAAGGATCCGTGTCCTGTCCCACCCATGGGGCCAAGAACCCATGTCCTGTCCCATCTGGAGGACCCATGTCCAGTCCCATGTCCCATCCCACCCATGAAGCCAAGGACTTGTGTCCAGTCCCATCTGGAGGACCCATGCCCTGTCCCACCCACGAAGCCCAGGACCCCTCTCCCGTCCCATCTGGAGGACCCATGTCCAGTCCAACCCATTAAGCCAAGGACTTGTGTCCAGTCCCATCCCAAGGACCCTGTCCCATCCCACCCATGAAGCCCAGGACCCCTCTCCCGTCCCATCTGGAGGACCCATGTCCAGTCCAACCCATTAAGCCAAGGACTTGTGTCCAGTCCCATCCCAAGGACCCTGTCCCATCCCACCCATGAAGCCCAGGACCCCTCTCCCGTCCCATCTGGAGGACCCATGTCCAGTCCAACCCATTAAGCCAAGGACTTGTGTCCAGTCCCATCCCAAGGACCCTGTCCCATCCCACCCATGAAGCCCAGGACCCCTCTCCCGTCCCATCTGGAGGACCCATGTCCAGTCCAACCCATTAAGCCAAGGACTTGTGTCCAGTCCCATCCCAAGGACCCTGTCCCATCCCACCCATGAAGCCCAGGACCCCTCTCCCGTCCCATCTGGAGGACCCATGTCCAGTCCAACCCATTAAGCCAAGGACTTGTGTCCAGTCCCATCCCAAGGACCCTGTCCCATCCCACCCATGAAGCCCAGGACCCCTCTCCCGTCCCATCTGGAGGACCCATGTCCAGTCCAACCCATTAAGCCAAGGACTTGTGTCCAGTCCCATCCCAAGGACCCTGTCCCATCCCACCCATGAAGCCCAGGACCCCTCTCCCGTCCCATCTGGAGGACCCATGTCCAGTCCAACCCATTAAGCCAAGGACTTGTGTCCAGTCCCATCCCAAGGACCCTGTCCCATCCCACCCATGAAGCCCAGGACCCCTCTCCCGTCCCATCTGGAGGACCCATGTCCAGTCCAACCCATTAAGCCAAGGACTTGTGTCCAGTCCCATCCCAAGGACCCTGTCCCATCCCACCCATGAAGCCCAGGACCCCTCTCCCGTCCCATCTGGAGGACCCATGTCCAGTCCAACCCATTAAGCCAAGGACTTGTGTCCAGTCCCATCCCAAGGACCCTGTCCCATCCCACCCATGAAGCCCAGGACCCCTCTCCCGTCCCATCTGGAGGACCCATGTCCAGTCCAACCCATTAAGCCAAGGACTTGTGTCCAGTCCCATCCCAAGGACCCTGTCCCATCCCACCCATGAAGCCCAGGACCCCTCTCCCGTCCCATCTGGAGGACCCATGTCCAGTCCAACCCATTAAGCCAAGGACTTGTGTCCAGTCCCATCCCAAGGACCCTGTCCCATCCCACCCATGAAGCCCAGGACCCCTCTCCCGTCCCATCTGGAGGACCCATGTCCAGTCCAACCCATTAAGCCAAGGACTTGTGTCCAGTCCCATCCCAAGGACCCTGTCCCATCCCACCCATGAAGCCCAGGACCCCTCTCCCGTCCCATCTGGAGGACCCATGTCCAGTCCAACCCATTAAGCCAAGGACTTGTGTCCAGTCCCATCCCAAGGACCCTGTCCCATCCCACCCATGAAGCCCAGGACCCCTCTCCCGTCCCATCTGGAGGACCCATGTCCAGTCCAACCCATTAAGCCAAGGACTTGTGTCCAGTCCCATCCCAAGGACCCTGTCCCATCCCACCCATGAAGCCCAGGACCCCTCTCCCGTCCCATCTGGAGGACCCATGTCCAGTCCAACCCATTAAGCCAAGGACTTGTGTCCAGTCCCATCCCAAGGACCCTGTCCCATCCCACCCATGAAGCCCAGGACCCCTCTCCCGTCCCATCTGGATCCTCATTCCCATCCTCAACTCCATCCCATCCTCATCTCCATGCCCATCCTCATCTCC
>NW_009258358.1:0-830 GCF_000687185.1 Egretta garzetta
CTGACTCCGAAAGGCAGCCCTGGCACCCCCGGCTCCCCCGGCACCCCCCGCGGCAGCACCACCCCAGGCACAGTGAGCCCAAGGCAGGTAAACCGGGCCCAAGTGCCCAAATACCTCCCAGCAGCCCTGAACCTCCTGAATTCTGGTGTAAGGCCCTCGTCGTCCCCAGCAAGCACTTGGCCATGAACAGCGTGTGCACGAGCATCTGCATGGGCGCGCGTGGGTGCGTGTGGGTGTGCATGGGCATACATGTGTGTGCGTGGGTGTGCATGGGCGTGCGTGGGTGTGCGTGGGCATACATGTGTGTGAATGGGCATGCATGGGTGTGCATGGGCATACATGGGTGTGCATGGGTGTGCACAGGCATACATTTATGTGCATGGGTGTGCATGGGTGTGTGTGTGGGTGCATGGGTGTGCATGGGTGTGTGTGGGTGTGCATGCATCTGCATGGGCGTGCATGGGCATACGTGTGTGCATAGGCGTGCATGGGTGTGCATGGGCATGTGTGGGTGTGCATGGGTGTGCATGCATCTGCATGGGTGTGCATGGGTGTGCATGGGCGTGCAAGGGTGTGCATGGGCGTGCATGGGCATACACGTGTGTGCATGGGTATACATGGGTGTGCATGGGTGTGCATGGGCATATGTGCGTGCATGGGCATATGTGCATGCATGGGCATACATGGGCATGCATGGGCATACGTGCACGCATGGGCATGCATGCATCTGTGTGTGTGTGCATGGGCACACATGGGCATGCGTGTGCATGGGTGTGCATGCATCTGCATGGGCGTGCATGCATCTGCGTGTGTGTGCATGGGCGTGCATG
>NW_009258359.1:0-220 GCF_000687185.1 Egretta garzetta
CCTGCCTGCAGGGTTTGGGGTCCCTCCTGCCCCAAGGGTCCTGCCCTGCCCCAAAGGGGTTGGGGTCCTGTCCTCCCCCAGGGCTGGGGGTCCCCAGGGCATTAAGAGGCCACCGGGGCTCGGGAGCTGGCCCTGAGCTCCGTCCTGCACCCCCACTGCTGTCCTGGCTCTGGGCTGCTCCGTGGGGAGGGGGGGCCATGGGGTGGGGGCTCCCTGGGGA
>NW_009258360.1:0-223 GCF_000687185.1 Egretta garzetta
CCAAAGCCAACTGCGGCGTAGCCAGAGAAACGGGCAGCAAAAATAGAACAGCAGGATGGCTGCGCGTGGGCGAGGCAGAAACCACATCGCCAGCAAAACCTCCCGGCGTTATTTTAGGACCGATGCAGCGGCCGTGGTGTTTTGCTCGCTTCTCACAAAATACTCCCCGGGGGAGGGCAAGGAGGGAGAGGGGCGCGAGACCCAGGCGGGGAGTGTTTTTGTC
>NW_009258361.1:0-241 GCF_000687185.1 Egretta garzetta
TCCCCTCCCCCTGTGTCCCCACAGAGGTGGCTGTCCCTTCCCCGTGTCCCTGCAGGGCTGGCTGTCCCATCCCCACAGGGCTGCCTGTCCCCTCCCCGGGTCCCTGTGGGGCTGGCTGTCTCCCCTCCCCGTGTCCCCACAGAGGTGGTTGTCCCCTCCCTGTGTCCCCGCGGGGCTGGCTGTCCCCTCTCCCCAGGTCCCCACAGGGCTGGCTGTCCCCTCCCCATGTTCTCCCCCTGGA
>NW_009258361.1:1893-2586 GCF_000687185.1 Egretta garzetta
GAGCGGGGCCCCCAGGAGCCGTGGGGACGTGGGAGTAGTGACATAGGACAGCCCGGGGATGTGGCAGCCCCAGGACATGATGTTAATGGCACAAGCAGGGGCAGGGATGTCTCTGGGTCCCCCCCTCCTTGGGGCAGGAGGATCTGGGGGTCCCTTCTGGCTTGGGGACAGGGCACGTGAAGGACCCTGGGGCGTGGGGAGGTAAGGGGGGGGCTGTCCCTTCCCTGTGTCCCCGTGGGGGTGGCTCTCACCGGTAATGCGTGTAGATGCTGCTGGTGAAGGGCAGTTTTGGTGTTGACCACTGGATCACGGCCACCAGCGGAACCTCCAAGCCCTAGGTGGGGGCGGACAACAGCTCAGAGATGTTCTTGTCACCACTGCTCCCAGCAAGGACGGTCCCCAACAACATCCCCCTAGGCTCCCCGGCAAGGACAGTCCCCCACGGCCAAGGACGGTGGCCCCAGGTCCCAGCCAGGGTGGCCCCCAGAGGAGGCCGAGGACTCCTGGACAAGGACAGCGTACCCCAGGCCACCGACCGGGACGGTGGCCCCCAATCCCGGCCCAGACAACATCTCCCAACGAGGACGGTCCCTGCCCAGCGTCCCCTCGTGCCTGACTTCGGGGCAGTCACCCCTAGTGTCCCCCCCAGCCCCAAGGGTCCCCTCCCCCTGTCCCCTCACCTCCTTGGCATCC
>NW_009258361.1:3898-4564 GCF_000687185.1 Egretta garzetta
CCCCCCCCCCCCATCCCCACGGCTCCTTCTGTCCCCCACGCCTACCCCGAGTGGCTTTTGGGGACTTGGAGAGGGGGGAGCAGGGCTGGATCCTGCTCCCCGTCCCATGTCACTATGCCATCCCCAAGGTCCCCACTTTGTCACCAAGGGCCCCTCCTGCCCCCAAATTCTACCTTGACCTTGATGGACCCAGAGAGAAGGACCAGGGTTAGGGCTCTGTGCCAGCTCTGTGGTCCCACACTGTCCCCAAGGTCCTCTCCTGCCCTTGCAGTCCCCACGCTGTCCCCAAGGTCCCCTTCCACCCTCGAGGTCCCCATGCTGTCCCAGACAACCCCTGCCACCCTCCAGGTCCCCTGCCACCCTCCAGGTCCCCACACTGTCCCCAAAGTCCCCTCCCCATCCCCTCAGCCTCACCTTGGCCTTGATGGTGCCGGGTGGCAGCTTGTCAAGGGAGATGGTCAGGGGGAAGATGACCTCGTCTGTGGACACAATGGGGTCCTCCACCGGTATCTGGGGACAGAGAGGGGCTCAGCGCCACGGTGGCCCTCAGCCCCTTCCCCCGCACCCTCCCCTCACCCCCACATCCCTCTTGCGCCCCGTGTCCCTCCCTGGCTCCCATGTCCCCCCACATCTCCCCCAAACCCTCCCCTGTCCCCGTGTCCCTCC
>NW_009258362.1:0-357 GCF_000687185.1 Egretta garzetta
GCTGAGCTGGGGTGGCAGTGAGGGGCTGCAGGAGAGCCCCTGCCGTGCCCACCCCGGGTTGAGATGCCGCTGCTGGGCTGAGCGCAGCTCTGGGGCGCATGAGATGCCTGGGTTCAAGCTAGGCTGCAGCCTGGGCTGGATCCTGCGCGATGCTCAGCATCCTCCTGGACCGCAGGGGGAGCTGAGGGTGCTGGACAGCAGCTGAGGGTGCTGGGTGCCGGCCCAGAGCGAAGGTCTCATTCCCCATCGCTGCTTTATGGTGCCTCAGTTTCCCCCACGTAACCCCCCCACCCGGGGTCGGGGGGGTCTGTTGGAGCCAGCCCAGCCCCGGGAGCTCCCTGCTGCCGCCAGGGCCAT
>NW_009258362.1:5014-5524 GCF_000687185.1 Egretta garzetta
CCAAAGGGAACCTTCGCCCTGAGCACCCCAGGACACAGGCGATGCCGGGAGCGGGGGGTGCGGGGCTGCCCCCGGATGTGGGGACGCGGCTCCATCAGCACCCGCGGGGATGAAAGCCGGGCAGGACCCAGAAACTTCCCAAGACAGGGATTCACCCCCAAGCAGGAGGGATTCCCGCAGACAGGGTGTGTGCTGTTGGGAGATAGAGAGGGGGATTTCCCAGCAGGGAGCCGGGTCACTTTGGGAGACAGCAGGGGAGGAAGAAGGGGAAATTCCCTGTCTGCTTGGCCTGGCTCTCCCAGGGGAAATTCCCTGGTGGGAGACAGACAGTTTCCCCATTTGCTCCCCGATTTCCATAGCTGCGGCCTGTCCGAGGGAAGGGGAAAGCAGCAGCATCTCTGCGGAAAGCCACAGGGATGAGGCCCTGGGACAAAGGGGCATGACCCCAGGGTGCCGGAGCAAGCGGGACCCTCGCTGCCCTCCGCTCGGATGCTGCCGCCACCACGGCGG
>NW_009258362.1:5704-6047 GCF_000687185.1 Egretta garzetta
CCGCCCCTCCCCGTGGGGCCGGCCCGCCCCAGCTGCTGGCGCGGGGCTGGTGGCTGCAGCCCACTTTATCCTGGAGTAACCTCCCGGCCCTGCGAGCCCGGGGAGCGGGAGCGCAACTCAGCTCATCCGCCCTTTTCCAAGGCCTCCGGCTCGCTGGAGCCCGGTGGGGAGCAGCACCAGCTCCATCTGGATGGGACAGGCAGGGGCTTTCTGAAGGGTGGGGAGTTGTGGCGTACATGCCGGCTGGGTTCTCCGGCGCTTTCAGCAAAGGTCCTGCTCCCAGACCCTGATGATCCCCAGGAGCAGTCTGTGGCCGCCAACAGCTCCCCCTGTGCCCCCCAGC
>NW_009258362.1:7240-7543 GCF_000687185.1 Egretta garzetta
CCAAGGGCTGGCCCGGAGCCGGCGTCCCCGTGGGTCCCCAGTGCAGCGCAGCAGCTCTGTGCCCGCACTGCCGTCCCAATGCCCCAGGGTCCTGGCAGCTCGGGAACAGGCTCCAAACCCAGCGCTGGGACCACAGGGATGCATCAGTTATCCCAGCACTCACAAATGATGCCCTGGGAGCAGCTTACCCCCTTGCCCTGCCCTCCCTTGCCTGCACCGCTGCCCAACTCCTGCCTGACCCGAGAGGGGACGCTCCAGTCCCCCATCCCCCCCCGCCCTGGGACACCCAATGCAGGGCTGGCG
>NW_009258363.1:0-240 GCF_000687185.1 Egretta garzetta
GGTCAAAATTTGGGGCAGATTTGGGGGGGGTTGGTCAAAATTTGGGGCTGATTTGGGGGTTTTGGTCAAAATTGGGCCTGAGTTGAGTTTTGGTCAAAATTTGGGGTGAATTTGAAGGGTTTTGGTGAAGAATTGGGACCAAGTTGAGTTTTGCTGAAAATTTGGGTCGGATCTGGGGGGCTTTTGGTCAAAAATTGGGGCAAATTTGAGGGGTTTTGGGGAAGGGGCTGGGGCCGGCCG
>NW_009258363.1:1780-2566 GCF_000687185.1 Egretta garzetta
GGTTGGGTGCCATTGTCGTTGGAGGACTGGGTGCTGTCACATCTGGAGAACTGGGTGCCGTCACCTCTGGGCGTCTGAGGTCCCATCCCACGTGGACACCTGGGTCCCATCCCGCCCAGATGGTTGGGTCCCATCACAGCTGGAGAAGGGGGTCCCATCACAGCTGGAGAACGGGGTCCCATCCCACGTGGACACCTGGGTCCCATCCCGCCCAGATGGTTGGGTCCCATCACAGCTGGAGAAGGGGGTCCCATCACAGCTGGAGAACGGGGTCCCATCCCACGTGGACACCTGGGTCCCATGCTGCCCAGATGGTTGGATCCCATCACAGCTGGAGAACTGGGTGCCGTCACGTCTGGGCATCTGAGGTCCCATCCCACGTGGACGCCTGGGTCCCATCCCACCCAGATGGTTGGGTCCCATCATAGCTGGAGAACGGGGTCCCATCACACCTGGGCACCCAGGTCCCATCATGTCCAGACACTTGGGTCCCATCACATATGGATGCCCAGTCCCATCCCACATGGCCACCCAGGGTCCCATCATGTCCAGATGTTTGGGTCCTATCGTAGCTGGAGAACTGGGTCCCATCACATCTGGATGCCCAGGTCCTATCCCACATGGACTCCCAGGTCCCATTCTGCCCAGATGTTTGGGTCCCATCACAGCTGGAGAACTGGGGGCATCACACCTGGGCACTCGGGTCCCATCATATCTGGATGTGTGGGTCCCATCACATCTGGATGCCCAGGTCCCATCCCACATGGACACCCGGGTCCCAGCCTG
>NW_009258364.1:0-245 GCF_000687185.1 Egretta garzetta
CTGCACTAAAAGCTGAGGCAACCTGTCCCCCCCCGAGCATTCCGACGTGCTTGCTCTATCTTTTTAAGCACAGACAACTTATTAGCCATAGCAGCGTGTGGGGCCGGAGCAGGAAGGGCCGGCTGGGAGCATCCAGCTGGAGCACGCCATGCCACGGAGCCGTGCCCGGCAGGAACGTATGCTCCGTGTATTTTTAATTGTGCTGCTTTTTTTCCAAAGGGAACTGCTAAGTCGAGACCAGCGGC
>NW_009258364.1:1791-2193 GCF_000687185.1 Egretta garzetta
TCGGGAATAAGGGGGCCCCGCCTGGCTGCAGGCACCGAGCACCGAGCGCGGCTGCTGCCGGCTGAAGCTCCTGGCTCCGAGGGGCTCACAGGGCACGGTGGCACCACTCCTCAGTCCCTGCAGGTGGGAGCGAAGGGAACCGGCACAGCAAACCCTTGTCCCCGCGCCCCGACCCCGTAGCTGTTTGCCAGCACCACCCTCCCTGGCGCTGCATCTCCCGGGGACAGGACAGTGGTGATGCTTTCGGGGCACAGCCTGGGGTGCTCTTGTGGCTTAACCAGAGGAGAAGGATGCCCCAGGGTGTCTGCGAGCTGAACTGGCCCCTCTCCGGCACGGGCATGGCCACGGACACGCGGTGCCTGGGAAGGATCCCGAGGATGCAGCCGGGGCAGGCGGAGGGGC
>NW_009258365.1:0-278 GCF_000687185.1 Egretta garzetta
CTGGGAGCGAGCAGCACTCAGCCCTGCCGCTGAGAGCTTCGCTGGCAGGAGAGAGCGGAGGGGTTAAATCTGCAGTCACAGAGGGTGGGCGAGAGGCAGCGAGCGACTCAAACAGACCTCGGTAAAGAGAAACAGCCCAGAAAGAGAAACCCAGCGCGCACACGCACGCACGGCAGGAGGAAACGCAGCACAACACACGGCACGGAGGAAGGAGAAATCAAACGCTCAAGCAGAAAATGGGGAACATCTGGTGAGGCGGCCGCCCCGGGCGCTGGCAG
>NW_009258365.1:1920-2391 GCF_000687185.1 Egretta garzetta
GGGGGGGAGGTGGGCGGGGCAGCGGGGGCGCCGCGGGCAGCCGCGATGCCCAGCGCTGTGGCCCAGGCACCCCAGAGCCCCCCCAGCTCGGCGCTGCCGGGGGCGAGCACCAACGGGTCCTTCGGGAGGGCGGGCGAGAGCTGCCACCCAGTCCCTCCGCTGCCTGAGCGTGCTGCTCGGGCTGCTGGGGAGGAGGAGGAGGAGGAGCAGGAAGCCCAATCCAGGATCGGCCTCTTGGGCAATCCTGGGCAGGCAGGGAGCCCGCTCTGCCTCAGCTGCCCACATCTCCGGGGAATCTCTGCACCTCCTGCCGTGGGTGACGCACAAGGAGACGCGGAGGGACGGGCAAGCGCTGCTCGTCTTGGCGCAGGAGAGGTGGGAGGGCTGCCAGGAGCAGGAAGAGTGTGAAACCCCAGGGCTCGGGGAGCCTGCTCTGCTGGGGGGGTGTGTGTGTGTGTGTGTCTTGGTGAG
>NW_009258366.1:0-607 GCF_000687185.1 Egretta garzetta
GCGGAGGGCGAGCACAGGTTTACGTGGGCAGCTGCGCAAAAGGCGCGCCACGTCCAGCTAGCGGGCCTGAAGCGTGGCGCAAGGGAGCTGCTGGGCGCTCCCCTGGCGACGTGTATGGATTTCGATCCACCGGCATCTCGCACACAAGCCCACCGGCTGGGAGGATCCCACTTACCCTTCCCGCGTGTGTTTTGGTTTGTGGGGGGTTTTTTTCCCCTCCTTTTTTTTTCTTTTCCCTTCTGCCTCCCTTCCCCGGCGGCTTGTCCGTGTTGGGAATCCGCCCCAAAGGTGGTGCGGTGCCGCGGTGAACGTAGCCCTCCTGGCTTAATTACGCCGGGGCTCATAAAGCCATTCGCTTCTTTCCAAAGTAATAAACAAACGTCGCGTTAGGTCAAGATTGATGGTGTCCATGCAATAAAAACGGGCCAGGTCAGGAAGGAATAAAATTCAATCAGAGCTCGCGGAATCATTTTTCAGGGGGCAGAAAGACAGAAAAGGAGACGGGGGTCAAGGGAGACGATGTCGCCATTCACAACACACCAGCCGGGAGGGAGGAGGGCGAGGGTTAACGAGCGATTGTTTTTTATCAAGCGGAGCCTAATTGAAC
>NW_009258367.1:0-392 GCF_000687185.1 Egretta garzetta
AAGAAGCCACTGCAACTGGGATTTATGGAGGTGATAAAACAACTTTTGACAACAGCCTCACCTCCTCCACAGCCGGCAGAGAATATTTTCCTCTTGTCGGATCGATAAACAATTAAACCTAAAGCAGGGAGCCGGAGAGAAAGGGAGCGTTTTCCAGATTTCTAAACTCTTAATCAAGCTTTGGGTGAGACGTGGATGTGAGACTCTGAGACCCCCTGATAAAATCTTGACCTTGATAACTGGTTCCTCGGTTTCTGGACCGCAAGTGATACCTTCTGTGCTGAATAAATCCACTTTTAAATATGGAACTTGTTCCCAGATATTTGTGCCTCCAACGCGTTTAATGGAGCTTTGCTTAAATAATTTGCTTTAAAGTGCTGGCCCCCCCCCCC
>NW_009258367.1:2125-2696 GCF_000687185.1 Egretta garzetta
CGATGCACAGGAGGGCTCTAGCAGGCGGATCCGCCTGGGAAGGTGCTTCATGGAATATGCAAATCCCGGTGTGGAGAGGGGCCGAAATAATTATACGCGTAGCCAGATTTTTTTAAATAAAGCTATCTACAGTATATTGCAGAAGTAATTAGGAATCCTGAGCTGGCTGTATCTCGATCTTTATAGCAACATAGCTGATAAAGCATGATTCAGGGACCTCGTTATCTTTTTTTAAAGAAGTTTTTATTTAACTTCCGTGAAGTTGCCATGGTTACTCCTGTGCATGGCTTCCCTGCCTCTCTTGCCTTAAGTGCAGCTGCTAGCGTTGAGAATTAAAACATCTCCATTTGGAGCAGCCCTGCCTCCCCCCCGCTGTAATCCTGGCTGTGCTCTCCTGGGGGAAGAGGCTGCGGTTCAGGAGCCTCGTCCTTTGCTGACCCTGGAAAAGGCATTTTCAGCTCCTGTGCCTGAGCGGTTCGGCTAAGCAAAGCCCTGCCTTCCCCGTGCTACACAACGGACCCGGGGGGAAGGATTTGGGGGGCGGGTTTGGGTCCCCATTGGTGTGGGAGAA
>NW_009258368.1:0-760 GCF_000687185.1 Egretta garzetta
TGGGGTAGACACGTGGACAGAGAGATGGGGGGTGGAGGGACAGAGGGACGGACAGAGGGACACGGTCATGTGCAGGAGGCAGGGAGGGACACACGGACAGAGGGATGGGGGGCTGAGGGACAGACGGAGGCACACAGACAGAGGGACATGGGGACAGAGGAGCAAATGGAATGGGGCAGGGACAGACAGAAGGACGGATGGAGGGATGGACAGAGGGACACAGGAGCGGACAGAGGGATGAGCAGATAGACAGACAGAGGGACACGGAGGGAGGGCTGGAAGGACAGACGGATGGATGGGGGGCTGGAGGGGCCCAGGGCCAGAGGAGGGGATGGAGGGACGGACAGAGGGACAGGGGGGAGGGACAAAGGGGTGGACAGACAGAGGGACAATGGGATGGGCAGAGGGACGCAGGTGTGGATGGAGGGATGGGTAGATGGACGGACAGAGGGACAGGGGGAGGGACAACGGCATGGACAGAGAGACAGATGGAGAGACAACAGGATAGAGGGAAAGGGGGAGGGACAATGAGGTGGACAGACGGAGGGACAACAGGATGGACAGAGGGACACAGGAGCGGATGGAGGGATGAGCAGATGGACAGACAGACAGACGGACAGGGGGAAGGACAGCGGGATGGACAGAGGGACAGGCAGACAGAAGGACAAAGGGACACAGGGACAGTGGAGGGCTCAGCCGAGGGACAGAAGGCTGGACGGACAGGGTGACAGTATGGGGGGGACGGACAGAGGGACAGGGG
>NW_009258369.1:0-716 GCF_000687185.1 Egretta garzetta
CTGCAAGGCGGGTGACGTTTCACGGCGATGTTGGATCACCCGTGCCCATCAGCTCCCGCTGCCAGGCTCCTTCCTCCCTTGGGTCATGGACGGTCCTGCTGGCACTGGGGACAGCCATGTCCCCCCATCTCCCCGGGACAGCCCAGAGCCGCAGCCTGCGGGGACTCAGCTCTACGGCCAACATGCACGACCCCTCTGCGCCCAGCAGCGTGGGGGAGGGCTGGGGGACAAACGGACACCCACTCACCACGAGTAGTGTAATGAATGCCCCATTCAGCACCAGTTCCTCCAGCCTGGCCCGGACATCACCCTCAGGCTGAGATGAATTGCCACCTGTAAGGCCGCGGGGTGTCCCTTTGGCACCCGGCCGCTGCCACCTCCAAGCCAGCAGCCCAGGGAGCGCAGGGGCTGTGATGCATTTTGCCAGTTTGCTGCCCACTCGTCCCTGGTTCCCCACGGCCCCCGGCCACTGCTGGGTGTCTGTCCGGCTGCGCTGGAGTCCCCTCTCCTCCAGCAACGTGGCTGGGACACGTCCCCTTGGCCACGCTGAGGTTCCCGGTTTGCTCCACGCTGTGGGTGCTGCAGGAACCCACAGGCAGGAGAGCAGGCAGGAGAGCAGGCAGGAGGCAGGAGAGCAGGCAGGAGAGCAGGCAGGAGGCAGGAGAGCAAGCAGGAGAGCAGGCAGGACAGCAGACAGGAGAGCAGGCAGCAGGCAG
>NW_009258369.1:804-1112 GCF_000687185.1 Egretta garzetta
GGAGGGAGGAGAGCGGGCAGGAGAGCAGGCAGCAGGCAGGAGAGCAGGCAGGAGAGCAGGCAGGAGAGCAGGCAGCAGGCAGGAGAGCAGGCAGGAGAGCAGGCATGACAGAGCTTGCTGCCCACTTGCTTCTCGGCAGGAGAGCAGGCAGGAGAGCAGGCAGCAGGCAGGAGAGCAGGCAGGAGAGCAGGCAGGACAGAGCTTGCTGCCCACTTGCTTCTCCAAGAGGGGTTTGCAAAACTCTCCTGTGCCCAGGGCATTGCACAGTCACAGCAAAGGGCAGGGGGGTCCTGCCCTGCACCCCACCC
>NW_009258370.1:0-485 GCF_000687185.1 Egretta garzetta
CCCGCTGTCTGCTGAGGAGTCAGCCCTGCTCTGAAGCAGTGAGCTCATGGGGACAGTGGGGGCAGGGGGCAGTCCTGGTGCTTGAATTTGTGAAATGAAACCACCTCTAACACGGAAGGGCCTATAAGCATCTGCACGCCCAGCACCAATGATCCAGGGTTGCAGCAGGCAACCTCTTCCTCCTGCTGTAGGAGAAGATCAGGTTCGTGACCACCTGAGGAACCTGAACGCACATAAGTCCATGGGACCTGATGAGATGCATCCCAGAGTCCTGAGGGAATTGGCCGATGTAGTCGCCAAGCCCCTCTCCACGATATTTGGAAAGTCATGGCAGTCAGATGAAGTCCCTGGGGACTGGAAGAAGGGAAACATTGTGCCCATTTTCAAAAAGGGTAGAAAGGAAGACCCTGGGAACTACCGACCTGTCAGCCTCACCTCTGTGCCTGGGAAGATCATGGAACAGATCCTCCTAGAAGCTATGCTAA
>NW_009258370.1:1253-2381 GCF_000687185.1 Egretta garzetta
GGGGAGACCTGATTGCGGCCTTTCAGTACCTAAAGGGGGCCTACAGGAAAGATGGGCTTTCAGTACCTAGTAGGGCCAGCTGTGACAGGACAAGGGGTAATGGTTTTAAACTAAACCAGGGTAGGTTTAGACTGGATATAAGGAAGAAATTCTTTACAATGAGGGTGGTGAAACACTGGAAGGGGTTGCCCAGAGAGGGGGTGGAGGCCCCATCCCTGGGAACATTCCAGGCCAGGTTGGACCGGGCTGTGAGCAACTTGATCTAGTTAGCGGTGTCCCTGCTCCCTGCAGGGGTGTTGGACTAGATGACCTCTAGGGGTCCCTTCCAACGCAAAACATTCTATGATTCTATGATTTTATGAGAGATTTGGGGTTTTTGACCTCCTAATCTCCTCCCAATCTGGGGAATGTTCTTGAGTGCTAGAAAACTTCATGAGGGGGGTTGCTCTGTCCCTCCATATTTCAACCAGCTGCCCTGTGCATTAACCTTTCTGAGATGGAGAGTGATCACACTCCCATGTTATCCTGAAAAAAACCCAGACCCTGCTGAGAACAGAGGGATCCACCATAAACCACTAAATGTCTCAGTACCCCTCTTCTAGCCCAGAACACACATGGCTCATTTCACCAGCCCAAGAGAATTTCCTCCATCGTAGCATCTCTGCGCTTCTCCATGGTTGTTTCAGATTAAAAAAAGGTGCTATGGGACAGGTTTGCCTCCTGGAAGGAAGCTCATAACTTGGGAGGACACCTCAGGGAGGTAGCCAATTCTCCTTATGATGGTATGTCATCAAGAACAGTTCAGCAAATAACTCATAATTTCAGTTACTACGGGTCAGCTCATAAACCAGCCCCAAAAACTGCATCGACCAAAACTCCACATATCCTAAGAAACCTTGGACACGTCTTCCTGTAGTCGGAAGTGTATGAAATGACATACAAGATCATGGGACACACACATGGGGGAACACACAAGATCAATGTGTGATTCCAGGATGTAGGGATTGAGGCTGAACCTCCACTTCCCCAGAGAGCCTGAAGGAAAGAACAAGATAACAGTAACACAGACAAGTGGAGAAACAATAGGAAATACAGCACCTCCCAGGCACCACCATTGCCGGGCAGCTG
>NW_009258371.1:0-4853 GCF_000687185.1 Egretta garzetta
AAACAGCTGGTTGCTGAGATTTCTTTCTTGTCATTGCCAGTTAGTGTCTAGTTCAAAATTTATATAAAAGACACCTCAGTAGTTACGCAAATACTGTATCTACGATACAGCAGTTCTGAAATATGTATCTGGTCTGATACTTGGATGTTGGGGGGTGGGGAGGGGCTAGTCTTCTGTAATTGATCTTGGTGTCAACCAACTTCAATTGGAGTTAGAAGACCAGACCTTGAAACAAAGATAAAGATGGTACCTCCCAACAAAAAAGTGTACAGCATATGGAATCTGACAAATAAATCCATGAAATCCCCTCCCCCTCCCCCCCAAATCAATAGGTAGCATTAGGGAGCTGCCTCATAATGCATGTCTGTGCCGTATGAATGTGTTGGCTTAATACTGAGGCTCTTGGGAAAAGCCAGGAAGAAGGGTAATGGCTCAAGCTAGGCTATCCTGTTTAGTCTCTACAAATACAAAAAGAACTGAGAACGCTATTAGATGATTCCTCTCTGGTGCCCACTGCTGTCACTCAGATCGAAGGCTCCTGCTGTAGCATCCAGTTTGATCCTTCTGCCTCAGGGAGGAATAAGGAATTCTTGCCACTAACAAAATTGCCAATAAAATACCAAATCTCAACACGTGCACCCCTAGCGTGGGTGTTCAGAAAGAGAGGATGACCAGGAAACAAGAAATACTTGTCTGCAGTCTATTTTCCCTACCTGAACTATGGCATCCACTCAGTCTGTTAGGGATAGTGACAGAGAACAGGTGGGGAGGATGAGGAGGAGCACACAGTGCACGGCCTGACTTTCTGCATTCAACAGGATCAAATATGAAATCTTAAACTGCTATCTTGTGCAGGTCATGAGAAACTGCAAGCATTGTTACCAACAGCAGCATTATTAAAATGAAGAATTCCTGCACAAAAGAGATGATGGACACAGCTCTTTTACTGCAGGATGCAGGACATGGTTTAGTGGTGGGATGGCAGGGTTAGGTTAAAGGTTGGACTCGATGATCTTAAAGGTCTTTTCCAACCAAAGTGATTCTATGATTCTATGCGGAAAGTCAACTTACGTTCTCTGAAGTCAGAAGGTGTGAACTCTGAGCTGACCTCTAAAAAATGGTGTCCTTACCCAACCACTTGACTTTGCAATCAAAACATCCTTTTATTGTACTATGCAATTAGAGTATATAATTTAATCAGCCTTTGATTTTGGTTTATTAAGTGCTTGTTCAGCACTAAGTGGCAATTTAGCATTAAAGTACGTTCAATAAATCCAGGAAGTTGACAGTCATCAGTCATAATAAATTTGCCCTATTTCTACATTTTGTCTCAAGTTCTGCAGGTAGAATTGCAAAAAGCAATGGGGAGAAGTTTGCCAGCTCTTTCCCCCTCCCCCCTCCCCCCCAAGCAAACAGGTAAGAACTGAAAAGTGAAACAATCCAACAAGCTGTAACTTTTAAAGCTGTTCAAAATAAACCCCTCTTTCTCCAGCAAATCACATTACATTTGACTACTTCAGCTGCAGGAATCTGCTGATGGAATTATGTTCATTGATTCCCTGGTATGTAACACTTCATCTACACGCACATACAAGTTAATTACAAATCATTATAGTGTAAAAGTTGGTATAGGTGGCCAAAACATACTGCCACATAAATAACCTTGCCATACCAGATAGATAGCCAAGTAGTTAGGGTACAACTGCCTGATTTGATAGACCTTACTGGCATAGTTCCAGTTAAAACTTCAACAAGCGACATACGGAATTATCAAGCCCTACAAATATTATTTATAAAAGGGCATCTTAGAAAAAGTAATTTCAACTACACCTAGGTACTCTCATTTCTTTCTCTGCTTTAAATGCTGTACATTAAATGACTCTAAAAATAATGGCACTTTCATTCCCCCTCCTTTTTTTTAACTTAACTTTGCTGACTGGCATTCACACAATGCAACCCAAGCCAAAAAAAAAAAAAAGCAAGCAAGATGCAAAAAATATTTGTTGTGCATTATGGTAGCACCCAGAAGTTGCTGGCTAAACTCTGGGACAGTTGTGTCACAACATATGTTGTGGCATTGTGCAAACACAGCAAAAAATTCTTGTTCTAGAAAACTTGCTGTTGAAGTACTTGACCTTACTAGTCTTGGAGTACGTGACACTGAAACTCAGATTTGTTCAGACTACCTCACTTTCTTTTAAGGCAAGGATCATAAAGATTTCTTTCTAAAAAATGTCTTTTGTTTTAAGTTCTGTCTGTAAAGTAACTGTCAAGAGTTAAAAGTGAGCTCTGGAGCAACTGCCATGCAATTACTGTGGTGAACTTTACAGATGCATTTCTACCAAATACATACTGTGACTCAGCAGCACTGGTGTGCTGTCAAGAAAACGGTACTTTCTCTTAATATAGCTGGATTCATCTGGGAGTACTGAATACCAAATCTGTGGCTGTAGAACTATGTCATTCCAGTTGATCTTGCAGCTGTTTTTCCTATGTGAACAATGAACAGAAGGTATTTGTTGAATTTGCAATACTAACCCCCCCAGGAAACTCAGATGAAAAACTACTAACTGAAAACATTTCTCAATGTCATATTGACATTTAAAATACAGCTTTAAGTATTATAATGTATCTTGTGTTAAATTCAATATTGTCTTCAATGAAACCATATGCATCCTGTTTTTAAATTTTCAGAACAACTCTTGCCGATTTGAGCAGTGATTAGTCCGCAGGACCAGGCTTCACAGCAATGATGGAAGGTATTTACTGTGAAAATAATAAGCATGCAATTTGGGTCTTTGTGCTTCAATGTCATGTGCTTAGATATTTTTCTATCTTCAATGCAACCATGCAGGAAAAAAAAAAGGGCCCCCAAAATAATTGTTAAGAAGGAAAAATAAAAAAGGACACTTTTTGATGGCAATTGGTGGTCTGTCTTCTGCAATACCTCCTTGGCTAACGGGCTTCTGTGAGCTGTGCAGCTGTGACTCCTCACATATACAAACAGCTGTATTAGTATCTGGTCCTAATTATTTAGAGAGCAGACTTTAAGCTGAAATCTAGGTGAATCATCAATGCATCTGTGAAATACAAGTTGACTGTCTCACAGGATTGCAGAGTGATCACAGAGAAGGGTATTCTCTACTCATCGAAGGATTATTGTGCCGGTAGGTACGTAAATAGCTGCAGTAATAAAAATAACAGTAGTTATTCTGGAGCACGTAGAATTAATTAAAATTTTGCACACTACTGTTGGAAGACAACCGAAATTGTCAGTACTTTGAAGTAGCTTTTGATTGACTTTCTGCTTTCTTTACATGTCCGAGTTAAGAAGGCCATTAAACTGAGGTAAAAGTCATGGTTTTTGTAATGTTCTGTGGTTATTATCCATGTGACCTGACCGCATTATTGGTTTTAGACAAAGCTTGGTTTTTATCTTCCTAGAAAATTATATGGTCAGCTCAAATGTTTAATTTTAAAAAATGACAGTGAAAATTAAGCTGATGAAAATATTCCCATGTTTAAAAACACTTCTTGAAATAATTTACTTATTTATTTATACTGGTGGTATTATTTACCACAAGTTACAGCGTTTATCAGAAAAGACCACAAATCTAGTTTTAACTGGTACAAAAATAAAGGTACAAAGTACTTTTCTCACTGAAATGACATCCACCCAAGATTATAGACTAATGCAATACTCTGCCATTGGGGCTGAACAAACTTCAATGCAGAACAGTTAATTAAGACTAGAACAAGGGCTGGAGCACCTCTCCTATGGGGACAGGCTGAGAGAGTTGGGCTTGGTCCACCTGGAGAAGAGAAGGCTGTGGGCAGACCTGATTGCGGCCTTTCAGTACCTAAAGGGGGCCTATAGGAAAGATGGGGAAAATCTTTTTAGTAGGGCCAGCTGTGACAGGACAAGGGGTAATGGCTTTAAACTGAAGCAGGGTAGGTTTAGACTGGATATAAGGAAGAAATTCTTTACAATGAGGGTGGTGAAACACTGGAACGGGTTGCCCAGAGAGGTAGTGGAGGCCCCATCCCTGGAAACATTCAAGGCCAGGTTGGACGGGGCTCTGAGCAACCTGATCTGGTTAAAGGTGTCCCTGCTCCCTGCAGGGGGGTTGGGCTAGATGACCTCTAGGGGTCCCTTCCAACCCAAAACATTCTATGATTCTATGATTTTGAATTCTAACACTTTGGGCAATATTAAATAAGTTAAAAGAAGCAAGTGTTAAGTATGCTATTGTTCTTCTAGTAACCTGTATGTGCTCGCCTATTAAATTTTAAGGGAAAAAAAAAAAGGGGGGGGGGAAATACGAATTGGAAATGCAATTGGAAAATGTAAGGGTTTGGGAAAATGCAACCGCAAGCTGAAGGGAAAGTTCAGCTAATTAACCTTCCTGTCCCTCTTGTTTGGATCCCTCCCAGGAAATAATCCTCCTTTTGTGCTCCCGCTTTCCTGGAGATCGGCCCGGCCTGCCCGCACACCTCCAAGCCCAGGGACTCGGGCGCCTCCTCCGGTAGCGCCGCTGGCCTGGCGCTTCCCGCCTTCCCCGCCGGGCGTTAGAGGCTGACAGCCGCCGCTAAAAAGCTATCGAGGAAAAACCCTGTCCCCAGCCCGGCTGCCCACATCGCACCTCGTGAGCCACGGGCTGTAGCGAGGCCCTCAGTGTCCCGTGACAGAAGCACCACGCTCGCCAGGGACAGAAAACCCAAGAAACAGGCTGGTTTTAGTTACTGAAGGACAAACGCTCTGCTGCGTGCTCGCCTCCCGGGCGCCTCCTCTGCGCGCTGCTCTGTCGAACATGAGATCGTTTTCTTTTTGAGGCTCTCGGAGCGATGCCCGA
>NW_009258371.1:5450-40215 GCF_000687185.1 Egretta garzetta
GGGGGAGGATGGGGGTTTGGGCTGGGAGAGCAGCCGCCCGGAGATGCCCCCGTGCCGGACATCTCGGTGCGTGTGGTGCCCTGGGCGGGAGGGAGGAGACAGGGGGGCTGCTGGGGGTGCGTTCCCTCACCCCTGCCTTGTCTTTTTCCATCAGGCTAAACAAGCAGCTCTTGCTTTGCGGGCAGTGATGCCGTCTGTGCTGCTGGGAAAGCGTGAATAAAAGCGCTCCGCTTACAACGTGAGTCCATCCCGTTGCTCAGTGGAGCCCGGAAGCTTAGAAAGGCTACCTGTGCTCTCAGGGCACTGCACAGGGGGCGAGGGGCTGGTGGAGGGTGGACGCCTGTCTGGTCACCCTTTCTAGCTTTGATGCCATGCCTGGTAGAGACTGAGCTTTTAAGGGCGGAAGTCAAGAGGACGGAAGCAGTCTGTTTGCAGTGGTGTCCAGCGACAGGACTAGGGGCAATGGATGCAAACTGAAACACGAGAGGTTTCAGTTGAATATGAGGAAGAACTTCTTCACTCTGAGGGTGGCAGAGCACTGGAACAGGCTGCCCAGGGAGGTTGTGGAGTCTCCTTCTCTGGAGATATTCAAAGCCCGCCTGGATGAAGTCCTGTGTAGCATGCTCTAGGTGAGCCTGCTTTAGCAGGGGGGTTGGACTAGATGATCTCCTGAGGTCCCTTCCAACCCTTACGATTCTGTGATTCTGTGTGAGCTAGGCTTGAGCCTGGCGTGTGGGCTGGGTCAGTCTATGTCTCAACTGGGGAGGCGCATCCAGTTGGAGTTGTGACTGGCCGCTTATGGGCTGTCAGGGTTAAAGTTAGGACCTGTATTGGCAGATAAAACACGTTTATCAAGAAGTTATGCTGGTAGGTACCAGCTGACCTTACCTATGTTTGATGAAGATGGGGATATTTTTTAATAATAGTAACAGTCTAAAACAAAAAAAAATATCTGGAAAAGGTGAGAGGATGAAATAAAAGGTTTGAGGTGGGTTTTTTCTTTGGTTGTTTTATTCCTCTGGGAAGAAGTGAAAAGTAACTTTTTTATGTTTTTGAAGGAAAAAAATAGAGAAACTACTGCCAAAACTGTAATAAGTTTATCCTTAAATAATGTCCCGTATAATCAACACACATTTCAAAATAGGCTATGTTGGAAAATTAACTTCTTCCTACAAGATACAGGGAGCAGAACTGTCAATGGTGTGTTACATTAAAGATTCATATTGGTTACAATTGTATAATTCCAAATTTATTTTCCATTTTTTTAATGTGTTTTGTATTTGGAAGAACACAGAAACACAAGGGCTTTTCTTAATAGGCTGGGTAAAAACTTTATTCTCAGAACTAATCTATGTCGATGCCTTTTATTTCCTAGTATTTTAAATGGGTTTGTGTGTGTGCAGAGCAGCTCTTATAATTGTTATTTTCTGTAACAGAGTAACTGAAAAGGTTTCTGTTGGTGTGTATCCCGGGAATTGCTTTCTAGGTGCTAATTTTATGTAATGCTCATCTGAAGTTTACATGATAGTTTGTGTTTGTTTAGGATTAAAGACTAGGGTAGCTATTTGCATTTCCCTCCAAACGTCTTTTTACGGGGGCTTGGCAGCCTCTGTGTACATAGGCAGCGATGTGGGGCCTGGCTGTTTCTTCTGTGTTCTCAGACCTTCTGGAAAAAATTTTCTTCCTTGTTGCCCCGTAAGAGCTCTGCTGTACATGGGATGACAAGCGATGTTCAGGTAGCTTTTTTAGTACCTTGAGTACATGATGTTTTGTTTTGATTTTTTTTTTTTTCCTTTTCTTTCACAGTCTTGAGGATGAGGATCCTTTTGCTGGGCAGCACTCGAGTCTGGTCTGTACCTGACTTTCTGGGAGGTCTGGTGTAAAACCAGACTGCTGTCCTGACGTGCTGGCAGCACTTCCCAGCTGGATTCTGCAGATTTGGCACGTTTTTACTATAACTGTACAAATAATGTCATTTCTGAGCTTTTCTGGAAAAAAATCAGAGCGGAAGGAAATCAGCACTACCATGCTGATTACCTGTGCTGATGTAAAGTTGCCCGTGTGGACTTCTAGGGTTTGGTTTTAATTAGTGGGTGAAAAGATGTCTTCTGTGTGGGTCAGCTTCTTCTGTGTGATGACAAGTCTGTTGGTGGGTTTCACACCAGGCGTAAAAAGAAGTGTTGAGACTTGTGAATCGGAGACTTGGCAAGACCAGGTTTTGGAGTTGAGTGTGTTGTGTGGCTTGCAAGCGGTTTAGGTGCAAAATGGACAGTAGAGGACATAAGAAAGGCAGGATAAGAGGGTGTTGCCTATAGCCATGTGGGGCTGGGAAGTTCAACTTCAAACATGCTTTTGTCCTCTTCAGACTTTAGCCTGACCCACTATCCACTTCTTAGCTCTTCCCCTTCTCACATACCTGCACTGTCTGTTCCTTTAACAGAAGTGTTAAATAAATGCTTGCTGGTGCATTGTCCTCTCTTTCTTCCTCCGGCCACCTCCTTTTTCTTCCCCTTTCTTTCCCTCTAAGCTGCCCTCAGACTGTTCTCTCCTTACCGCTTGCTGCTGTCGAAGCCCCGGGAAAGGACAGCTCTACTGCAGCACCTACAAACGGAGCAGAGCCGTCGCTGGTTCAGATCTGGAGGAAACATGTTTTGTTAATTTGGGGGGGCTGGTGCAGTCAGTGGGTAGAGAAGGGATGTGTTCAGTGCAGTCTGTAAAGAAGCTCAAACATTTAAATAGATATGGACGTAACTTGGTACGTGGACATGACCAACCAGAGTGTGTTGTATTAGCTTCTAAAACAAATGGGAGGGGTTGTGAAATTGTATCTAGAAAATTGTTGCTTTGATAGATAAAGCTTTAGACTGGGAGTGAAGGATGTCTGATGCTAAAATCTTGCCCTCAGATTACATTTCAGTAGTTTTATTGAATTGTTTCTGTGATGTAGTTTTGCTTTAGCTGATACTTTGATGCAAGTTTCAACAAAATATTCCAGTGAGACCGAAGCAGGAAGTAGGGGTGGGTAGGTCACTGGAAGAAGAAAGTAAGCCAGTCTTACAGCACTGAAAAAAATCATGCTCCAATTGCAGGACAAATACTGAGTAATTTCATTAGGCTGTTCTGGAGGTCCCAGCATAGAATGTGTTTTCTGGCTTGTTTCTAAGCCCTGCATGATATTCCAGCATTTTCAACAATTAGAATATTTTATAAGTAGTGGCAGGAAGTAAATATTACACGGTTGTCCATTTTAACAAGTTCACGTTAATATTTTCTATAAAACTCTTCAGTCTGCTACATTTTTATTATGTTTGATTATGTCAGGTGTTTTAAGTCCAGAAGGCCTATTGCATTATCTAGTCTGATGTCCCTTGCAAGACTAAACATCTGTACTGTGGTTTATATCCTTTACAGACTTTACATAATTCTATCTCCCCTTTTAACCTTAATCTGAAGGCACTTCTTCCAGCCTGTTAATATTCTCAGATTATTGTTATTATTTTTATTACAGTATTTGTATTGTTGAAAATGTTTTGAGGTGACCTTAATGGTTAGTTTCAGGCTAAAAGTTGGAACAGATAGAGGAATGAAAATATTTTAAAACCTCTTACTCCCTATTGTTTTGTTCTTTGAGACTTCTTGTAGATAAGACTTCACTGTGGCCTTGTAAGGGCACTTGCTATTTTTCTTTAATTTTCTTGTTTTCCAGCCAATGAAAACTTAATGAAAAATCAAAACTAAAGGGTTCTGGAAGTCCTTCTTTTAATATAGCAACTGAATTGTGTCTGTGAAAAAAACAGGTGAATTAAAACACTCATAGTTCTTGTGCTGGGTTAAACTAACTGGCTTGAAAAATCCAGCTTTAAAGTAAAATTATTTTTTTGCTGTATTGTGCTTGTGTATTGCAACGATTCAATTTGAAAATGTTGATCACCTTTCTTGCAATTTCTTTTTTTTCTTCAGCAGAATCTTCACCTTTTTTCCTTTGTGGTGGTGTTTTTTAGTTGATTAGCAACTTTTCACTTGCACCTCTCTCTGCAGCTAGCCGTAACTCCTGTGATTTTTCTTTTTTCCCATGCCTGTTATTTCAAGGTAAAACCTTGAAGAGAAGCTCAGCTTCTCACTAAAAATGAGATGTAAAAGTGCTGTACAACTGGTAAGCAGTTAAATTGGTGAAAAGCCAACCCAGTATTCAGCTAGAACTGGCAGACTGCTTGCTAGATGGAGTTACATGCTGGCAGTACCTGGAATAGGAAGCTTCAGTTATTGATCACTCATCAATAATTTGAGGATCTTTTAGTAGTAAGCATATGTGTGTGTTTGTTGCTGTGGGAAGGACTGAGAGCTCTGGAATTAAGTGTTATTATTCCTTTGTAGACCATAAGGGACAAGCAGATGGCTGTGAAAGCTAAAATTCTTGTCTAGAAGCATACAGCTCTCTTACTAGCAATCCTGACTGACTTGAGTTTTGTATATGGTTCCTGGAGGATTTTTTTGAGGTAAGTGAAGTTGATTTTAGTTACTCACTATCTGTCAATATATCTAAGGAAGTACATGACCTAGTTTTGAAAGGGGGAAAAATAGACTTAAGGAAAAATGAGTTCTCATGGTTTAATGTCTCTGATAACTATTACCATGTATGTGTATTGAATGTTCCTGCTTCAGGAATGTTCGTAAGAGCCAAATGTGAGAGTAACGGGTTGAGAGAGGAGGGTTTTTTAGTTGTTGGATTTGGTTTGTTCTGCCCTTCCCCGTGAAAATTTAGTGATGGGTGTTTCTGGACTTGACACTTGCTGTATGCTTAGAGAGCAAATACCAACGCACAGAAGTCAGTTGTTCTTGGTATGCTTCTGCGTGCGTTGCATGGGAATACGAGAGCTGCATCTTGCGTTATCATGAAGTCTGAAAGGTCTGAATTGAATTCACAAAAATAAGACTTTAAAAAAGAGTGTGTAACTTATTTTTAATGTCTTTGACAGATCAGAAAGAAAAAGCTGCAGTGTAGTTAAATTTGGGGTTTTTTTCTTCTCCAGTTTTTGGTGCCAGACAGTTCTAAGTGAAGGCTGTGATTTTTGATTAACAGCCTGATTTGGGGAACTGAGGCTTTTAAAAGGCATTAAAAAATGCTGGTACCTTAATGTCCTTTGCAGTACTTCAGGCTTATTTCTTAGGCCTTGCACTCTAAATTAAGTTTTCATTTCCTTGAATGCCGCTTTCTTAAGGAGACAATTAGCTTATTGTAACCCATTAAAATTAGTGGAGGAATATATAGATGTAATAAAAGGTGTTTAAGTGCTTTCCTTTTGAATTGCGTCGTCTAAATCTGTGATTCTGCAGCTCGAAGAGTGAGTGAGCTGCTCGTGAGCGGCGGTCATTAGTGACATCAAGTGGGCTGAGTGCGAAACAACAGCTTCTGTCCGTCGGGCACCCTTGTAACTGTGAGATTGCCTTGGTGCACGCATCAGAGCTATGCTGATGTCATTCTTTTTGTTGCACGGAGAGATGCAGGCACTGCAGGACAAAAAGTCTTCAGTTCTACGTTGCAGTGGCTGATAAACATTCTAACTGGAGAAGGAGGCATTGCATTTCCCATGCAACAGTCTTGGCAAAAAAGTGTGGCTGTTTGGAGGGGCACACTCGAGTCCTTAGACTTTTATCCCCACAATTTCAGGGGCATGGGGAGAGGAAGCCACCTTCAGCTGGAAGTTGCATTCTCTGTGGGCACATACATACCCTCCCAATACTGCTTCTGAAACTATGCAGTAAGCAAATGTTGTGCCTTGCTATTGTCTGTCTGGCAGTGTGGTATCTTCCAGAAATAAATGATGAGCCAGCTATCTCATAGTTGCTTGTTTTTCAGTCTGCCTTCCTATTTGTGTTCTTCGCTGTACAAGGGCAGTTGTGGGTGCCAGGCGGTTAAAATTACTAAAGCAGATGAAGACAGTCAAAGTTTTTGCCCCCGCTGTTCTAATTGGAAAATATTTTGCAAGATAAACTTTATAATTTCTGCTCTAAATTTTATTTATGGCCAGTTTATACTCTTAGTCTATTGTGCCAGTATTGTTCTTGAGTAGCTCCCCTCCCTCCTCAGCATTTGTTCCTTTGATGTATTTGTAGATAGCAATCATATCCCCTTTCAGTCTCTGTCTTTGCCAAGCTATACAAGGCAAAGCATCCCAGCTACTTCTTGTAAAACAAACAGTCCATTCCCTGGATCATCTAACCCATCCTCCTCCATAACTTGATTATGATTTAGTTATCTAGAGATTGGCTTCAGCAAAGAGTCCTGCTGACAACCTGCTATGACCCTGCAAAACATGGATTGACGAAAGCACTGAGAACAAACATGGCTTGAGAACAGGGTTATTAAAATGCATAAAGCTCTTGACTTTGCTTTTTATCCTTGCCTTGTTTTGCGGCAACACTGTCTGCTTAAGATGTTGGAAAGGTCTTTGTGGATCTTTGTGGAAAAAATAAATTCCCCACCCAGGTCTTAGGGGTTCGTGGGCTCTAACAAAAGCATATAGTTGTTTTTGTGATTTGCCAGCAGGGATTGTCTGTGTTGCTGCATACAGTAGGTCTCTTGATCAGAAAGTGGTAGAGTATCAATAGCTCTTTTGTCCTTCCCTTTCGCCATTCCATTTCTTATAACTGAGCCCTAAATCACTCTTGTAGTGAAAAAGCAGTTGAATGCGAACTTCCAGTTCAGTATGGTGGAAAATCACTGTGCACTTGGATAATATAAAAAGGGAAAAAATGATTTTTTTTTTTTAATCTCTGTATGGCATTGGTGAAGCTGGTCCTGGAGTGCTATGTATGATTCAAGTGTAAACACTGTCTAAAGGCTCCTGAAAACAAGGAACTGAAGAGAGTGCCTTGCATGGGTACAGTGTGCACATACTTGATGCCTCAGCATCTTTTATGGAGACTGAAAGGTAAACTCTCTTGAACAGGATGGAGTCAACACAGCTCTAAAATCCTTTATTTCAGCCTCTTTCACCCTACTGTTGTCACTTAGATGACATCCTTTTGTCTGCTAGAAAGCATTGAAAATTGAGCTTAGGGCATGATAAGGATTCAGCAGAGCCTCCAGCTGTCAGGCTGTGCACAAAGAGTATGTTTTGGAAATTGATACTCTGTGAACTGTCATGGGCATGCAAGGATCTCCAGTTTCTCCTGTTGCTTTGATACTGGAGAGGGTCTGACAAATTACCTTGATGTGGTGATGTTCTGGATTAGATAAATATTAAAAATAAATATAAAAATACTAAAAAATGGATATTGTTGGATGTGACTGGTGAAGACACGTTAGTGACCTGCATAGAGTTCTTGGGGAAGCAAATAAGGAAAATGCGGAGAAGTTGTTTCCCCTGCTTAGGCTTGACAGATGTTTGTGCTTGCACAATACATCTGGAGCTGCAAAGGATTTCTTAAGCAGTGGTGTTCGTGTAGTGTTAAAAATTGCCAAGCACAAAAATGTTGTGTTTGGAAAATACTGGTGCTACCTCTGCACGTGTAGAGGAATATCTTCTTACCAGTTCACCAGCAACTAGAGAAAATGTGAAATGTAGTAGCTGATTTAAGCTTGGGTTTTTAAGAAAAGAGTCTTGAAAACATAATAGTCTTGTATTTTGAAGCATGAGCTCTGGTAACAAAGTGTACTTAAGCTAAATTACTGTTGTGAAAGAACTTCTAAAATATTCTGGTAAATAAAACATTTTATCCCATTATAGGTATTTTGGCACCAGCGTGTGGTAGTAGGAGCTATTTTTCCTGCTGTAGCTGAGTTTCTTTATATCTTCTTGTTCCGGTTTTTACTAAATTTAGGCTGAAATTTCTCAGGCTTCCTGCGGTGTAGAAACAAATTCTTTGGAAGAATTTCAGCAAAATTTACTAATATTTGGGAAGAGTCTTCTTACTTACTTCCATTTTTTTTACATGAGGATGTCGGTACCAAGTGGCAATGTCTAATCGAAAGAAATAAATGGTGTTATTTCAGAGTCACTAAATTATTCATGCAGCTGCATAAGTAATTTTTTCCTTTCACCTTTCTCTGTAGGGTGGATCATTGGGGTTGCCCATTCATGTGATGGTTTTGTTCAGCTTAAAATGGCCCCGAAAATTATCGCTCTTGGAGTCCTTTCTTGTAATCCCAAACTTGAAAGGACATCGAAGCATGTTTCAATTGTGGAATTTGCAGGTGCATTGCGGTATTACTGTGACATTCACATTTTATCTTGTAGCATAGATGCTCAGAACAAGGCTTTTTCTTTTGAAAGGCTGCTGCTGACTATTTACTGATGTTTGTGTATAGAAGAGTTAGGCAAATACTGTCTTTGTTTCACTGATTAAGAAAGAGTGAATGTTGCAGCTTGCTGGGATTTACTTAGCTGTTCTGCCAGGATCGGGACTAGTAAGTGTTCATAGGCCAGGGTCTTGTTCAAATCCACTTGGACAAATAGCTTTATTTCTGTCCTTATCTGTGAGATGACCATCTTGGTGCATAGCTCTAATGCCAAGTCAAACAGCAAGCTGTTTGACCTTTTAACAAAAGAAAACGCTGTTAGTGAGGAGGCGTGTGAGGAATAGTTCAGAGAAAGGTATGAACCTTCTCTTAGCTGCTTATGGTTATATTGAGGAAACGTGGAGAAAATAGTACGCGCAGGAGAACGTTGTACCCTACGCGTTTGATTTCCATCAGTTGCTGGCTGTGTGTAGTTGAGTGACTGACTAGTTCTGTATCTTCTTTCCTGTGTTTGCGGTTACAAAAAGTGATGTCAATATGGTGTCTACAGTGGGAGGTGCTCACAACAGAAAGGAAATGACTTTTCTGTGGTCACTGTGGTCTGATGAGATAAGCACAAATGCAGAAGGCTGAGACTTGGATTCCCTTCAAGTTCTGCAGTGGGTTGGCTGAACAGCCGTGGTTACATTACAGACAGGCACCAGGACACAAAGGTGCCGTTGGTAACTCACACAAAGCTGGGAGTTACCTAGCATCTGCTGGAGTTGGGAGCATCGATGTTTGCATAGCGCTTGGACAGTGAAGTCTTCTGGAGCTCTTGGGTGTACACATCATCCACCTTCCATTCCTTGGGGGGGTGTTAACCAATATCCTGGGTCCCATCATAGCCTCGAGGGGGTGTTTGTTAGAGGAAGGGCGAGTGTTGCAGAACTGGCCATAACTTCCCTGGTAGATGCCTACCCTTCTTTCGGAAGATGAGCCGGATGCTTCACCCTGTATGTTGCTAGCGTATGGGGCTGGAGTACAGGTTAGGCACTGTCTGTGCCTGGGAGGAGAGGGGAGAAGGGAGGAGCAGTAGACACAAATCGCATATTTGACCCCCGCTCAGAGACTTGCTCCAGTGCAAAAGCTGAGGCCCAGTGCTAGGACAGTTCTCCTGACAGCTCTTGCCTGTTCTCTAGAATCTACCTGAGGATGCAGAGTTTGTCATTTACCTGTTTGGAGGCCGTGAGCGTGCAATTTAAGCATAGATTAGCTTTCACAGAATGTTTTTAAATACAGTATTCTTTACAAAAATAGAGGAGAATGCATAGAATTTAGAAGATAAATGTCCCGATTATGACATCTTTCTGTAATTTAACCTTTGCCTGGGAATCTTTCAGATCTGCCTTTATAAAATGGGATAGCTTCTGCTGCAGCTTCCGTCAGCTTGATCTGAGAATAGCCATGAGAGTAAAACAGAGGATCTGTTATCCTCTTACTACTTTGCAGTCTCCTTTATTGGATGACCACCTCAACACCGGGATGCAATAACATCCTCTACCTGGTGAGGTCACTACTAGGAAACCTCCCCACAAGGAAGTTCTCAGTTGGATCCAGTTGCTCATGTCAGTGTGATTTTGGTGACAGCTTACTTTGCTGCTCCTCTGTTAGTGGGTTTGTGTCACTTGCATGGAATTGGATGAAAAGAGAAGTCTGAAAAAGGAAAATTCTCAAACATTTTTGAATTAATGTTTGACACAGCTTCTTAGAATATTTAGAATCTGTTTCCCATGCTTTATGATAGGGTCGCCTAAATTGCTCTAGAGAAGGTAGTTTAGCTATCTGAGCAGCATATTTTAATAATTTTGACTTAAATTTGAAGCCAAAAATAGTAATTTGAGCATTTTTATAGATATGTATGGTGTTTTCTGGCTTATTTGGATGTTTTTAATTGTACATTGGATTGTTCTACACGTAGATTTTTATTACGATGGCTTGTCATCTGGGTCTTTTGCAGCTCTTTGCCATCTCATGGTTCATCAATTTATTTATATCCATAGGCTTTTGGTTACTCAAGTTTGAATGTTAATTCATTGCAATTTGGATCTGAAGGCATATCTAAGTTTTCTAAATCTTGCCTGCCTCCACCATATTTTCCAGTGCTGGATGCAAAATCAGAATAGGTCTTTCTAGTTGGAATGCAAAATCTTACACCAAACCCCTAATTTTTAAAGTTTTCTTTTGATAAAAATATTCAATGTCTGGCTTTTATGATTTATGCATTTAAAACTACACCTGGTCAAATCCAACAGTTGTTTTTGTGTTCTCGTTCTATGGATATCTGGTATAATACTCAAAAAGAGGGTTTGTTTCTGTATTGACATGAATACCTGCTTATGCCCCCAAAAGATGAGTACACAAAAGTTGTAGTTTCCTTTTTTTAGAAAAAAATTATTGAACCCCAAAGCACTGAGCACCTGTAACTTTTCCCCATTGTTCTCTCCTAGTTCTGACTCTTGTTTTTTCCCTCTGACCAATGCTGTTGTTTAAGGCATTTCCATGGTTCTCTGTCCCACCTGCAGCTCTTCTCTCCATTGCTGAACAGGATTGTACCCCAAGGACCATACTGGTGGGAGGGTAGGAACTGATTTCATGGAAGGCAGATAGTTTGGTAGACCTAATTTTTTTGCTCTTCCCATAGACTTTGTTGTGGCAGTGTTTTATCTTTTTCCTCCTTTCTGCTCTCCTGATGCAATATTTATCTCTCTACTGCAAATGCAAAATAACGCAGGTTTTTTTCTTGCTGTGCTTTACGTTTGGAAACTAGATGTAGCTGATTTGAAAGGATGAAATAATTCTCTTGGCAGTTTACATCTTGTCTCTGCACTTCAGCGTAGCCTCTCGCGCATCTTGTTCCCTCCCTGCTTGATAGACTAAGTGCTAGTCTCTTTGCCTTAAAACAGCTTTGTGGGAATGCTGGAAAAACGCCTTATCTCTTCTGCTTTGGTAAAATAACAAAATCAACTATAGGAGTTTGTATCCTGCAGAAATTACGCATGCCTGATGGGTGTTTTGCGCTTCCCCTCAGTGCTTGGATCATCTGGCTGATCCATCTTCTGTTGTGAAGCGGTGCCAGTGAGGAGAGGTCTCTGAAGGCGTTTTGCGTTAGTGAAGTGCAGCGTGCTAATGCGTTCTCCTCAGCCAACCTTGCGCTTGGCCTTTTTGTTTTAAAATGCAAACCACATGTAATGTGGCATGCATGAACTGCTTTCCACTGCCCAGAGCTTCAGGTTTGTTCTTAGTTTGTTCTTGAACTTTTAATAATCATGAAAATAAAGGGAGGGTCTGCTTGTATTGTTTATAGTAGGAAAGAACAGTGCAAGATTTCATCTACTGCTGTTCAAATCCCTTGCTATTTTCGGTATTTGACCTCTGCGGAGAAGATTGCCAAAACTACAGGTTGTTTTCATTTTTATTACGTGTTTTTACCCTCCTACTCATAAGTTAGTCTTACGTTACTGATTAAATCTTTGAGAAAGTTTCATTTCTCCCACATTTTCCATGGTACTTTTCAGAGAGGTAATTTTATGTTTCTATATGTTGTTGAGCTAACATTCCCTTTTGGAAATGCAAACTAAGCAATTTGGCAGCATCTTACGTACACCACTAGAAGGAGGAGGAAAATATGAATTGCTGGTTTGTTTTTTTGAAAAACTTTCTGGATTGAAGAGGACTCATGAGACCGTTGGCTTGAGTTGAGACTGCAATGTTTAGAATAGCACACAAAGAGCACAGCAGTGTATGCTGAGACAATATCAAATGTTTAGTTTGTGCAAATAGGTGCTTACCTTTAATTTCTCAGTCATTGGAGAGGCCTGCTTTCAGCACCCCTCGCTGTTTGCTTCTAGTCTTGCTCTGCGGTTGTTTCCACACTCCACCAGTGAGAAATACATAACAAAGGCATCTGAAAATCCCGTCCCGCCTCTTTGGCATCCCTTCTACTTCATGCCTTCTATTCTAAAAGCCAAGCTTATTTCTTTTTTAAAGGAGCCTCGTAGGATGCCCTGGAGGTCAAAATATTTTAGGTTATTTCAGAGGACTGTATTTATTCTGAGTTCCCAAGATGTCATGAGTTTGGAGTGTCCTTCAAGGAGCTTATTGTTTCTGGGAGTTGTGATGTCGAGGAGATGTGCAGGGGCTGCATATAACGGTGAAGTTAATTCATAGAAAAGATCAGGTGAAGGTACTTCCAGAGGACGAGACACAGTAACACAGATGTTTTGGGGTTAATTTGTAAAAGGTGGCTGGACCTTGTTCAGGGGGTGCAGATGTGAATGCAGATGAGCGATGCAGCTGTTACACACGAGGAATGGTGATCACTGAGGATGGGATTGGAGTTCTCTTTCAAACACAAGTGCCTAGCCATAGCCAGACAACTCCAGCCAGATACTCATGTCTCATCTAAGTGGTGGTGTTTTGCTGGCACCTTAACATCACCTGGATTTTGTCTCTGTTGAGACTGCAGATCCAGACTGTGGGCCACTGTGAGTTGGAATAAGTGAAGAACCTGAATTTCATTAACCACCTCACGTTCTGAGCGAAGGAGTTACCTTGGGGAAGGAAGAGTTTTTGGCCAGCATGCTCTGCAATTTCTTCTGAGACTGGAGCAGCTCAGGAGCAAGCTGTCTGTGCCCTACAGTCTTTGTGGCAGTTTGTCACATCAGCGTGAGCAGTTTTCCTTATTGATCATCACAACTGGCTGTTGGGCTATATTGAAAGTATGTCGAGTTTCAAAGGTACTGACTTTGCCAAAGGATTCTGCGTGGCAGAAACAAAACAGATAGCTGTGTTGTTGAAGTTAAGGAGTGCTAAACTAAAAGTGCTTGACTTCTGTGGTGCAGAGCACCATGTGCTTTGTAGGTGGCTGCGGTCCAATGCTTAGTTATCTTCTATTGTGTTTGGAAGACCATTGTTTCCTATTTGTCTCATAAATTTAACACAGATCCTATTCCTGCCATTTAAACTTCCCCATCAAAATACAACAGTGACTTCCCCTTCTGAAAAGGAAGGGCTGGCAGCTACACCCTGAAGTTTGAGCATGAATTGTTTATATAACCTTCAATCACAATTTCATAATAGTCTGAAGACTTTCTTACTAGGGCAGACATTTAAAGCATTTTTAGCAAAAACACGGCTGCCATCAAATGCAATTTTAAGGCTTCTTAGTTGTTGCAGTGGAAATAGATTTGAAAACTGTACCCTCCAGCTTCTTGATGATATAAATTGGACATCTATATGGAAACATGAACAGCATTTTCTGGTATTTCAGAATAGCTGCACCTGTGTCATTTGGGGGTAAAAGCTTAAGAGCTATCTTGGGCTAATTTTATTTCCCAGAAAATATTATTAAATCTGAATGAACATGCTTTTGCAGACTCTGGCTTTTTACAACTTCTGGGTATTTGTAGAGTTCCCTCACTGTCCCCAGCAGTAAAAGCTCTGTCATCAATGTTGTAGAAACTGCTCATTGAATAATATTCTGTATCAAAGTCAGTAATATTTAAACAATTGCAGCTTGCTTTCCAAATGGATGACATTTGTCAGGAACATGTCTGTGTGAATTTACTTGGCCTTTTGAATATAAAGAGTCTGAATAGTTAGAGCTTGAAATTGAGGTCAGTCTGGAAAACTACATTTTTCTTTCAAAAAGTTTACAAAGAGAACCCAATTTTTTTGTAACCATAGCACTACAGGATAGCTGGTTTATGAAAACTCCTTTCTTTGCCTGCAAGCATGTGTTTTTGAAAGGACATTTCAATAGAAGCTTCCATTGTAATTCTTCAGTAAATTGGATTAAGTAAAAGTTGTCATTAATAATTTTAAAATATTTTATTTCTTAAATCTAAATCATTAATTTGTGTGGAAGTTTAATAGTTCTGTGTTTGAGCAGTGTAGCAAGCAGTGTTTGAGAGCTGTCTGCTTTATGTAGTAGCTCTAGTAAAAGCTTGTTCCTTGTGAGGACAGATCCAGAAAAGTAAGGAGCAAGCTCTGCGGGTAGGGTTGTACGCAGGGTAATGCCAGAAAACATGTTGAACAACTTGTCTTCAGAAAGGAGTTTCCACAGGATGTCTGTGTTTTATGGCAAAAATTACTTGTAGATGTGCTCTGAAAGGTTACTTTGATGTAGAAGATTAACCTGGGGACCTCATTGTCAGGATATTACTGAGGCAAATAGCTTAGTGAGATTATTTGTGACTTGGGAATTAAGCTTTTATGAGTGTGCCTACTTAAGCTGTTTTTTAAGAATTTGCTCGTTTGTCACATAGCGTCATGAATATTTTTGTGTAGCAAATAGGAGGAGGGAAAGCAAACCCCTGAAACTACAAACAACACCAAGAAGAAAAAAAAAAAGCAGAATGCAGTTTTGTCATAGCAACTTTTCCTTTGTTACTAGTCTCTTATGGACCGTTAAAACAATTACCCTAAAAAAAGTAATACATGGAAACTTGCTTGTTCCATCCCTAAAAATCCAGCCTGAAGAATTTGCAGAAAAATTTATGATAGGGAAGCTGGGAAGGCATGAGAATATTTTCTTGCATTCTGGGTCTGCCTGGTTTTTACTCCATTTCTGTTTGGATTTTTCCCAAAAGGGTCCTTTCATGTATGTGGTAAGTAGGATTCCGTCCTGGCCTAGTCCTTAAGGAAATAAGGAGATTTTTGAGTACTGCTTTACCTGAAATATCTGTACCAGTGAGAAGTCACTGGAGTGTTGACTTCCTAGAACCTGCTGTGATTCCCTCAATGTTTGGTTTTTTTAAACACAGAAGAGTAGTCTAACTGAACCTGAAGAACAGAAATCATTCATGTGGATGGTTATGCTTACTTATGTACCCCACCGACATCTTTTAAGAATGGTTGTAGTTTGTGAACTCACTAAAATCATGTATTGTTTATGATGGCAAATATCTCTCTTAATTTTGGTCTTACTTGGTAAAATTTGAATTTGTGTACGTTGCTGAAATAATTTGGGTTTCTAGGGGAGTTCAGTAGTGCTGGAGAAGAATTGCCTCTGAAGGGAAGATTTTTTATCAGTTGCCGTAAGAGCCAGCATTATGTGGTTTTGTATGAGGCTCAAAAACCATTTAGATTCTTAGGAGAATTGATGAAAAAAACAAAGGTGCTTCATTCCAATTGCACTGATGTCACGTAGCCTGTTTAGGTGGTCCGTGGTATGCTGACAGGTGTTTATGTGCATCATTGGGCATCTAAATACTTGTAAAATTTATCTCATTTGGCCATTTCAGGCTGTAGTTCTATGTAATTTTGGTCTTGTTCTCTGTGTGTTCCCTTTGTGCATCCCTCAGCAGAGAAGTTCATGTAAGAAGTGTATTGCAGTTGAACTGATGCACCTGTTTGTGGGCTGTGCCTCCTAGCAACTTTTTAAAACAAAAATGATTTCTTCTCGTGTAGTGGTGGTGACTTCATTTTCTTTGTTTATGGAGAACATCACTTTACTATTTACTTTATAAAAATAATAAAGCAAATTTAGCTAAGTGACTTTCACAGGATTCACAGACAGACTATTTAATCTTTTAAGGGGATTATATGATGTAGTGCTTACAGTCACAGGAGACTGAACTCCTTAACTCAGGGAGCCCTTTCTAGTTCTCCGTTTCTGTAAATGAAGTTGTAGTGGGTAGGACATCAGGATAATTGAATTTTGACTTCATGTGTCATTTCTGTGCAACGTACTTTTTTGTACATATTTTTTAAGAATGTTGCAATTAAAATTCACCTTGTATTTTATTTATTACAGGTTTCTGACAACGTTAGGAACAGCATTTGAGATGACTGCAGTGGAGAAGATTGAGGAGCAGCTTGCTAGTCTGCACATAGCAAAACGTTCTATGCTAAGCGAGGAACCTGCTTACTTACTGGATATAGACATTTCCAAATCTGCTCAACCTGAAAGCAGTCGCTTTGTGGCAGTTTCGTGTTCCAATAAGTCAATTAGGGTATATAACAGGGAAACATTAAACTTCCTGCGGGAGTACAGTAGCTGTCCTGGGATACTTAATGGAGTCAGATTTGCACACACATGTGACAGCATAGTGTTTTCAGCATGCAGTGATGGTACAGTAAAATGTTGGGATATTCGTTTAGCAACTCAAAAAGCTGTCCAGATATTTAGGGGCTATCCTTCTAATGTTTTCATCAGTTTTGATATCAACTGCAGTGATCTCATAATTTGTGCTGGAACAGAAAAGGTTGGAAAGGACACATTTCTGGTGTTCTGGGATGCAAGAGGCATTACAAACTGTGCCAGTGCAGCTAAAGAACCCTTGGGAGTCTATTCTGAAAGTCACAATGATGATATCACTAAAATTTGTTTTCATCCTATTGAACCCAATTTGGTAGTTTCTGGATCAACTGATGGGTTGGTTAATGTGTTTGACATTAACAAGGATAACGAAGATGATGCTTTGGTATCGACTTGCAATTCAGATTCATCAATAAGTTTTATTGGCTGGTCTGGAAAAGATTATAAACAGGTCTACTGCATGACACACGATGAGGGATTTTGTTGGTGGGACATTGCTCAGTTAGATACTGAAGAACCAATAACACTACTGCATGTTCTGGATGTCAGAGATGCAGTCTGTGTTGGAAACAACAGCTTACATTACCTGGTAGGAGGCTTGTACCACGAAAAGGCGGACAAACTCTTTCTTGTTGGGGGAACGTCCACAGGAACCATTCACCTAATCAGCTGTGACACCGATGGACTGCACCTGGTGGGTACCCTTTGCGGAGGACACGCTGCCACTGTTCGCTCCTTCTGCTGGAACGTGGCAGAGGAGTCTCTGCTGACGGGTGGGGAGGATGCTCAGCTGTTGCTGTGGAAACCCGGAGCTACGGAAAGGTCCCCCGCAAAGAAGGCGTCTCTGAAGATCGCTTCTTCCGTGCAGAAGAGGGTAAGAGTTCACAGCAGCCCCTTCAAAAGCAGGAAAAAGTAAAATTGGGAAAGTGGGAAAACTCTGCTGTGTTAAGTTCTCCTGGTGGTTAATCTCTTGGGTGATCCTTGGCTGTGCTTTATTTGGAGGTAGCCTGTGGAAAGAACTACGATGCCTGAATTCTGCCTGGGAATATATTTCAGTCATCAGAAGGATGCCTTTTTTGTTTTGTTTTGTTTTTTAAGTTGCTAATATTAATCAGCAAAGAGTAAATGTTTGCTCTCGAGTTCTTGAACAATAGATCTTAAATCATATTATATAAAAATGTTTCTGTGGTTGTTTAACGTCTCAGCCAACTTTTTAATGTGTAATATAGGCCTGTGGCTTGCATAATTTGTTACCTTCCCACTGAAATTCCCTGGCATGTTTTAAAAGCTTTTGTATTTCATGCTGCATTTTGCTTTCTTTACAGAGAACTTAATGAAATTGCTCAATATATTAAAAGATTTTATGTCACATCTTAATGCCTGGGGGAATTACTTCTTGATGAAATAGAAAATAAGTACTGTTGTGCACTGTCGTATCCCTGGTTTATAACAAGCTCATAAAGAAGCAGTTGATAGGGCCATATTTTTCGTAGCAGAGATATGAATGTATTCAGCCAAACGGGCACATATGATTCCAAGCAGCTAATTTTTAAGGGTATGAGAACCGTTAAACTGGCATTATTTAGGGCATATTTTCGGCATGAAAATACCCAGGAGTCTTGCAAGCAGCTTCATTCTCTCCTGGTAAGCCCATCTCAGGAGGGTGCACCTGGAAGACTGGGGAGACCTTCAGCGCATTAAAGAAATTGATAGCTGTAATTACCCCAGTGGTGCTTAAAATCCCAAATCCTGCATTTGAAATAAGCTAGTATCACATGCTAAGTGGGAATGTTAAAACCCAAAAACGAACGCTGCCGCCTGAGACGGCAGTTATGGAGTGACGTACCAATATGAGGAGACTTCAACAAAACCTGTTAGAGGTTAGTGTGTGTCCTTTAAGAAATGTTTCTCTCTGCAGAGAGGTTTTATGCTTAGACATCTCCCTAGGACAGCTTTGTTTTAGTATTCCATCAAATACGTATTAAGTGGTGCAAAAATTGCCCTGTACTTCTGAAACGGTCGAGTCTTTATGCTTATTCTGCTCCACTGGCAGACTGCAATCTGTGCGCCTGGCTCTGCACATGCAATTACCTTCAGCCTTCTGAGGACCATTGCAGTCAAGTGGTGTTTGGTAATTACTCCGTAGTTAACATATGTGGACTACAACTGAAAACAGCACAAGAGTATTTAAGAATTACTATGTTATAGAATAGTTGGCAAGGGAATTAAGAGGGGTTGGTCTTACTGTTTTGCCTGAGGGCCGATAGGTCATACTTTCAAAACAAGTTTTGAATGTCAAGTTTAGAGGATTAGCCTGGAGTTCAGAAACAGTTTCCCAGGTACAGAAGATACCTCTGGTGTATGGTTACAGCTGTGCTGAAGATGTCTTAATCAGCTCTGGAAACCAACGCTATTCAGCCAGAAGTATCAAGTTTCCACATGATAACGTTTTACAGACTGTTCATGTCCTTCGGCCACAACTACGCATCCACAGTTGTTTTGGGTCTGCCTGCTGGTGGTAATAAAGACGACTCACTTGCTTTTGTTGCTGCTGGTTATTTAAAAGTGCAGCTTCAATTTAGAAATCACCCTTCTTTCACCTTTGTTACTTGTGTTAAATTCAAGTTATGCCCAGCATCCTTATCTGTTGCTTTCCAAATTGCTTTGTGCTATTCTGAGAGAACCTGGGCAGCGAGTGGCAGTGCTATGGCGCACCTGGATCACGCGCCCTTCCCAGGTTAATTCTCCCAGGTCACTAGCTGTTGCCCATTTCTGTGGAATTCACAGTTCTGCGGCTTAGTGGACCAAAAGCTTCAGACCCCTCTGAATTCACCATAGTGCCCTCAGGGGCCTGACTTGGTTCGGGACCAGTAGTTGGGGGCGAGGAACTAAAGGATGATTCTGAGACCTATTTCATTGCAAGTAGGATATGTAACTTGCTTTTTAGGTGTTTATCCTCTCTTTTCCTGCTGTCTTGACACACTCAACGGAGTAGGGTCATTGGGTCTGTCTGATGCTTGATCTCTTGGAGGCAGCTTTGTGTGCCACATCATACAGAAATGCACCGCGAGGGAGCTTTTGGTTGCCTCCGCTTGCTTTCAAGTGTCTGTCGAGCGGGATTCTGATGTGTTCTGCCAACTATCTCTGAATTAAAGCAGCAGAGATGGGAGTTCTGGTACTGAAGTGTTTGAAGTATGCAACCTGTATCTCTTATCTTGTTTCTGAATTAGAGTGATGTGTAACAAATCGGTATCCATCACAGTTAAAGCCATGCTTTTCCCTGAAAACTTGGTTTCTCTCTTTTACATACATAATGTAAAAGCAATGGGAGGGGAAAATGTATGTATCTTAAAATTCTGCCAAAGCACAGCAGCTGTCAGGAGATTCAGGCTTGTGTTGCCTCTGAAAATACTTGATTTTTTTCTTTTGTGTTGACTTAATTTCAGGTTAATATCCATAAAATCAACATGGATGGAAACCACATGTTAACAAGTACTTAGCATTGCTTGCTGTTGTAACCTGCAAACAGTAGACCACAGAGCACAGGCAGAATACATATGTAATCATAAAAGTAATAATAGTCGTGAAATTAGGCAGGTTAACTTGCCTGACTGTATTTAATCTCTCCGGTTAATTTTGGTGTCTCTATGTTGGCTTCAGCATTGTTAAGAAACGTATCTGACCTTTATAAAACTTACATAATTGAAGCTATGTGCAAGTAAGCAGGCATTCAGAAATCGTCACCGTGTGAATTGTTTAACCCCAGGGGAAGCTTTAATTCCATAAGCAGTATCAGATTTTTTCCCAGTAAATGAAAAGCAAAAATCCAGATAGAGTACCTGAGCGCAGAAAAGCATCCATCTTTATTCAGAGCTGATAGCAAACCCATTGTACGGTGTTTCTGAGCAGCAGGAGAGTATCCTGCTGTGAACACATGAAAATAAACTCACTCACATTTGGCACGTTCCTAAATTTCCTCTTTTGTTTCTTTTTCTTTTCTCTGTAAGTTGAATCCAACACTTGCGCGCTCGCCATCATGTTTAGGGTGTGCTCCCATTGAATACGAGTTTGCTGCCTTTTCTTGAAGTACTGTTTTACTGTTCCATTTTGTTCAAGTAAAAGACGTATCAGGATGACATTCCCTAGTCGGTGGGTAATTTCACAATTATTTCAGTAAAGTGTAGGATTTTACCCACACCTTGGGATTGTGGTGGAAATTATTTGACAAATCTAAAGTTGTGAATTCATTTCTAGGTGGAAATTATTGAGCCAATTGTCAGTCATAAGGTATTTTGTGGCCAGATTGTATATGGCATGTATCCTATGTATTCCAACGGACGTAACTGCATATTCACATTAAAATCTTAATTAACAAAGATGCTGATACAGGAAAACATTTTGAAGACGTAAAGTGCAAGCTTTATACTCTGTTTTTGAATGACGGCTTTCTCTTGGCTAGTGAGCGGCAGCTCCGTCGGTCACACTATTACGTGAAGCAATATGTTGTGTCATGTGAAGTGCTGACTCGGAAATAGGCTTTTAATGGTGTGAGAAGCCGGGCACCTGCACGCTCCTGTAGCCGCCCCTTGTGCTTTGTGGTGAGGCACCCTGCCTGTCGGGGTGGAGCCCAGCCCAGGCGTTCTGGGGGTTTGGTGTGGATGCAGTTAATTGCAGCGTCAGTTATTTAGCAAAGCTTTTCTGCTCCAGCAAGAATCGATGCCCACCTCAAAAAGCTCATCTGTGTTTGCCGTGGTTCATTTGGAATTATGTCTCTCCATCCCTTGGAAATGGTCTTCTGTTGTTTGGTTTCTTGGTCTTTCTTGGGGGTTAGCGGTGAGTTGTGTCTCGATACCTGCTTTTCTGGAGGGGGATGAGCCCGGTCCCTTTCCCCTGTGAGCTCTCCTGTCCTGTGCATAAGCTGCTCAGCTCTGCACTTCTTATCACACCAAGCGGGGGGTGAGAAGCAAGAGAGAGGGGGGAAAAAGGGGGAGGATGGCCCCTGCCAGCCCTCTGACAGGGTGTCTGTCCAGGGAAGCTCCTCAACGAAGGAGTCGGACCCTCTACCTTTGAAATACATGTAATGGCTTGTTCTTGAGCCTGATGGAAGCAGGATAGGACCTTAAATAAATTATGCAAGGCATAAACATCCTTCTAGCACAAAAGCCAGTTCCCGTTCATCTGTGAGATGAACCATTTCATGCGGGAGAGGCAGAAGGTGTTTGCTCACCGGGGCTGGGTATCCTTCACTTCTGTGAGCAGCGAGGAGAGCTGCTGGTCAAGCCAGTGCCGCTGCCTCTATCCTGCGGGAACCAGTGGGTTTGGGAATTTTGTGTGCTGTGGGAAAAAGGCAGGCAAAAGTGAGCGTGGAGATGACAGCCAAAAGTAGCAGCTCAGCTTGTGAAGTTACAGCTGCCTGTTACCTGATTGTGCAGTGCTCCATTCCATGGTCCCTTATCAGAGTTACTTGCAGGTAACCTAACAGCCTGTTGTGGGGATCTTTGGAAACTTCTTGTTCTCCGTTTCCTTTTTCCATACCAGTTTGTAAACTGGCACAGGTATGTTGGCTAATGGGAGTGGAGTGGGGTTACCCTCAGTTACTGCCGCTGACTGCTCAGCCGTAGCTTGCAGTGTTCTGTCCTACTTGGATTTCAACATGTGCATTTCTTCAAGTCTTGCATCCTCATGCCTTTAGACACTTTGAAATCTGTATTTCGAAAGTACATCTTCTTCTCTGGAAACCGAATGACAGAAAATACTATTCTATATACTCCTGCTGCAATCTTGGCACCAGTATTTGTATGGGAATATATTACATTTTCAATTCAATATCAATTTCAGTCTTACTCTCTCATGCTCCGAATAAAGATTTGGTGCTGCTAAAATCCCATAAAGGTGGAACTTGAGCAGCCTGGTGCCAGAACTGGCAATGCGAAATGCTGGAGGGAGTTCAAGAGAGTTCTCCGTGATAGTTTAAAATGATCGTTTGGGGAAGTCTAATAAAAGTGGGGAAAAAAGAAGGTCCAGGGAACTCGCAATACGCAGTGGATCACCAAAGGACTGTTGCACCACCGGCAGCATACTTGGTGTTACTGATACTGGCAAGAACGTTGGACTAAAGCTGAAGCACCAGTGCAGACCCACAATTCACTTTTCTGGATGTTTTTAATACAGGAATTCTTAATTACCAATGGAGTTGAGTACCTGGAGTACAATGTACGCCAACACTCGCTACTTCAGGTCCAGATTAAATACTGAATGCCCACACAGCAGGTAAAAGAGCTGGCAGCGACTGACTGCACTTCTGCGGGGACTTCTGGAGGGTGCTGGAGAGCAATGCCTGTAAATCAAGTAGAGTGGTTCCGATTTCTTTCTCTGGTTTCAGTACTGCGGATATCTGAAGAATGAAGGCAGAAAGGTGAACCAAGAAAGCCTTTGTAACACTACCTTGAACTGTAATTATTCCTGCTAAAAATAATTCTGTGCTGGTGGATGTAAAGTTTGCGTTCAGAGTTTCATGTCTCTTGTCTTAGAGAAAAAAATCCTTTCTTTATGTGCTTTTGTTTCTGCTATCGGATGTGAGGCGAGGGAGGAAGAAGTACGGACCCTGGACTGGAAATTATGGTTCTGTTGATGCTCCGTCAGCAGCTGCCCAGCTGCACGGGCCTCTGGAACATGTTCCTGTGTTTGAATCTGGTAACAATTTAAGATGTTTCTTGGGCATCTCTCAGCCCCCCAAAGCCTGCGATACTCACCAGAGTGCTGCAGAGGATGCGAGTTGGTATGGGAGCTGGTCGCCGGGTCTTGAAAGAAATTGAGACTGACATGCTTTGATGATGGGAACTCTTATTTACACATGGAGATCTCAAATGTTGCTTTAAAATTCTTTTACTCGGACATCTAGAGAATGCATAATGCAACACTCTGCAAGAGTAATTTGGGGATCATTTGAAGAAGGAAGCCTCAACATTTCACTACAGTAATGACCTTGGTGAACTGTCTCAGTTTAGGGCTGATAAATGAGGGATCAGGAGAAACAGGGGGATGTTCCTTGCCGAGGTACCGTATTTTTTCAAAAGTTTGCGTAGCTGTAGATTTGCAGTAGGAACACGTAGAAATAGACTTGCATTTACTATGCTACACTTAAAAAAAAAAGTACACTTAGTGTACTTGAACATATAAATTATGCTACCAAAGGAGCACTTAGATGCCAAGCAGTCATATGTTTCAACATTAGATCTTTCTGACAAAACTAAGCGGGGCACAACTACACTTGTCATTATGCCAGCAGGGCAGAGAAAATACCCATAAGGACAACAGTGTCTTGGATCAGCTAGGATGGCGTTTGTGCTTCACACCCCAAAAATCAAAGTCTAGCTGAGGCCAGTACTAGACAACCTAATGTTTTTTATAAAGAAACGAGCCTGTTATGAAACAATCTCATTTTGCGAAATGACAATATATAATGCTGCATGGGTCAGAAGGAATACCTCTAGATCGTGAACCATTAACAAGGTAGTCATAAAGATCTCAGGTAGTCTTCTCTATGCGTATGGTATTAGAGCGACAAGAAGATTAAATGATTGTTGGAATTAGTTCTTACAGTTGGGTTGAATTTATTGAGTCTTAACTGTTGCGAATAGTAGAAAGTATGAAGGCAATTAAGGACTGCAAGAGGAGCACACAGGCATCCCACCACATGCCAAGGAATGAATGGTGGCATTTTGTTAAAACATCTTGGCTAAAATAAGCCCAAATCCTTATTTATTTTTACTAGTGTTATTATTTTAACATTTCTGTTGTGGTTTATTGCCAGGATGCCTAGACAGTGAGTGAACTGTAGCTCTTGGTTGTTATGAGCTGGCCCGGTGGCACGTGCAGCGAGAGCTGCTCTGCCCTTTGTGCTTTCACCTGCCATCCACCACCCTCGTGTTTCCCAGTTTTCACCTTATTTTCATTCCAGATGTTCTAACCCTGCACGCTTATTGTACGTCATTTCAGAATTTGCTCCCATTTATTTTCTAAACTGTTAGAATGCCCCAAGATTGCGTTAAAATGAGACATAACTGAAGTATTTGTGGTTTCTCACAGGGATGTGTAATGTGTTAGACACATTTGCTGATTGCTAGATTTATTAACGTGGTAAAGTTAGCCCATGGAGAATTACCTATTTATGCCCTACTACGGCAGTTTTAACTGTCCTGTCAATACTCTTTAAATACACCCAAAAAAAGTCCTGCGACTTGATTATAGTCGACAATTTCTGTAGGTGTGGGTGTTTTTAAAGAGTTTGGTTTAGGAAACAATTCTGAAAAGCTCCATAGTATCTTGAAAATGAAAAGCCAGTGTTTTCCAGATGGCTCTATAAATAAATTTGGTAGATACAGAAATAAGTAAAGGTATTTCAAGGGCTCCAGGCGTGTTTTTGCACATAATGCTATGGTGAGCTAACAGAGGAAATGAACTTCCTTTTGTTTGCAAAATATAAAAACCCTGAAGTTCTTAACGTTTTTTCCACACTGCTGGGCGAGTTAAGCTACTATGCAGGTTTTTCTTGTCGGTCACGGGTTTCCACGCGTACCACGTTCATGAACCCTCCTACAAAACCTCAAAGAAGAAGGGCCACGGTTAGCTCTAGACAGCTCACGCGGATGCAAACCAGAGCGTTCTGCTGGGTCAGAATCCAAGGTACAGGAGAATAACGTGTACTCGTGTCGCTGGCCTGGAGCAGAAAATGCGAAGAACAGTTACTGCCGTGTTGGTGTCATCGTTGCATTCTTTTTCCTGTTTTTTTTTTAAAAAGTTGGCTTAACTTACTCTGCAATCCAGGGTCATCTTACTACGCAAGAGTTACCGAAGTTCTCTCTGAGAACCCCCTGTATTTGTTCCCTGCCTTGCTCTTCTTGATCTCAAACTATTCCTGTTCTTTAGGCAAAGGTGAACTTGACAGTGACCAGGATGATTTCCAACTGGCCGACTCGCCAGCACAAGCACAGGGACAGCACCAAAGAAACAGGAAACGGACTGGTTTAAAATACATGTTTTTAATCCCCAAACTGCAGGGAAGTTGCGGAGTGAGTGCTCTAAAAGCATTCTTTCCCTTGCTGGTCTTCATGCAGCGTGTTGGAAAAAAGAGCAGAGAGTTCAGGGTGTTGCACCCGCCTGCCTTGTTACCTGCCTGAGCGTGCCAGGGACCCCGTGTGCACGCACACCCGCCGAGATGGGGCCCTGGGCTGCCTTTGTGCGACAGAACACACGGAGGAGCTTGGGATCCCTTAGGAACGTGATCAGCTATCGGAACGGTTTTAACGCAGTTGGTATTACAGCAACTGTGTGAGTGGAATAGTCTAAATATATACTTGGAATAATAAACTATGGCTAATCTCCTGGAAGAAAACAGTGCTCTGTCATTCAAAGATTATTTTTCCCAGATTTTAGACAGGATTTGAGCTTTATTTCCTATTATCTCCAGTATAACTAAAATAAACCAGCTCATTTTTAAAGGTATGCTAGGTAGTTAAGGAGCAAAATTAAAACTTTTAAACTTTGGAACCCAAGCAGAATTCAGGTTTCTAAAAGTGCAGCTTTTTAAGAGATGCATTCTGTTCCATCAAGATGGTTTCGTTATTATACATTCCATGAGCAGAATGGTCTTGAGAACCATTATGTATATTGTATCAGCTTTTAGAGAATGATACAAAATATGCAAAAATTGTCCTGCCAGAGAGCTGATCATTTAAGTGCATCAAACAGAGACTGGGTGTTGTACTTTTAATTTTGCAGGCAGGGAAAGTGAGGCAAAAAGCTCCCCCGTTGCACCTCAGAAATCTGTGCCAGAACTGGATCGGTGCCGAGAACTCCTGCTTCTCTCCCATTCCTCTGCACCACAGGGCTGCTGCTGCTTTGGCCTCTTCTGGAGTTTATAAGGTTACCAGCAGAGGTAATTTATTTTGTTAATTTAAAGCTTTGAAGCCTCTTCTGAGTTCTAGAACCCCAGAGGACAGAGAGACAAGGAGCACGCAGCCGACATACCGGAGGGAACAAACAACATGTGAACGAGAAGGGAAGGGTAAAGAGGTGAGAACACCGGCTAGCCAAGTTACAGCCGTGAAACCACAAAACCCCAACCTTCCCCCAGCTCCTTCCCAATTTTTGCCAAGCTTTTGCAGACATTGGTGGCAGGGAAGGGAATGTGCACCAGGTTTTAAAGAATTCTTGAAAGAGAACAAAGTCTTGGGTTTGTGGTGGTTCCCCAGAGCGCCTGGGGAGGGCAAGGGGTGGCAGCAGGGGACAACCAGGAAAATACTCGTTTGAAAGTCAGCCAGAGAGGGGACTCCCACTGCATGCATATTGGTGAGGCAAGAGTAAGATGTGTGGCTCCCTGGGGAGGGCGAGGGGTGGCAGCAGGGGAGAACCAGGAAAATACTCGTTTGGAAGTCAGCCAGAGAGGGGACTCCCACTGCACGCATATTGGTGAGGCAAGAGTAAGATGTGTGGCTTGTCATGGGCTCCATCAAGGCTAAATCACAAACCCAAGGGCTTCAGTAGGGATGCCAAGGGCATGCTAAGGTCCTAGAGTCCAATTTTCCTAAAGCAAAAAGGCTCGGAGAAATTCCATGGCTCCAAGATGTGCCGGAGCTGTAGCGATGCCTCTGCTGGGTGTGAGACTGCAGTATCGTGCTGCGGGTGACTGATGGATAACGATGAGCCCTCAAAGGACCCAGAGGGGAACCACGTGGAGAGAAAGGAGGAAAAGTTAAGATAATTGTGAACAGGACGTGCAAGAGGAGCAGCAGCATGGTGGCAGCCAGAGTTGAAGGCAGCGGGACCGCGGAGGAGGATGTGGTGCTGTTTGGGAATCGGCTAAGATGTCACCCATGGTATTTTATGATGATGCCCTGCAATGTGACCTGCATTTACATTTTAACAGATCCATTTAGCAAAGGCAGTGGTAGGATTCCTGCCAGCTCTGTTCAACCAACTTCGTTTTCCTTGCTAATGAGCGCCAGTGGAAGGCAAGCACAGGCAAGCGACTGCTTGTGCCCGTCCAACAGGCTGCCATGCCTGGGCAACGGGGGAAGCGGGGCTGAAGTTTGTGCTCGGCTCAGTTTCTCTCCCTGGGTAAGGGTTGTCGCCAAGCTCTGTCCTCGGCCCTCTTCACGCTTTGCACCTGCACGCACAGGTCATGTTACCGGAGCACAAACTGTCCCAGTAAAGCCTCGCAGAGCTCGGCCCTGCTTTCTCTCCCACCGCCCAGCCGCACGCCTCCGAGGCCACGTTGCAAACGTCATGAGTTGCCCATTTTGCACAGTTTGGTGACTTACAGTTGGGGAATCCCAAAGGGGGATCTGCTCGATTTAAACTCCCGGCCGGTCGGCAGACATAGCAGTGCCTGGGTGGCTGCTACACAGCTTCAGCAGGTTGCAAAAAAATTTCAATTGCAGAGCGTGGCTCAACAGCAAGTGGCTCAGGTTGAGCACAAGAGGCAGAAACCTCTTCAGAGCGAGCCTGGGCGTCAGTAGAGAGAAAAGTCCAGGCTGTGATCCTAAACAGACCCAAGAGAAAAGTTGAATGGAGGCTCTTTACCACAGGTGAAGCTAAACCAATCTTCTTAGGTTTTTATCCGTCTGCTTTTGTCCTTAAAGAGCCAGAGGGGAGGGCATTAGCAGGGGGTGTGAAGCATGGATATGAAGGAGATGGTGTGAACAGAGACCACAGGGCACATGGAGGCTGTCGCCTCCTGACCTCCGTTGCAGTGACTGGATTTCCCTGCTGTGTCCCTCTGTGGTTTTTACAAAGAGCGGTAGCTCTTAATTCCACACACGCCTGGGATAGCAGCACGGGGGGTGTGCAGGAGCCAGGGCTGGGCTTGGTTGCCATTGTAAGTTACGTACGACGAGATGATAAAACAACTTTGTGTCATTTCTCTTAAGTTTGATAAACCCACGGAGCTCTCCCGTAGGTCTGTTCGGTTACTAACAGTTCAGTAGTGTTGTATTTAATGCACTAAAGGCACTGGTAATCCCTTTAAAATCGTTCCTTCTTAGAAAGCGGGGCAGATCTTAAATGGCGGTAATCATTCATGGCCTCCATCACAGGAAGGTTGAAGGCATTTTTTAGTACCCATTTAGGCTTTCCCCGAGAACTGGAAACTGCTTTGAAACGTACAAAACAAACCCTAAAACCTTCTGAAGAATCTTAACTTGGAAGCAAAGTCACATATCGCCTCTGTCTCCCTTATATTCTTAAATAACACATGGGAGAAACCCTCCTCGCAACTGCAGCCCTCATCTCCTGGGGTGCTCCCACGTGGAGCGAGGGCAGCAGTTGCCCATTCAGAAAACTGAACGAATTCCCCGCTGCCTCCGACTGCTTTCGAATATTTATACTGTATTTAGAAATTATGCTGCTTTGTAATAAAATTGTACTCTGGGGTGTTTGGGAAGGCTGCCGGTGCAATTCCAAGGGCTGCAGTCACCATCACCAGCATCGGCATTGCGTGGGCCCCTTGCCAAGGTGACTGCGCTGGCAGGGGGCTCTCCGGTGAAAGGAGGAGCTGGTGATGTTACCGTACCACTCGCACCATGAACCTGCTTCATGGTTACTGAAATGAACCTGTGCTTACTGAAATGGATTCCCTTGGTCCTGGGATGCTGGAAATGAAATTAATGGGTCTTTCCAGGAATAAAATGGGGTTGGTCAAGCTGGCAGCTCTCACAGTGAGACACAAATGCTTTTGATTAAAAAAAAACCAAAAACCAAAACCCAACACCAGTTTATTGTGAAAATTATACTCTCGTTTTGAGGGCGCTTTGGTAGTGCTATCAGTGGCTGGATTTTACACTTACAGACCGACTACGTAAAAGAAACTTACCTGATGCGTTTTTCATCTGGGACTAAGAATTTCCCAGTTTCTTCCTGTCCTTAGTTAACTTAGCCTGACCCAGATCTAAGCTTAGATCAGTAAGGTAACTCGTTCATGAATTTCAACATTGTCTAAACATTTGGAGTACAAAATTTGTATTTCAATGTCTTCCCTGATGTTTGTTTTACCCTTTTCATTCTTACTGAAGTTTTTGCATTTGTTGCTTTCTCCATAAGGAAACAAAGAGTAAGTGCCAGTATCATGACATACCTGCAAGTTGTAAATCCTCACTTGGCTTCAAATGTGCACATAGCAACACAGCCTGCACTAGTAACATAGAAATACACACAACAGACGGAAGTCTACAAATAATTGTCATTTCCCTAACTTACAGCGCATTAACTCAAGTACCGTGTATAATACACAGCTTGTGTACCACGGAAATCTACTTACATATGAAAAACTTCCAGCATTAAATGTATAAAACTCAGACTTCAGCCATGTTTAAAATTTCTTTAGGAACAGATGCTTCTGTGAATACATTAGAATTAGTGGTAAAGTTAATTAACAGCCGCGAATATAAGTATCTAATCCTGCCATGCGTCTGTGAGAACTGTCGAATTCAGGCTTGGGGGGATGACTACGCTGAGTAGGAGTCCCAAACCCATCAATATTTTCATTGCAGAGGTCGTAATGTAGAGAAAGAACAAGCAACCTGCCCCTCCGCTGCAGCATGTTGTGGTTTATGTGTGTATATTCTAGAATTCAACCTCTGTAGAATTATTTTCCATATGACATTACACTGATAGGAAGGTTACAGTCTCCCTGAAGTGCGTGTGAGCGCGGGCCATCTAAAGACAGGGTGCCTGCCCTGTATGGAGGGGTACGTGCGGCTTTGGGACCTTAGGTTCAGATATGCCTGGCTCCATGGCCTCTCCTCCACAAGACCCGTAGTCCCTCACCTCTCCCATGCGCTGGAGAAGACCAGGGGTGAGAAGACAGAAGGTTGCGAAGAGGCTGCTTATCCCTACTTGAACAGCCTGCGAGCGCTGCAGACTCTGCTCTGCAGTTAATGACTGCGTATAGGAATAAAATTTGGTAATAACAGGCTTTCATTACAACAATCAACGTATGATGGAATGAATGCCTGGGAGCTGAAACTGGACATCATTCAAATTAGAAATAAGGTACATTATAATGGCAGAGGCCAAAACTAACCATTCCAGCAACTTGCCTACACCCATGCAAGACCATGGCACTGGAAATACTGAAATGAAGATTGGATTTTCTTTACAAGAAATGACAACTACTCAGTTACTATAGCATCGTGTTTAAAAACTGATAAATATTTTCTTTTTTTCCCCTCAAACTCATTTCACTGAAAAAGAAAAAAGCAGAATGTATCTTTTAACTCTTTAGCCAGGAATAGTAACTTTCATAGAATTCTACTCCCTCCTCTTCCATCCAGTTAAGAAGTTGTCACTCTTGTTAATTCAGTTCAATAGTTCTCTTAAAGGCATCGTGCCTTCTATACATTCTCAGCTTTCCTTAATTTGATACATTAAATGTTTGAAGTTCAAACTCAAACGCTCAGAAAGATGAAGCCGTGTCCCTTACGCCTGTGCTAGCCCAACCTCTCTAGATCTGGCTCTGAAGCGACTCTTGAGCCGTCGGCCACACCGGCTTGTTTCAGGACTGCGTGGATGCGGCCCGTGCTGCAGGGGCAGCTCTGTGAGCGAAGAGTCATGCTGCTTTAGCATCTCTGTCTTAGTTCTTGAATACTTTTCATAATGGAACTACAGACAAGAGCTTCTCTGCACAAGGGAAGGAGCCAAAGGAGCAAGTAGCTTTTGCAACTGCTTCCCGGTTCACTTGGTCGCCTCGACTGCAGCATGGCATGAAAGCACTAGCGGCCCTGGAGGGGCTTGGCGAGTGCCAGAAGAGCAGCTTGTGTAAAGAGCTGGTGGAGCAATTACCAAAGCGATGGCTGAGGAAGATGCCGTAACCGTTAGTAAAGAATCTCTGCATATAGGACAGTGTGACCCTAAGCAAGAAACTTCCCGGTTGCACCTTCCAGAGCAGAACCCGGTGCTTCACCTGGAGAAAGAAGATTTATCATTATTTAAGCAGCTACCCCAGAGCCATCTCCAAGTCACTGCCTCCTGCTGTTCACTGCCACGCTGGGGGAGCGTCGGCACTCACTGGGTTCGATAAGGAGCTGCAGGAAAGGTAACACCTCTGAATTGGCTTTCAGAAGATGTCCGTCTGTGCCCTGGGTGTATTTTCCATTGGTTTAGCTCAGATGTATCATTTATCAATTTTCAGGAAAAACCTGCAAAGCCGCAGTACTGTTGTGCATGGGACATGGGGAGGGAGAGGGGCTGGTAAAGGATGCTACGGGGGACGGTTCTTTCCTCCTTAGAATGATGCATAACTACACTGAAGGTTTTTAACTTGTGTCTGTAACACAGATGAGAGCAGTGGGAACAAAGATATATTTAAATACATACTTGTATCTTTCATAACTGTTTAAAAGCTGTTAAAAAAGAACAAAGTTATGGGAGAAAATGATCCTGAGAAAGGGAAAATAAATACGCAATTTGCAGGGAGAGGAGAATGATGAGATGAGAGAAACTTGCCTGCTAAATCGCGTACCGTGCAGTGCAGGCACCGAGCAGTGTGTTTTTACGGTCTAATACACGTAGGTTTGACTGTGGTATTTGTGCCCCCCATTTCCTCATAAGTTAAGAGCTGCAAAGAAATAGTTCTAGTTAAGCTAAAAGGGACAGAGAAACGGGTGGTATTTCTAGAAGAGAGGTATTTTTCACTTCCTGGGAAGGTTTGAGAATTCTGCTCACAGCACTATTGGCCCTGGTTCCTCTCTCTTGTTTATATTTTGAATTTTCGAGTCACATACTGAATTATGCCAAGTGACAGAAGGGAAAATGTCTGTGTGGAGCAGAGTCATGCTCCCACGGGGAGTTGGCTTCCTTGGCATATCAGTGTTTTCAGGCGCTAGTGACCCTCCGAGTGAGAAACAGAAAGAAGAGCGATGAGCCAGATTTTCAGACAGGCATGGGCAATTAAACACATTTGAATGTGCCTTATTTACACTCGTAAGGAATTATTTGTATTTCTCTCCTGAACAGTTTGAGCCTACTGTAGCCTTCTTTAGTGGCCACACCAGTTGCTGTCCTCTTCAAGGGCAGCTTGAAGAGCTTGATTAGCTTGACCTTGCTTTCATCCTTCCTAGCAGCCATGTATCCCTTGGCTGGGTAGAATAGATTTTGGCCAGCTGCAAGGCATGCACAGTAGTTACAATAGGGGAAAACCGTGAGTTCGGTGTAGCATAGACATATAATGCAGGATCTGTGTATGAGCATGGAGCAAGAAGGTGAGAGGGTGAGTGTGTTTACCAAAGGCTCCTGGCAGGATGTGTTTAGGCTGTGATTACAATTAGCATTTTCATATGAAGCTTCTCTCCAACTTAAAATTTGCAAGGCTGCACACATGGCCCATTGCTTCTTAACGTAGCAAACATCAGCAGAAATTATCTATGCTCTCATGACTTGAATCCAGCTTTCTGGGTGGGGAATAACTGATTTTGATGCCTGATGTGACCTCTGATTCCATTCATGACATTTTTACTCAAGCATACTTGTGCCAGAACCATGATTTTTTTGCACAAGTTGGAAAAGTTAGTCTGGTTTTGTAGTACCTAGGTTTGTGCTACTGTCCAGCTTCCCAGGCGAGAAGGGAAGTCTACATGCATAAACATGCATCTTACTGTAGTAGGGAAAATGGTTCATGGACGCTTTTGTTGAGTTCAAAAAACTCGGTGGAAAAGCTGAAGAAGCACATCTGTGGTAAAGAATTGCAAAAAAAATGGGCAAGAACTGCAAGGGGGTCAGTACAAGCAGACCTAAAATCTTTCTTCTGGATTAAAGAACCAAGAACTGGAATATTGCAATTAGCAAAATATGCTAAATTATTGGGAGGGTTCAATGAATGCAGGTAGTCCACCTGATTTCAGTGCCCACCTTTCTGTGGCCAGGATATAAGATAAAGCAAGTGGAAACTCCTCTCTGTGTAATGGGAAATGTTGATAGGTTGGGTTTTTTTCTGTAATATTGATTTTTCTGAGCACAGCCTTTTGTAAAAAACCCATCATCTCCAGAAACTCTTTGGCTGTGTACACCAGTCAATGATACTTAGGCCCATTAGTGGGAAAATGGACATAAGCACCTAGGGAGTCTCTCTTCAAGGAAACAGAAGAAGCTTCTGGAGGACAGGCTGAACAGAGTCTCGTCTCATACTCAAACTAGTTAGAGGTTTTGACCAACGGTGCATTCTGTTTAACCACAGAAAAACTACTGCAAGAGGATGTTCCCATTAAGGGGAATTATACAAAAAATATCCTCGCTGTGACCAGGATGCTGGTGAGAGACCTGTAAAATCTCGTTTCACAGTTCCTGCCTCCTGGGTTGCTCTGAAATGACCAAAGAGTGAATTGAAGAGCAAGATGGCTAATGATAAAGCAATAAGAAAGCAATGGACATGATACAAAGTATCTTCAAATAAAATGAAATTGGGCTTAACAATAGCTAGTTTGTTAAAATGACCCAATGAATTTGTCCTGGTTTCGTCTGGGAAAGAGTTAATTTTCTTCATAGTAGCTAGCATAGTGCTGTGTTTTGGATTTAGTACCAGAAGAATGTTGATAACACACTGATGTTTTTAGTTGTTGCCAAGTAGTGCTCAGGCTACTCAAGGACTTTTTGAGCTTCTCCTGCTCGGCCAGGTGCATAACAAGCTGGGAGTACAGCACAGCTAGGACAGCTAACCCAAACTGACCAAAGGGCTATTCCATACCATATAACGTCATGCTCGGGGGGGTGGGTTGGTCAGTTGGTCGCGGGGAGAGTGATCACTGCTCAGGGACTGCTCGCGGCTCGGGGGGAGTGATCGCGGCTCGGGACGAGTGATCGCGGCTCGGGACGGGCTGGGCATCGGTCAGCGGGTGGTGAGCAATTGCATTGTGCATCATTCCTTTTGTATATTATATATGTTCTGTTATCATCCTCATTATTACTATTATTATTATTTTCTCTTATTAAACTGTCTTTATCTCAGCCCTCGGCTCTAACCTTTTATTTTCTTTCTGATTCTCTCCCCCATCCCACTGAGGGAGGTGGCGGGGAGTGAGCGAGCGGCTGCGTGGTGCTGAGTTGCCAGTCGGGTTAAACCACGACAGAATTGTAAGGGAAACTGGAAATGTAAGTAACTTTGATTTAGGAAATAATGACTTGATGGGGTTTGGAGTGTGACCAGTCTACTGGATCTTTAATGAAAATACGCATTCGAGAACCACTGGGAGCTTTCTACACTGGTATGATGGAGGAAAATACCCCATGATGTATACCTGTTGGGTATTAGGTTTCCATGAATCAGAGAGATTCTGGCTGATGAAGGTACACAGGACAGCTAATGCTAGACTAGCTTGCACTCAGCTATTTTGGTAAATGTATATCAGACATTTTGTGTTATATATATAAATATATATATTTAATATATATAA
>NW_009258371.1:40267-50495 GCF_000687185.1 Egretta garzetta
ATATAAAATATATAAATGTACATCAGAAAATTCTTAATTCTTCAGAATTACTTCCTAAACAAATGGTGTAATTTTTAGGGCCTCTGAACACAACAGAGCAGATGTGTAGCCCACTGAAGATGATCCATGCAAAAAAGTTAGTACTCAAGTTCTAGAAGAATGCAAGGTGGTCTTTCAAAAGCTTTTTCCTTCAGTGCTTAATGACTCTATCATGCAACAGAAAGTGGGCACAAGTAGCTGACAGCAAGCCCGTTATTCAGCGGAGAAAAGTTTTAAACAAGAAAAGATGAAGCCCACCCCCAAATTGCCTTTCCCTCAGGACAAAAGAGACTCAGCTGTGGTTTTAAGACTTCATAGAGACTCCTTGTCAGGACTTGCAGCTAAAGTAGCTCCCTTGTTGCTTCTTTTTAGGAAAAAAAATTGAAATGGGAGTGGGTCCCTGAATGCACACATGAGCAGGGTCAAGTCTCAAGCTGGCATTGTTGCTAATTCACCCGGGCATTGAAGTGCCCTTGATTCCAGAGAAGGGGTTAAGCACAGACATCAGTGCACTGCTGCTGCGGAGAAATCAGGCTAAGCCATACGCCTGTGGCCTGGGTCTCCCAAATGTTACCTGAGATAGGGAAAACGTACACCATTCTGATGGTATCCTGAGCAGGGACTGGCTCTGAGCATTATGGTGAAATCCAGTCATTCTCAGATACACCATCCACATACCAAAAATACTTACTCTCTGGAAAAAAAAACAAACACATAATGGCTGTAGCAGATGATACAGTGCACAAAGGACCTTTAGGCTTGATGACCAAGGACCTACATGCGGAAGCTGTTACCAGTCCTCCTGCAACTTTGGATGGATCACCGATATAAGGTGTGCCCTGCTGTACATCCATTCCAAAAAAGCAAGAGGGTCTGAGCTACGAAGAGTCGCCACATAGCACTGATTTGGGCTAAACTACTTTGTGCCTAGATCAATGTTCCCACCTTCAAGGAGTATGCTGGGTTTGGATTCCAGAAATAAGTCTGTTGCATGCGAAATGTGAGCCATCCCATTCAGCACAGTTTGTAAAAGTAGCAGCCATCTGTTGGGGTTTATAGAAGGCTGAGAAACACAGGATGTTTGCTTTTATTCAGATGTGCGGTGGATGTGCCTTGCATGAGCAGCCTTGTTACAATACTAATGAAACAACTGGGACATTAAGCTCGGAGAAAAGCTTGTTTTATGTAGTAAAATTGAGCTTAAGCAAGAAAGAAAGCGTTACAAATATACATGCACACACGCATATACGTAATCACTTAAGTAAAAGTCAGCAGGAAACAGGCCAGACAGAAATTCAGAACAAATACGGCAGTAACTTTGAGACTAAATTGTCTGCTTTCCGAGGTGCTTTATGGAAACCATTCCCAAAAGAAATAATCGACAAAAGGTAAGGTAAAGAAAGGTCCAGTCTCAAAATAAACTTACATGGCAAAATGACGAGCCGAGATTAGTTTAGAGAAACTGTTCAAAAGAGGATTTGGCAAGACTGACAAAACTGAAACATGGGTGTGCACAGTGAATGCAAGACCACTAAAAATGAGAGAGCGGCATTCCCTTATCACTAACGGTGATTACCAAGACCACGTAAGACACTTGAGAGGGAACTGGGCTCAGGTGTCTTCAGCTGCAGGGCAACGTCACACACAATGTGAGTAACTTCATGCATCTGTGATTATTAACCACCAAAGGGGAAAAATCCCCATGAGAGTTCAGAGGATGCAGGCAGAATTCTGAAAATGCTAAGAGAACGAATCCAAGAAGTAACCAAAGATGCAGATGGAGATGCTGGCAAACAGCATTAGCAACAGCTAAGGTTGTTTTTGCCAACAAAGGAAAAAGTTAAGTATAGTAAATCAAATAAAATTAAACATGTAGCAGCGATAGATGCCCTACTTTTTTCTGCACATGTCTTTTACTGTTTTTTTCCCCGGGAGGTAATGAGTATTTTTGTAAATCTCAGTTGAACACAGACTACCTTACTTATATTTCTGTGTAATGGCTTGAATAAGCAGATAACATTCCAGACAGCAAGTGGTTTTGCAGCTAAAATAAAATAAAGAATTCTGCATACATGGCATTCTGATCGAAATATCCTGTAGATGATCGCCAGCAGGACCAACACTAGATGGTCATTTTCTTGAAGAAACCATTTGAATGGGATGACAGGCAAGGGTACCATATGAAAGCTTTGGTATGCATATTTGTTATAATTCTGTCCATTCGTTAAAAGCAAAGCAGTGAGTCGTAGTGGGGAGCAGGAGGCAAGTTAAATTGCTTACATATATGTATCAAAACAGTTTGCTAAGTGCAACAGTATCAGGAATTGTGGAAAAAATCTCTAAAGCATATTCGCCACTGATGCATTAGAATGGTAGCGTGCAGCTTCCCATAACATCCCAAAAAAATCGCTGGGTCACATTGGGCAAAGGCCTGAGGTAGGTTTCAATGGGTGTGGAATGACATTTGATGGGATCAGAACAGTTTGAACGTCAAGGAATGAAATTCTGGATGAAAAATAGTATAATTTGGAAGAAAGTTCAGTAACTGAGAAAGGATGTTTTATGTAGAAGATGGGGAAAATTTATTTTCATCTATTTCAGGATGTGGCTCAAGTAATATTTTAAGGTCCTAAATGAAGCTGCAGTGAGTTTTCAAGAAAGGAACCTAAGATCATAATAGGAATTTGACCTAGGGATAAATCAGCGAAAAGAAAAAAAAAAATCACATTTTAAAATTGTACGCAGGCAGGCATTGAACAGCGTTGCCCAGGAGTATCTCACACACAAGCTACAAGATAGTGATAAAATTTCAAGAACTAAGCTCTACAGAGATTACAGGATTAAAAAAATTGGCCCAACAGCCCATCATTAAACCCAGTAACTGCAAGACACCGCAATTATTCTACAACAAACTTGCGGGGAAGAGCTTGTTTGAAGGGCTCTCATTAGCCATTTGTGTGCTAAAAGCTCTCAGAACTTCATTGTCTCATCTGTTTCTGGTGGACTTCAACACATGAAGTACAGATGCACACCTACAGAATCGCAGTTACAGATGAATCTGCTCAGAGGTAGGAGCTCACCTAGAAAGACACATCAGAACTAAACATGACTCAGAAGTGCACAGCTCCGTTAAGTATTTATTTATTCAAGATGAGCGAACAGTCTATGTGATCTGATTATTTTTTATCTGCATTTGAGCTGAAATGGCTCAAGTGGGAGCTACAATTTCTTTGAATGCACTAAATATAGCTTAAGATTAATTTTCCAGAGGTGTCTGCTGGTGCCACTTGGTGCCTTAGCAAATCATGGTTTTAACTCCTCCTTGCATCTTAAAAAGGAAAATCTCAACTCTATTTTTGTTCTCATTCAAGTCTTGGCTATTGATTCTTGCTATAAATTCTTCCAGGACCCACCTGACACTGTATAATGTTGAATATTCTCTAAGTGTGGGGACTGGAGAGCATGTCAAAGAAGCCACTCAATAATGATAATATGCCAAATCTTACCATATCACAGATTTTATATTGGCTCACATTCTTCTATATTTACTGGGTTATCTTACCCTAAATCTGGTGTCTAGACTTCTCTATAGAACAGATTTTTGAGGTTGATAGCGGTGCATTTTCATTTAGTGGCAAATAAGCATCTAACTCATTAATGTGTTGTATATGTAATGTACGTTGCAATTATGGTAGCCTGTTAAAGTACAAGGACAATTTAATCTTCTTGGTGCCCTTGGGCAACTGTTTTTTAAAATTTTATTTTATTTGAGCCTGTTCAGACCTTTTGCCTCTATAATAGGACGTGAAAGCATGTAATATCCCATCTTGCCAGATAACAGGAGAACAAATAATACGAAGCAGTTCAGAAAAATGTCAGTCAGTCATTCACCCACCTCCCTTCCATCAAAGATCTTCATAGACCTCTATCAAATTCAGCCCAAAGTTTTTTCTTCTGAGCTCAAGATCCCCAATGCGTTAATCCCCTCCTTGCATGGGAATTGTACCAAGCCATCTTATTTCTTGCCTGTCTCTATATTCTCTTTTCTCAATACAGTCTATACCAAATTACACAGAGCTAAAGATAAGGAAGGATGCATGATGGATTTGTACAAATCTATAATGATGTTTCCTGGTTTATTCGCTGTTCCTTTCCCAACCTTAGCGTTCTCGTCTCTTTTTGTCATGAAGTACTGGAGAGGCTTTAATGTCATTCCTTCTCAGTGTTTCCTAAAAATCGGTTCTAGCAACGTGCTCCTTGAAAGCGAGACATTCTCGTCTCTTCAGCTAAGTTTTTAAACTTCCAGCACTTTCACGGAAGAACACATTTTTGTTCTCGTTTCATTGAAACATTTTTGTGTGGTCTGCTCAGTCAGGAGATTGTTTAGGCGGTTCTTTGCCATTTTCTGTCTTTTTCTAGGATTCATAGCTTTTGGATTTCAACTCCAGTTCCTGGCTCATGTGAAGTCCTTTCTCACTAGTCATTTGTAGGGTGTCTGTAATTCCCGTACAGGGTCGCGAAAGAACTACAAGCCTCCTTATTGACCTCATTTTCTCAGTGGCGAAATTATCCTCTTTGTTCAACCCTGACAGTGGATCTGGGAAGATATTAGAAAATGCTCTTATAACCTTTCTTTTCCTGTCCTTCCTATTTCAGCAGTATTCATAGAGATTCCTTTCCAGCGCTTCCCTACAGTAACATCTCTGCTACACAGACAGCAGCGCTGACGGACTTGCACCCGTACCACTTACGGCTGACCCCCGCTTACGGTGGACATAGATGGGACTACTTTGTTCTGCAGAGCGCGAGGGCTCTCCTGCTCCTGCAGCAGACTCCCGGGAGGATTTGTGGTTAGACCTGTGACTAAAACCCAGCCACTTCTTTACAAGTGGCTTTGCTCCTGACATCTCTTAACAAGTTGTTCAAAAGCTCTGTGGAAGTGTTCTCAGAACCTGTACAGCCCTTCCTCTGCCCAGCTTCGTACCATAAGCTTTGGAACCAGTTAGGACTTAGGTTTTAAACTTATTTAAGTGCTTTAAGGCTCCCCCTGATATTTAAAAGTTTAAAATGGGATTTTTTTTTTTTTTTAAAAAAAAAGCATTCCCTACAACGCTGACCTGAGCTACAGACTACAGACCACCACCTTCATTTGCCGTAATTTGAAAACTTTAAAAATATCTAATAGGTTAAAGCTGTACTGTGAGATAAAGAAGATGAAGCAAGATAAAAGCAAGTTGAAAAAAATACAACACGAATACTTGCTTGTTCTCTTTTATAACAAAGAGAAGAAGAGATCTCTATCTCAGCCTACTCCGTCCTCAGGGTCTCTGTGCTGGGGGAAAATCTCAAGTGTTTTATCAACCGCTGCTATAACCACGAGATGCACCAAGCTTGGGAGGGAGCGGGTGGGTACCCCCCCGGAGATGTGGGAAGCGCTGTGAGAGCAGCGGTCGATACGCTTAAAGGACTGCTGGACCCCTTAACCACGCACTGGTATTTTACTCATTTTGTTTGTTCATTTTGGGGTGTGGTGATGTGAGAAGCTGGGCCGCAGCAGAGGGTGCTCATCTGAAGAGGATGGCTTTATACTGGGAGATCATAATGGCGTACGCATCGGCTTACATCGCATTAAATGCAGAGGTAACTGAAACAGAGAGACTTGATCACAAAGCGAAGCGACGGAAGCAGACCTCGTTTCACGTGGGATTCAGACATTGCCCAGCGGCACAGGGGACCGCGTAACACACGGGCAGGCGCTCCGTTTCCAGGCACAGCTTCAGGCGCCAGAGGCGGCCCCGTGGGCGGCTGCCCCGGGAGAGAAGGGGGGGAGCACTGGAACCTTCCGAGGCAGTTGGGGAGCGACAGTTGGAGAGAGGAGGTTTGCTGAGGAGCACACCGCAAAGCCCAGGGAAGGCACAGGTACGCAGGCAGCGAAGGGAACTTAAACAAAAAATTCAGAAAACCAGGCTTAAAGGAGTGCCCGGTGCCTGAAGGCAAGTTGAGACGCTGGGGGAGGGGAACAAAATAAGAACAAAAAAGTGAATTGGGGAATAAGTGAAGGCAGCGTTATGCTAGGAGGAGGCAGCTAGCCAGCTGCAGAGGCGAGCGAGCTCCTACTTATCTTGCCATGTTGACTACAGAAACAGACTTCAAATGACGCAGTGTCTATAAACAGAGAGGAAGAATCGGTTCCCATTCGGGTAGTGGTGTCTATGACCCTAAAATCCTTACCCCATGCATGCATCAGGAATTCAGCTCCTGAGGGCACTGACTGCGTGTTATCGCACAACTGATACAAGGAGGAGCAGTAAGCAAGAAGTTCACGTAATAAGCACTTGCTTATTATTACAGAAACTTGGTACTGCAATTATAGATGTTGCCCGAAAGTCGGACATACCATTCCTCCCCAAAATGTAAAACATACGACTCAGAAGTCAACTGCAGGGTAAACGGACTAAACAGAATGTGGTTTTTTTGTTACACACGAATTTGATTCAAAAGTAAACAAAAGATCTCAGATTGTGCTGTTTCAATCAAGTTGATGGCGCAGGACAGTTACTTTGATGCGGTATCCACTGCGTTCATTTTTGTTAAAAGATGTATCAGAAAAGCCTTGTTCGCATGCTGATTTGCTTCTTCAAACAGCACTGCTGCTTCCCCCATAACGCTTTCTCTTTCTGGTCTTTTTCCTGCTGGTCTGAATAATTAGTTCTCTGGGGAGACCAAGTCTTTTCTTGCTTACTGGTATCAGAACAGGGAATATCTGAACTAATCCCACGGTGCCCCTGAAAACGCTCCTTTTGACATATAGGAGATCCTTTATGTAGCATTATGCGACCCTTACCACAGATAAATACACGTCAGATGTGCTATGTGAAACGTTTACAAGCTCCAGCTAGATGCACTTACGTTCATCACTCAATGGAGCAGGACTTCCAGAGCGGTACCTACGTGGCAATCCCGTTGGATAAACTGCTATGTAAAGAGCAGAATGCCAACGTGGATGTGAGCTCTGTGTTCCTGCCTGGGTGGCCATAACAGATGGTCTATAGTGGAACTTCAGCTACACAAAAATAACCAAAACCAATGTGAAGCGGCACAAATCTGAGTCACTGGTACAAGATCTCTTGTTTTGGTGGACTCCTGACTGCTGTTCTGACTGGGTGCCAAAAAGGACAGCACCTGACTGGTGAGGCGCTGGCCCTGAAAATTCCTTTCTATGCTATTTTTAAAAATCCCTTTTGTAGGACAGTAAGGCAGTATAACTTTTAAAAAGGATAGACTTGTCTTGTGCCTTTGACAGCAGTGGAGAAACACTGATCAAAAGAACTTACTGCTTGTAGATCTTCAGGAAGGGTTGCGGGTACTGAATGCCTATCTATTTTTATATATATGTCTACACGCTTGTATGTGAGACGTTGGTCATGTGAGCTTTTACCTGATGACAGTTAATTTTTATTCTTATAAATTGATATTATATTTATTTATACAGACACATATATAAATATATACAAACACAGATCTTTGTAAAACACCCATAGTACTTATTTCTTCTCCATCTCTGCTTGGGGTTCATGTAATAATTTTTAATGTAGCAATTTTTACAAAAAGCAGACTACATGCAGAATAGGAGAAGGACAAGTAACAGTGTCCCTTTGAAATATTATCAGTTTTACATTCATCTTATGTTGTGGTCTTAAATCTCCTTACAGATGGAGACTTTACAGACCAAGGTAAAAAAAAAAAAAAAAAGCAAGCAACCTGGAAATAAAAGGAAAGCCAACCCTGTAAACTCTGCTGGCCAAGCGATAAAGAAAAGGCATGATTTCTGTTTATTCACTGATAAAGCCTGTATTTTTCTTGAATTGCAACCATACAATCACCACCTGATATAAAACGCATCATAAAAAAAGCTATACACAATCAAAATGGACTAAACATACCACACGATGCATTTTTCACACAAGAAATAAACTAGCTGAATGCATTATTTACCAGCTTGCTCAGCCATACTGAAGAACGAATTCTATAGCTATTATACAAAGACAGAATGCAAAGTAAGAAACCGTGCACACGTGATAATGGACTTGGACAACAGTCTTGACTTCTACCCCTTCTATGGCAGTTATTTTAATAAATACCCACATCGCATGCTTCAGTTTTAGACTTTTAGTGCTTTACAAAGATGGATTTCATTTCGTACTGGGAAGACCAAAGCACAGCCACGTAAAATGACAAGCTCAGCTTCACCTAAAAGGCCAATCTACCTGTCAGACTGTGCTAGAACTTCCCCTTTGCAGAGTACGCCATCAATGACTTCATGAGCTGCTCATTGCACTACTCAGTCCAGATCAAAAGCAGCACACAGGACATTGAATACATCTAAGAATTAAAGTACGTCACTGACAAACACAGTTAACAGAATCAAGCACATATGACAAAGCAAAACCTGTGCATCTGCAGCTTCTGTCCCTCACTGATGAGGGCAACAGGAAGTTACACTGGTTTTGCCAAATTTTACCTTGTATTGGTATATCCCTTCCCCCCGCCCCGCCCTACATTCTTTGTTATCAACCCTTGCTTGCATTTAGATTATTTCAGGTGGTTTGGTTTAAGTGAATTTAGAGTTTTAAATATTTACAAGTATGTACAAATCTCTCTTCTACATTTAGAGTTACACAACCATTCTGTAACCGTGGCACAGTTCAATCTTAGTTAACTGTTTTAGTTTTTAAATACAATTATTCTGAGAAATGCAATCAGCTTACAAAGGATGACAAATTCTACAGTTCTGAGTTAAAATCATGTGGAAGTTTATTTTAAAAGATGTCTTGACTACTTGATTGTCCATCTGTCCAGCATTAAAAATGAAGGGATAGCATTAGGGCTGTTGCAGTAAATCATTTCTCAAGTAGCATTACTGTCTATTTGGGGGAGAAATAACTGGCTTGGTAGGTCAGCAGAAATGGATGCAGGGCTAAAAGAGGTCAGCGAAATTGTGAATAGATCATACTGACTCAAAAGTATTTGTATCGGCATGTGTAAACAGGAATGTAGCCTGTGACAGGCATGACAGCAGATGCTGGCGTGCTTAAGGCCTTAATTGTAGCACTGTGCCCAGTCTTGGGCGCTGCAGTTCAAAAAAAGATGCAAATGGTTTTGCAACAACGCAGGGAGAAGAAATAAGCATCTTGAGAGGTTTAAAACTGTGACATACAAGGAAGGATTGAAATGAAGTACAATTGCTTAGTCCATAGGTAAAAAAAATTCGGGAGACATATTTCTTAATATATGCAAAAGAGGCATGCTGAGAGACGAGAGGCAGAACTGTTCACGTCCATTACAGTTATACTTCAGTAGCAGTGAGCTTTTATTTTAACTAGTGTTCCAGGTTCCTCTATGTAAACTGGACCAGGGAGCTTACGTGGCTGAAAATTAGCAATTTTGAAAGTAGTTTCACAACAGCTTAAGTCAGCCCCACCTCCTCCGTTATGCCAACATTGGTACTCACATACCTGGAGGGTAAGCTGAGTCAAGAAGCTGAGCGGGACAAAAACGAGGCGTCCTTTGCAGGATTAGTAATGTTCAGAGGGGTCAGGCACTCGCTACCTGCACAAACAGGGGGCGATATGACTGACCCATCAAAGCAACCAGCTCTCAAACTGCCCTCAGGCTCAATTCCTAAAAAAAATTACTGTACCTCCGGGGGTTTTGGTCATACCAACACAGGAGGACTGCTGTTCATATGAGTCAACTTTTTTTCTGTCAGAAATACAGGGAAAACAGTGGATAGCATTTCCAAGTATGTGTCTTATTAACACCGTTAGTTGTATTTTTTGGGGGAAAAAAGAAAAAAACCAATCACTAAATACAGAGAAATCAGATAAATAAATTTACATAAGATTTATGATATTTAACAACACTATTTACAAGCACTCGCTGTGCTGGCCACTATACATATAAATACACTTTAAAAAAAAAAGAAAAAAAAAAAGCAAAATGATTCAGACAAGTCATACGCTGGCTACAGAAACCCAAGGGCATGGGGTGCCGGGCTGCAGAGCCCCTGTCGCCGAGAAGTAAGCCTCTGCTTCCCGGCTCTCATTACGGAGCAAAATAAGGAAACTGCAGGCCCTGCCTGAGCGGTTCGGTCCCTCCGGCGGCCCCGCGGCCTCTCGCACAGCCAGGC
>NW_009258371.1:51927-66023 GCF_000687185.1 Egretta garzetta
CTTCGTTGAAACTGTGTTTCACTGTGATAGTGTATTCAGGGGAGCGAATGTTCATTTGGAGAGAGGAAAAAAAGATCAGTGTTTACTGTAAGGTTGTTAGGCTGGATGTAGTCTTGTTGAATTAGAATTAGATTTTAATAATTTATAAAGCAGGTTAGGGAAACTGTTACTAAATTTACAGCAGAGAAGTGTCAGTAAAGCTTCTTGCTGACACAATGATCCTGCAGTTTAAGTGATCTACTTTAGTCCCTGTCCATTATTATTATTATTATTTCTTCTTTTTTGGTAATTTAATTTTGAGAGAGCGTGCAAGCATTTCTGCAGAAACGGTTACACTTTAATGATGCATGTGATGAGGAGGTGAATCTTTTTGATGAGATGAAATAGGGCCAACCAATTCAGGTTTTACAAATATATTTTTGCTGATACTTCCAGAATTTGGTTTATGTAACAGGTAACTTTGTGTTTGCATGTTTTTTGGCGGACTGTTGAAATCTTAGAAGTGGGTTGCTAAAGTACAGGCCATTCTATTTCAGTTTATCTGACTTTTTTATTTATTAATCTTGGCTGGGGCCTGAATGCCCTGGTGATGGTGGCATTTTTTTTTTTTTCCCCCAGATGTTAAACAAGACCAGTTTAAGGTACAGGTTCATGTTGCTGATAGAATATTATATATAGAAAGCCTAAGTTGGTCGTGAAAGAATACCTCAGGAGAAATCAAAAGATGGAATAAGGTTTTTTCATTATTGTAATGTCAGCTGCACAGTTCAGCTTCTGGGTGCTGCACATGCTTCCTCGAAGAAGCTATGGAGTTTATACTTCCATTTTTGATAGATTTAGTGCACATATATGTAATTTAGCATTAAATAGTTCTTCTCTTTCGGAACTTGTTTACCCTGTTGCAATAAATCATACTTTCTAAAGCTTCTCTTACAAAAGACAAACCCAAATAATGTCTGTTTCAATGGATTTAATAATTTATGAAGCATAGGAGTAACCAAATATTTTAATAAAATAAGTACTCGAAAGTGTTCTCTATATTGTGGAATCAACTTCTTTTAGCATACGAGTCACTTTGGTAATTGAAGTCAACAGACATTGAGGATGAGTAATGCTTTCCAAGGACGTGTTCTAAGACCCTGATCCTGCAAATGCTTATGCCGATGCTTAACTTTGCACGAGTGTGTAGCCTTACTGAAATCAACAGAGCTGCTCTCGTTAATGATCGTGTTATTAATGCAGATAGTTCTGCTGATTTCAGTGGAGGTGCACATGCTGGTGGAGTTCACTGTACACAGAGCTGCTTGAAATATGTAGGCCTAAATTCCTCCCGTCTCGCTTCCCTTAAGTATTACTCACTTATTTCACCGAGATGTGATGGGCCTTTTTAACAGACAGGACAAGACTGGTGAATACAATAGCTGGACGGATTAATTCACTGTTTAAGTGTTTCCTTTTGGTATTTTTTAATAGTAAGGAATCAGCTACAGGAGTACCACCAGGGCAAGTTTTATAGGAAGAAGCATTGCTTATTTCTCAGACCAGCTGATAGAGTTGGGAAACAAACAAACTTTTGCTTGTAGAAACCTTTTTTGGCTCTCTGCCTCTCCCTTCAAACCTCGCCTGGTTTATGCCCTTAGAACAGTTATGGCTACCACAGAGAAATGCCAGAACGTGGAATAACTGTGTGCAAAGAGACTCACAAGAAAATAACTGAGTATTTCTAAAATGGAGAATAAAGAAATAAGATGTAAAATTTGTCAGTGTTAGTGAAATTGTGAAGTGTAGCAGTACTTTTTGCTACACTTTCTTAAATTTCTATGAAATCTTGTATGTAGGTGTGGCAAATATAATGAATTTTTCTTCTGTCCTATTTTTTTTGTCATATGCATATTGATTACTTTGATGCCAAAAAAAAAGTTGTACCTTTTTGTGTACCCATTCTTTCACATGCATGGTCCCTTGCAGAATGAGTGGATGAAATTACTTTGTGCCAAAGAATGTGTAGTGTAAGGTGACAATCCTATGTCAGGTCTACAGGTGTATGAAGTTCTATTGACATAAGGATGTCAGCATTAGGTCTGAATTTTTCCTGTTGCAGGATTTTTGGCAAATGGGAGACACAGATAAAAAAGTGAGTGAGAAGAACTATTACAGTGTTTCATGTGAAGTTTATTCCATACAATTTGTATGTATGTTGGTGGGTTAGCTCTCTTAACTGTCTGGGTGAGCTGTCAGCAGGAGGGTGGTGCAGAAAGAAGACTTTAGGCAAATTTAGTTTAATCTTTACCCATTTCATCGATTTGGAATATGTTTATAACATTTGTTTTCCTTCAGTAGGGATATGTCCTCAGCACCAACTACTCCTCCATCAGTGGATAAAGTAGACGGATTTTCTCGGAAGTCCGTCAGAAAAGCCAGACAGAAGAGGTCACAAAGCTCCTCCCAGTTTAGGTCTCAGGGCAAGCCTATCGAGTTAACTCCCCTGCCTCTGCTAAAAGGTAAGATCAAGAATAATTTTTAATAAATAAAACCATTTTACTCTACAGCCAGCTTCTAAACTCGAAGTATTCTATTGCCAGAAATGGCAGGGAAATTTTGTCAGCAATGAGAAATGTTTCTTGCCAGAAATGTATGTATTTAAGCTCTACAAAATATTTTATCTGTGACTTGAGGGTGTGGTAATTGTTTGCAATACTTTTGAAAGTATTAAATGTTAATGTTAACCTGTAACATGACTTGAATTTTCAAGGCACTCAGGCTATGTGTGAGTATTTTAGTTTGTGAGTCCTCAACAGTTGATGTAAATGAACAATTATTTTGGTAAAGGTAAAGCAGAGGGAAACTGGTTTTCAGTATCTTCTTCCTTGACGTGTGGGTCTGCAACCTGTGACAGTGGTGCCAAATGCAGCCCACAGGCATATTTTGAATGCCCTACAGCAAAAGTAAGATTCTAGGGTTAGTTCTTGGGAGTTGTCATTAAAATATACGGGGTGTCTTTCTGTGGCATGCCTGTAAGAATGCACAAATGGCCATACTGGGTCAAAAGAAAGGTCTGCATTGTGCCTGACAGCGACTGACTTGGAAGCATAGAGGAGAGTAGAAGAGCGGGAGGCCTGGAGTGATGCTGTACCAGAATGCTCCCCCCCCCCCCTCAGCATTTCTCGATTTAGGGTCTGTTGGTGCCAGAGGATTTGACTTTGTAGTCTGCAATGACTGTTATTTTATGAATTCTTCTCGTTGTTTTGCAACAGTATGATGAAGAAGCAAATGCGCCGTTAAAATAATTTTAAAGCTGAGTTTTATACTTTTGCAGGCCATTTTTGATACACAGGTCATTTCCTTTGAAAATATTAGTTGCAGCACTTCAGGAGGTGAATGGAGTTTTATCTTTTGGCTTAAATGGCTAGACTACTGGAAAACATTGAGTTTTGTATAAATGAAGAAATCAATGTTACAATTATTTCATTCTATTGTGTTGTCCCGTTCAGGGAATAAACTAGACATGTGCACAAGCATGAGAAAAATGTTGCCTTTGTCTGAGGACCTGGTCTTACTTACAGAAACACAGGCATATGCAGGTGCTTAATTTGACTGCTGTAGCTAGTCCTGTGGATTGAGATATAAAACTATAATAAGATAAAACAAACAGATGGGGAGCAGAGTGTGTTGGTGAGACATTTATGATTAGTGTCATAATGAGTTACAGTGGTCCAGCTTCAAATTAAGAATCTGATCCTGTGAGTTACTTTTCCCCCTTTGGCTTAATGTGGATTCTCAGAGGCACAGGGATCTACCTGTGCAGATTAATTTGCAGGATTTGGGCCTAACAATCCATCTGAAACAGCAGCGGTATTGGTCCCTGCTGGCAGTTAAAAATCATGCTACTGTTTGGAAATATTCTTGACCTACATTAATAGTTGTAACATTCAGGATTATTAAACCTGAAAGAAGTGAGAAAACAATTTGCTCCTGCATTTTTCATGTTTTTCTTGGCCAATTGCCTGAAAGTCCTAATTTTTTAAACTCTTGGGTTTACACTTATCTTCAAACAAGTGACTAGTTCTATTACTTCAGTCCAGTTACCATATGATTTCCAATTTTGTCCTTATTGTTTGGGTCTTTCAAACCAAAACAGAGAAAAGATTGCAGCAAAATAGCTTTTTAAAGTCTCAGAAAAATGAAATCCGTTTGGAGATCTATAGTTGCTGTGTTTATTTACACTTCTTGTTTTGGGTAAATTTCAAGTTTAATTAAACCTCTTCAGAAATATTTCAGTACAGGAAGTTTTTAGAGGACAGACCTGGAATTCAACCTTAGATGTATTTCATATGCATGATGGAGGGGCTTTGCTGACAAAACCATACATGCTATGCTCCCTTCTTTTTTTTTATAACTATATTGCATGTTGACATTGGGAGGCTGCCTTCTCTCAAACAGCATTTCTATGGACTTCTGTGTCTTTGATTACAAGAATCATGTATGCAGAAAACCAGATAAATGCTTAGTCCATTCTTTGCAAGTTTTTATACTATGCCTGTCACCATAATGATTTGAACACCTTCCAGTAGTGTATTAAGTGACGTGACTACACATCTGTCACATCTTATCTGTTCTCATTCCTTTCCCTAGGGGCAGAGTCATATATAGTGAAATGGCTTGTTTTGGTAGTGTTTTAATGCAGTCTGTTGCCTTCTGTGAACATACATGCCTGTATTGCAAAAACAGATAGATAAGTCAGTGTTGTTGTTGTTCATTTGGTAATAAAAATGTTTCAGAAAAGGAAAATAGAATAGACAGTATGTTTTGATGCTGTGTACAAGTCTGAAGGATAACCTGCTATTTAGGAAACGTAGTAAGAACTGGAATTTTCAGTATTGCTTATTCCAGTAGAAAGTTATAAATTAACTTGTTACTGTTGGGGTTTTTCTGGATTTGTTTTTTTGTTTTGTCTTGTCTTTTTTTTTTTTTTTTTTTTTTTTTTAATTAACAGAATTGTGTGTATTGCATCCTTTTGTAAACAAACTTTTAATGTACTTAAAGTAACATGTGCCTTCTTGAGGTTCTGTTGGGCTGTGTTTAGGCTTTCAAAAGCCACAAGCCAAAAAGCTGCTCTTATTTGCCTACAGTAAAGACTTAACTTTTCTGATAATTTAATTATATTTTTATTTATTGCATTGTGACTAAATCTAATCTGGAGTCATCTTTTGTAATATGACTAATGTCCAATATAACACTTCAAACCCAGCCTTTTATCCTTTGTTTCAAGTGTAGAGGAATGGGATGAGAGGTGCATATGGGAGTTGTGATACCATTGTCCTGCACTTTCAATATATGTACTCTTAAATATGTCTCAGTCTCACATGCATTTTAAAATGTTTGCATGCTCTGGCCTGCTGCACCTTGCAGTGCATTACGGCTTTTGATTTTGGCTTTACTTTTAAAGAGGCTGTTGGGATCATCAAGGCTGGCAGGTCCCCTAGATACCTGGTTTGTGGCAGAGTGGTCCTGGTGAAGGGCCCTTTTCTGGGAATGACCACTTCCAGCTTTGTGCCTTAATCAGACCCAGCCCAAGTTTATTAACCAAGTTTGTGACATGCCTCAAATCACGCTTGTTCTGTAGAGGAAGATACTGTGTGTGCATTGGATAGGTGTATCATTTATTGGAGGGTTATTTTACTTTCATTTTGTATAGATGCTCTTTTTACTTAGAAGTCTCTAGAGGTAGATCGGTAGGAGTGCAATGTTAGAAAGCAGTTGGAAAAAAGTGTGTTGTAGTACTGGACATGTGGAAACAGAGCAATTTCAGTATTACCTGTAAAAGGAGAAGGGGGAGTTCATTTGTGTTTCTGCCAGTATCTGTAGAAGTAGGGGAGCATCCAGAGGATGAAGACATACATATGAGTGACTAAAAAGATCATATGCCTTATGAATACGTGTTTAGCATCTTGAGAAATTGGACAGAAAGCTTGCATGTAATTCTCAGTATTCTTTCCATCCCCCTCACCCTCATTAAAAATACATAAGCTAGGTAAGGAAACCATCCAAAAGTAAGACTGCTAAATTTTAAATCAGTGTTTCCCATTTGTGTAATTTCAAGGTGTGCCTATATATTTTCCCATCATCCTCCCGCATTTTCCAATGTTCTGATATAGTTAGTGTAGTTTACTTCCAGGTTTTTAAAAACTATTGTATATTTTTGTTGAAAATGGCTCAAAGTATGATTTTTATTTTTAGGTAATTTTTCATCCCTAAAATAGGCACTCAGAACAGAAGTTCTCTGTCAACAATACCAATTGCTTTGCTACCTCAATATTATGAAATTTATTGAGCTTCTAATACATTTATCAGGTAGTTTCCATGGCATTAAAGAATTGCTGTAGTGGCAACAAAAGAGCATTGCATAGTCAAAAAGGGAAAAATCTCTTTTCACTTGCTGTTTGCTTTTCATCATTATATTATTTCCCTATAGCTGAGATTTTATTATAAGCTTTTCTTATGAATCCTATCTATAGGTCAAATGCTGAATTTCCTAAGTAGTAAAAAATCCTACCAACTCCAAAAGACTCTTGACTAAGTGAGAACTCCGCAGGATGCGCACCTTCTTTTTCAAATACAGTTACTTTTGATTTTTTAAAAATCTCCATTATTATAAAAAAGGCCTGGCTTTTTCAGACTTACAGATACCACCTTCAGAACTGTACGTATGGGAAATAGTTATGGTTTGAGTCATAGAAGAAGAAAGATACAGCTTCTATTTTCTGTTGACTTCCATGGGGGTTGGCTGCTTATCTTTTCTATGCCACTCTCCATTTGTGAAATTTTAAATGCTTTACAGAAATCAATAAACTGTTAATAATATACCTAAGCCAAATACTTTCTCCTAATTTATAAACAGGAATTTAGGGTAGTAGTGGTTATGACTTTTCAAAATAAAATTTTGCTTTATTTCCATAACTGGAAATAGATCCCAGGACTCCTAATTCACTGTGTGGAAGAAATGCTGGAACTTGGTTTGTGGTGTACGAAAATCAATGCTGAAGCAAGCATCAGTCCTGGAACTACTTTTAGGAATTTTGTGCCTGTTCTGGCTGAAATAAATCTGGACATAATGGACCATCTCTGTGTAAGACTTGGGAGTAGGGCCACAGTCCCAGAAGGGAGAAGGACTTGGCCTATTTATTATTTTTTTCAGAAGATATATGAGGTTATTGTCATACACAATTAATTTCTTCACTTTCTCTTGTGCTCTTGGCAGTTGTTTTTTGAATATATACTTTCTTTTTAATTTTTTCAACATCTGATGGTTGTAGAATAATTATTTCCAATAATCTTCAGGGTTTCTGGTTGTTTCTAAAAAAGTGTTTGATGGTGCTTAGAAAGGGCCGTATACTAATTACAGTCTGTCTTTTTGAATTTTTCTCCGCTTGTTATTGTCTCCCACATTTGGAATGTAGTTTTGTAGAGCTACATTTGTAGAGAACAGGCATGTGGAGAGATGCTGCACTGAAGTTAAGATCAGAGTAAAAGAATACCTCCTTATCTTAACTGAGTATTCGTGAAACTGCAGTTGGTGAGAAATTCTATCAGCTTAGCCCTGATCTTCTAATGTTACTGTTCATTTGTCTTTATTTATTTCTAAATCTCTTTAGGTCTGGCAATTTTCGTATAGCCGCGGTGGAGGTGGTTTTTTGTTTGTTGGGGGGGATTTGTTGTGTTTTGCTTTTTAACCTGAAGCCTTCACTGTAATTGTTGTACTTCCAGAATTTCTCAGCCTACCTTCTGGAAATGTTAAGTGATGATCATTCCCACCTCTTCCTTTTCTTTTTTAATTTTCTTTTTTAAAATTTATTTTTAAAGTGAAGTAACTTGTAATCACTGTGTATTTGTACTCTTCACAAGATTGAGTCCAAAATCTTGATAATTTTCTGCAGGAACCTTTAGACTTTACCATCATCAGAAACTTTTGTTTTCAGTCTGTGTTTGTACAGTATGTCTCTGTAATATGTTTCCCGGTATTATTTATTTCTCTAACAATACTACAATTTTCTTTTATGTGTCCAAATGTAACCCTATGGGTCTGTAATAGAACCTTCTGTTTCTATAATAAGTACCTCCTTTATATTCCTTTCCCAAAGTACCTTTGACAAGTAGAAGTTCTGGTTTAGCCATGTAATTATTTCTATGTAGTATACATGATTGCTGGAGTATGGTGCTGCCTTTATAATTGATTACGATACGGAGCTTTCCTGTTGTGAAAGGTACATTTTCCATATCTCTGGAATTATGTGCGTGTTTATAAAATCTGTGTTTGTGTATATTAAATGCGTACAATATATACCTGTGTATATGAATAAGTTGTGTATATATATTTAATGCCATGTACCAAGGTTAGGTTTTGAGCTTATTTAGTTTTCTGTTTTGTTTTTAAAATCCAATACTTAGAAGGGGACACTGCTACTGTTCATTGGAAAGCTTCATAGTAGGGAGCAGTCCCTTCGTGTTCATCCGTTGTAAGCTACTGCCTCCCTGAGAAAAGAGCACTTTCATTTATGCTTTCTGGGGAGTGGGAGGAGGACAGAAAACTATTTTTAGGTTCAGGGTAACTTCCTTTCACCTACATTTTTTTCATTCCAAGTTATTGCTGTTTCTTTGGCTCAATCAAGCAAAAATCCTTAGGAGTAACAGACGAGAGGACTCGCTGAGTTCAATGAGCTTTCATAGGGTTGGGCATTTATGGATTAGTGTGGGACCATGTAACCTTGGTAAGCATCTAATTCACAACTATCAGTAAATGGGCACACGTTACTTTGTAAAAGGTTAAGGAAAATCTGTTAGAAAAATACTAGAGTCTTCTTTCAGAAGGCTATGGCAGGGCTTATCTTTGTTTGAAACCTCGCTGCTTATGTCAGTCTTGGCTGCAGGTGTAGTTGCATGAGGGTTTTTCCCAAGCATACACCACAGCGCGCTGCCTCTCACCTGTGCTGAGACAAGTGTCGGTGGGGCCACGATGTAAACCAGATTGTTAAAAACATTTGGCCTCCTAATTTTAGTGAAGTGCTTGATCCCGTGTCCTCTCAAACAGTTAATTCAGCAGAACTGAAATGGTGGTGAACTTTTATGTAGGGTTGGTAGCTTCTGTGCATGTGGTTTTCTGCTTTAAAAAAAAAACAGTAAAAAAAATGCACAGCTACAGTCTGGGGATCTTTTTTGGGCGTTTTCAGAAGATAAGGCAGCTGTCCAAGGAACTGGTGTAAAATAATTTTGTGCCCTTAGTTGTTGCACTTGACGATAGAAAAAATTGTCTGTTTTGAACAAAGCCTTGAAGTCAAGCTACAGGGGAATCAGTTTAAATCAGGTGTAACAATGATTTACAGTAATGGAAGGGTTTTCTGCAATAGATTTTTCTAATCAGTAGTGATGTGTGTGTAATTCTGAAAATGTATATATCCCTAGAATGGTTTAATATAACAATGTATGTTTTCAATCTCCTGTAGAAAGTTTATCTTTCAAGTCACAGTGTGTCTGATATTAACTCTGTTCTATTAAATTGTATTGCTTGAAAACAAAGTAGGTAATATAATTTATTTTAAAACACTCTAACATTTTATGATGTTTTTATTCATACATTTTTATAAAAAAGGGTCACTATTTTGCATTTCTGCCCTTCATTAATTTTTGCCACTATTTTTTCCTTTCCAATCTGTATGACAGGTTCTTAACTGTGGTATTTTCCTTGCATGTAAAGTGCATGGTCCTTCTCCTAGCATCTGAAGGAGTCTGGGGCAGAGAAGGAACACAATATTAACAGGAGTTCATGTACCTGGTTAAATGGGCAGAAGGTGAGAATGTGAAAGGTTTTCTTTCTGGGTAGCTTCTTCCTAAAAGATAGAATAGCAGATTGCTGTAAAGTCTATTGAACATCACTGGGCATTTGCTAGCTCGTCTGTAACAGTAGCTTCTTGTGCTCCCTGCTCTGAAGAGCTGGTTCTAATAACTTAATGTTGGACTTCAGAACTGACCAAGTTATAAGGGAGTTGGAGGCAAGCAGTTTGTTATGCTGATTTTAAAAGTTTTTGCATAATTTGGGATTTTTTGGAAGTTTTTTATGAATTTAAGTTGTATCTGCTGCAAAACATCAGTTGCAGACTTAGCCTTTCTTACTTGATGGGTATTTTGCAGAAGCTAAAGTAAATCATCAGTGGTATCTCAGGGACGATGAATAAATGCAGATAACTGTGTGTACCTACTAGTAAAAGTATTAACTTTAGGACCTGACCACACCCCCCTCCCCCAGTTGGAGATAATGGTTAAGTACTTGGATATAGTAACTTTTATTCAGAAAAATCAGATACCGTCATGAAGAATAAGGTTAATCTGTATTTGTATGTCATCTGGAGAAGTACTGTACTGTCAGATTTTGATTAAAACAATGAAATAAATGTAACTGGCATAGTTATGTATTTTACGTTTTTCATTGTGAATAGTGGCCAGGTATAAATGTAGTTTGTGTAATGGGAGGGAAGTGTTACTGCAGGTATTCTTTTACCATAAGGTTAAGAAGATCTGTCATTAGAACTCTTATTTTTAATGGGTTTCTAACTCTTTTTGAGGAGCATCAGAAAAAAAGTTTAGTGTCATTAAGAAGAAATAACTGTGGATTGTGTTGGATATAGTCTGTAGTTTTCTGTGGGATTCCCAAAGGATTTTCAGGAAGTTTTAGGGACACACAGTGTGAAATCTCATATTTTTTCACTGTGCTTGTGATATCTACCTGATCTGAGCTGGCCTGTTGTTTGGGATTTCTGTGCCTCTTTGCAGTGTCATGAGTTTAATTTAATGTTATCATGACTTCCTTGGCTTCTTGTTTTGTGTGTGCTTGTACCAAACTTGGATTTTCGATTTTTAAAATGCAGGTGACAGTAAATTTGTTGCTTTCAAGGTTTCGAATATGTCATACGGATTACGTTGTAAAGGAAGACTACTGCAAGTTAGATTTCTCATATTACAAATTAATATTGGGGATAGTCAGAAACTGAGGAAAGCATGATTCCAGACGTTAGAGGGATTAAATATTCTGATTTTTCTTTTATGTTACCCAGTAGGATGTAATGTGAATGCATAAACTTCCATTAGTTTTCTTTGCAAGTTTAGCTCATATGCTCTCCACTGTCACATTCCAACAGCAGGCCGTAGATGCAGATTGTTTTTAAATAAGAAATAACTAGTAAGTGTTTTCTGACTTAGGTTTTGATGGTTAATCTTGCGTGTTTATAGAGAATACATTTTCCTCTGTATGTGGAAACAAAGATGCACAAGATGGTTACTACAGCTGAGACAGTACTTGAATCGCTGTAGAGAACATAACTTATTTGTTGAATATCGTCAGTGTTACCAAGGGGGAATATATTTGGCAGCTTGTTATCTGTGGAGTTTTCAAATAACATTTTTGGGATAGCTTTTTGAAGAAGCTGAGGTGGTACTGTGTTACTAGTCATTTGTGTTCTCCTTCGCTGTCCCTGTATCGCACCCAGCCCATACTTCTCCTTTCTTCCTTGCTTGTTCTTTATCACTGCCTTCTTTACTCGCACTCTCTGCTTCCTCCTATAACCTCTGACGGATACAATTCACTTATTTTTCCACAAGAGGGTGATAAAACTCACTCATACATGTAAAAAAACCCACTCCAGGTGGAGTGGGTTGCAGAGGTTATTGAAAACCTCAACATAATAAAATTAGCTGTATTTATAAAGAAAAAAGTTTGTCTGTTCATCTTCTTAAGCTCCATTGGTGTGTTACAGTGGTTGTTTGTCTGCACTTCTGGAGACAAGACTAGACCTGTCAGGATGGAGATCCACCCTGTGAAGAGTGTGCCAGCTCCATCCTGCCTGTTGCAGTAAGCAGACCTTACTGCGTGACAGTCTTCCCTTTCTGTTATTCATGCAATGATTTTCCTTGTCCTTTCTCCTCCACGCACTCTCTTGATTCCCTCCCTCCTGCTTATTATTAGCTGAGATGGAACCTCCTTCCCCACCAATGCTAAGGAACTGCAGCGCTTGAAATTCCTACTCATCTTTTAAAAGTGCAAAAAGGGTGAAAAGGCAAGGCTAAGAGAAAGAGGGAAAATAGTCACCACCGTGATTGGCCTCTTATAGAGGATCTTAGTAGAACTCTGTATTTGCTTTGGGCAAAACCTAGACTTGACAGGTATTTTACTCAAGATTAAAAGCCATTCTAATTTCTCTTTTTTTTAGGACTAGAAAGGATGATGTAGAGAAATGGTTATTAGTTCTTCTGAGAAGAGAAGCTCCAGAGTTGTCTGTCTTAAGTAATGGAGATTGCGGCTAAAGTTCTGGCACCTGGGTTTTGGCTCTTGGAAAAGCGGGACAGTTGTCTCAGGGTATGTTGGATGGCAAAGGTACAGGAGCAGACCTATTAGGTATATGGGGGAGCGTTGGGGTACAGGGCTTCTTAGATGCAGTTTGGGGAAGAGACAGTGTATCAAGGTGGTTGTTAGCTTATACTTTGGATACCATAAACTCAAAAAAGTGTCCGTTGCTGTAAACCGCTTTAGAATATGATCTGAGCTGCCAGATTAAATCTCGTTAGCCACAAGTAAAAAGAACTGCAGCGGGTCCCTTCGTATTAGAGAAATGAGCAAATCGGATCTATACTGTGGGTTAGGCATAAGCTAAGCAGTGAAAAGGCTCCTGGAAAAATTCTAGACACTTCATCTTGATGAGTCAAAAGGAGTCCTGGCAAGAAAGGAGAAAGGAACAAAATGCTTGAGGTTATGTTTAAGCCATCCTTCCTTTAACTGTGAAATTTCAGGTCATGCAGTGAAATTTCTCACTCTTCCTTAATTTCAGGAAAAACAAATAAATGCCCCAAATAATAAATAAAAAAGATGCAGTCTTTTAAGAAAAAGACAACCACAGAGTCAGTGATCTCAATATTTTGTCTCCTTCTAATAGTAGGAAATTCCAAAGGCAGGAGAAATGTGTTGAATTTCCCAGGACAAGTCTGTTCCTTTTCCTGTTCTTTCAGTGTCCTGTTGTCCCTAAAGTACCACATCCATAATGCGCACAGTCAAGCTCAACAAATAGGCTTGGAGAACCTTGCTGCTTGGGCGAGAAGGGACAAGTTTAAGGTTTGGTTCTAAATCTCAAGTGGGACAGATTCTTCCATCTAATACACTTAAGGGGGACATCCCCACCCCAAAGCAGTCCTTCAACAAAAGAAAAAATAAACTCCACAAAACCCAAATCATTGTTAGAATTTCTATATATGCTTCTGAGCTGTTTCTGAGAGAATGTAAGGGAATTTGAGAGTAAAAGTATTTTTCTTAAGTTTTCAGGATATTCTGTTAACGAAGGAATGCCATAATGACTAGAAACAGAAGTAACTGGCTAGAAACAGGTTTTGAAGTATCTCTAAGCAAGTTTCTTTTATTTCCTGCTTGGTAACGAACAACCATTCCTGTTGTAGAAACTTTCTTAATCAAGGATTTTGCAGAGAGGAGGATTGACATGCCCTTCAGAATAGATTCTGAGGTGACCTCATTTGACATGAGTGCATGGTTGGTCTCCCCTTGTTTTGCACAGTTGATCCTAGCATGAACAGTCATTGCACCACAGCAAAAATTCATTTGAGAGCCAGTGTCTTCAAAGTTACTTCACTTGTGGTGAAATGTGCCAAAACTTCATGGTCAATAAAAAGCAAATGGTTTGGAAATGAACCTATTTTCATGTTTATTTGTTTTTGGATAAGTATTACACTTCTGGATTAAAAAAACCTGATATTTCAAATATAATGGAAAAGCTCTATGACAATACATAATATACAATAATAAAAGACAGACTGTTCTTTCATTACAGTCGGTCTTTTCAGATAGAGCATTCAGTACTTGATTATGGTTTTGCCCATGTAGTTTTAAATGTCTCAAGCAACAGGACCTATCTCTTGTCCAGAGCTGCAGCAAAGATCCTTGAATAGAGCACCCACCCGTGTGTGCTTCATTTTGGGAGAGGAGTCAAATGGATGAAAGGGAAGTAATTCAGCCTTCCCCCCCCATTCCTAGAGGCAGTGGCTAGCTA
>NW_009258371.1:66050-89111 GCF_000687185.1 Egretta garzetta
CCCCTTTTGAGCTCATGCTGCATTTGTGGTTAGTGCAGTTTTTCTGCATTGTTTTTTCCCAGGTTTCTTGACTGTATTGAATATCTATATTTGGGATTATTTTTCCCAGATGCATTAGTTGGTGTTTTTCCAACTGAATTTCACTTTATTTTCTGGCCATGTAAGGAATTTGCTTAGGTTCCTTTGTATTACTTCTGACTTTACTGCTACTCAAAGTTGCCTATTTAATATCCTCAGAAGATGTTATCCGTATGCTATTTTAATCATATAGATCATTAAGGAAGTTATTAATGGCTGGACTAAATTGATTCTTATATCTCACTGGCATTTCTTTCCAGTTGGATACTTTGAGATTTTTATCCTTTTATTTCTAGACTTTTCGGCAGTACCATTATTCTCTGCCTCTCCTATCCAAAAAAATTGGAATTCAGATATAAACATAGGACTTCCAGGGAAAACAGAAGTGTGATTCATGGAATGGAGTAAACTTTGTAAATCCAATCACAATCCAAATTTAAGCTGCATTATAATCATTGTTTATGTATCTTTACATTGGTTTCAATATGCTGTCTTTGTACTTTAATTTGTACAGTAGTAGTTCTTAAATGATAAATTATTAAGTAAATATTTTCCTAGTGGAATGTGCTTTCTATTTTTGTATATAATCTTGAGAACAGAATGTGATTCCTTTCTGTAGGGTCAGCTGTTTGAAATACTTGCCTGTGTTTGTTCTAACTGCATAATCTATAATCCTCAATATATCTTTAATCCACTTTATCTCCTACAGAACTACATCTTTGGAATAGGGAAGAATATAGTATGATAGATAAATTTTAAGGGTATGAAGTTTGGGAAGATTAAATCAGTTTCTGAGCTCAGTATTGGTGGGCTTTGGCAAGTACCAGGTAGAAGAAATGACTAGTTAATAAAATTAAATACTACTCGTACTTCCATTCCTAAAGAATGAACAAATAATAAGTAACAAAGAAGTTTTATAGTATTTCATATCTGGAAATATGATAAAATTAAAGATGGAATTTACCACCTGGCTAATCTTAAACATCTCCGACAGTGTTAAGGGAAAGGAATTAATTTATTTTCTTCTGATTCTTTATGGTTATTGTGTGAAGTCCAGCTGAACTTAAAAATGTTTACCTTTCTATGCATGACTAAGAAACCAGAGTGCTTATTTCTTAGCACTGACCACTTCAGATTGAGTGGATGAATTAACCCGGAACAAATTTAGCCATGGATTCAAGGGAGGGTGTATGTGTGCATGCACACGTGTGGAGAAGTCTGGCTGCGGGAGCATGAGTGTGTTGGGTATTGGTTAGTTGTGGTTTTGACAATTCGGTGTGCTGGTTCTGTTAAGGGTTTCATAAAGAGCTTCTGTTGTGATTGCTTCATTAGAATAATGGTAGAGAAAATGTATTAATAGGCAAAATGTGACCCTTCAATGAAATTATTGGTGCTGTTGGGGGGTGTCTGTTTAGATGGTTAGACTTGATAAATCATGCATCTTTCAAGTAGGAGAGTAAGGGAAGAACAGTCATCAACAATCAGCTATCAAAATTTCAGAAGATTTTTTTAATGAACCCCAAACTTTATTTAAAACTACTGTTTCTGTGTGTAAATTTCATTAGGTGTGTAATTTTATTAGGTGAATATCGAAGTGTTAGAAGTAAATAGACTTGACTTTTTTTCCCAAATGTTGCTGTTGCTTTTGTATGTTTTGGTAAGTGACAGCAATTGAAGATAGTTAAATAAAACAAGTTGGCAAAGGTCAGGTTTCTGTGTTTGTCTAATACTAAGGTATTAGGTACCATTTGTCAGGGGACGATGGGTTTCTCATTTCGCCTAGTGACAAATAATCTGATTTTACAAGGTCTTTGGGTTTGGGGATGGGGATAGTGATCATGTTAAATGGCAAACTTGCACAGCACAGCTTTTTGTTAATGAAACCACACTACATAGCAGGCCTGGGTTCAAACACCACCAATGCTTCTATTTATTTTTTTTTTAAGTAGTTGGTGTTAAACACAAATATTCCTGGTTTTGTATTTTAGAAGGAGATGAAGATCAGCAATGTTAAGTAAACCTGGCACATCAGTCCTAATGTTTGTTGTTCTTACAAATGGCTAGGAACATGCATAACACTGAAACCCCCACATTCTTACTGTACTAAACAGAAGGAAAAAGTTAGTGTGGAATTTCAGCGTTCTACATTTGTAAAACTTCTGAGAATCCTTGGAGGAGATGGAAATTGCAGGGAAGCTTATTTACATAAGTAGAGATTTCCTTTATAGAAAAAAAAGATAGCATGCAAAGCAGCATGGTCCTTGTTGATTACTTGTCTTTAAAAATGAATCCATCTAAGCCATTCCCTGGAAGGGATGGGAACTGGCTAACCTGGCAGTACGTGAATCTGAACACAAAGACGTCTATTACTGCACCTGCGTACGCCATCGCGATAGCATCCATGTGGCTGCCAGGAGGGAAGGCCTGCAGAACTGGCTTCCGCTGCTGGTAGAACTTAATTTTATTTTTTCCAGTGAGGAAATAAGTGGGAATTTGCATTTTTTTCCTTTTAGACGAGAAGTTTTCTACCAGCTTCGCTGCTTAAATTCGTATTGTGCTTTCTGTGCTGCCATACCATTTTCAGTAAAAGAGCAGTTGCATGGAGACAAAGAGGCTGCTGATTTAAGTCTCAATAGAGAAGAAGTCTGTTAGGCTTCAACTGTGGGAGGATACTAAATGTAGCTAGGAGGTTGGCAGATGCTACCTGGACCAAAACTGCTTGAAAATATTAAGCAGCTGTTTAGCAGGTTTGCCTAAAAATCATTTAATGACTGGAAGAATTGCTGGGAAAAATATGTCAGAGGAGTTTTAGTTTAAAAATGTACTTATTGTCTGGATGTCATTTGCTGTTTGTGTTGAATATATATATATATATATTTTTTTTTTTTTAAATTTCCTGATTCTCTCCTCTGTCCCGCTGCAGGGCAGGGCAGGGAGGGGGCAGTGAGTGAACAGCTGTGTGGTATTCAGCTGCCTGCTAGGTTAAACCAGAACAATAGACTATGCAATGGGATCAGATTCTGTAGTTTTCTAAACATGCTGGTATTTGCTAACTCATGATAAATACAGAAAACTTTTTAGAAACATGAAAATATAAGGAAGTACTAAACATAATCATTTTAGAAACTGTCACATTTTTAGAGAATTGCAGCAACAACTTGGATTAGACTTGTACAGACGACCTTATTCTTTGTATACACCCACCTTAAAATATCTCAGGGCAAAAGGATGCTCACAACTACTAATTTGTTTTGAAAGTTATTTCAATAGCTATTTTAGAAAGTCAGATTTTAATAAGGCAATGTACACTCTGTTGCAATAATAGGTTAACAATTAAATGACTTATTTAAGAAAACATTTATAAACTACTGAATATTTATTATGCATAACTTAAGACCAAAATCTTAATTAGAGAACTGTGAATTTTTACAGGTCCATAAGACCAAAAAGCTGATTTATTACATGTTTAATTGATATGATTCATCACACAGTTCATTTCAGCCTGGTTACTATTATAACTAGTGAGCAGTTAATATGATGCACTGCAAAGTATTGCTTTTTCTGTTTTAATAGACTTAAGCATTTGAACTGACTGTGAACAAACATATGACTTCATCTGTTTCTTTGCTTTGTACTAACAAGAATTCCCCTGATGATATGATCAAAACTTCTTTCTTAGTACAACCATTCAGCCTGCTACAAAATTTACCTGCTTCCTTCCCTCTAGTTCTGCACCTGTCACTGCTCAGACAGGCCAGAAAATCTAGTACAAATTATTACTTAACCATCTGGAAGGACAGCTAGGTCTGTGTTTCTTTAAAAGGGAAATCAGGGTTTCAGTAGGAGTCTTCTATAGGTACCAGGGCTGAAGGTGCATTCATATTAGTGAATCTATGGGTGCAATACTTGCAATGAGTAAGGTTAAAAGACTGGAAACTGGACTCTTAATTTCTGCCTGCATCAACACTGTGTTACTGACACTGAAGAAGGAATGGTCTCGTCTTGCTCTCTTTCCTACTTCATGAACATTTACTGTCACAGAAGTCTTCAATCTTATCTCAGCTGCAACATTTCTGTTTCCAGAACTCAGTTCATGAATGTCCAAGCTTTGGTTTTAGTTTTCCAAATAGCAATGTCAGGATTATTATTTTTTTTCTTTATTCTACCCAATAAAAGATTTCTCATACCTGTTTGTTCTACATTAATAACAGCCATGTAGCTTTTTTTTTTCTACCTATTGTCACATGGTTTTGTGACAATAAGTATAATTTATAAGTGAGTAATCATTTGTTTTTAACCATACAAGACCTGACTAAGTATTTTCCTTTTGTGGGTAACTCACTTTTCTCACAGAATTGTTTCACAGATAAACCAGTACATTGTTTCACAGCTAAACTAGTACAAGTGGGATTTTGACAAGACAATCTTAGGCAACTACATAGCAGGAACTTTAGAGTATCAGCTTGAGGAGGTAGGAAATACAGTAAAAGAGGAAATCAAGAATATTTCATGTAATCATTTCTCATGGCAGCAAATGATCTGATATCTAGTTCTAGCTTCAGGAACAAAATTATTTATAATATAGCTCTTGTCTTTTCTGGGTGGACAATGACATTTTAAGCAAATGGCCAAGGCTTTGCTATGCTTTATCAATTTGTGATGAAGAAGATACCTTTTCTAATATGTCTTATTACCCTAATTAAAAATGGGGGTACATTATGAACCACACTTTCCAATTCCTGCAAGATGAGTCACAGAAAAAAAGAACGATGCAAACCCAACATATATCAGAGGCTATATCAGACTAGTGAAAGATATGAAATTATGAAAATTGCAAGCAGATACATCTGAAGCAAGAAAGGGAAGGATTATTTTTTTTAATCATTGGAAGCCTAGCTGTGGAACAATAGCTTACAAGACTTTTGATTTTGCCAGTCATAGATGTAGGGCATTTGTGTTCCTAGAACACAAAGATAATGTGCAGCTGGCCTCCTGGTTTCATAGTGGACTTCTTGAAGATGCTCTATACAGTTGTGTGTCTTATATCCAGCACTGGCTCTGTTCTGTGCAAATGTCTAATGAACACTAAATTTTCTCTTGAAGACATAATTCATCATTTCTGTATTTTACTGCAATGACTACAAAATCTCAGTCTCGTGGGCTTTGATAAAAATGACCAGGAAGGTTGGGTGGGGGAGGATGTGGAGCCTCCATTACAGACTTATAAAACGTATATAGAACCAGGGATGTAACACTCATTACAAATGCTTCTTGAAAACCAGTAATAAAGTAATCTTAAGGAAATGAGAATGGAAAAGAAGGGCAGATGTAGTTTTCAGGAAAATAATTGATTGGTGGGATGGGAGAAGAGAAACAGGAAAGAACAGCATCTACAGGAAATCAACTGTTAATAAATATCAGAAACTGCAGTCAAGTGACAAGACAAGCTGCAGCATATGTTCCTCCAGCTACAAAATGGAAATCATTTTCTATAGAAGAGATGCTGATAAGCCTGCCTCCTCCCCAAAAGGCAATCATTTTACATTTTATATTATTTCAAAAGAGCTTGATTATTTTCCTTTGAATGAAAAAAGATGATTCACATTTACCTGTCAACAGAATTTTCAATTCATGTGTTTCGCCTGCATGCTTAAAGGTATATGACCCAACCACTGCATACTAGGGAGAAAACTTTGGTGAGATGTAAATAAATAATAATTCATACCCACAAATATTGCTTTACTTTTGTCCCACTTCAAATTACTGTGAATTAAAAACCAAAGAGTCTATTAAATGTGGATTTTTTTCCAGTAATGGATAACACTTATGCACAGTATTCTTATCAAGGTCAGATGAGATACCCCCTAAAATAACACCCACAATGGAAGGCAACATGTGAAAATGAAAATGATGTCATAATTTAAAAGTAAAATAAATATCTCATGTATGTTTTGCAGTTGTCCTAGCAGGGCTGGTGTACTTGTGCATGCACAGAGTCTGATAAGAGGCAGGGAAGAACAAGTATAAAGTATTAATTGGACACCCAGTTTTTATTACCAATAGATTAGCATTCAAACATCACTTTTATTAAGTAGGAGAGCTTGGAGCTGGAGTCTGATTAGGAGTTTAAAGGTTTGTGAAATGTTAATATCTTGACAATATTTCAATGATCTTCCTTCAGGACTCATGCTACACTGATGCTCCTGCTTCTTGTCGTATTTTAAGACAACTAGAAACAGACAGACAGGGATAACAAATGCAAAGGGGTGTTTGGATTTTTCTGATGATAGTGTCTATAAATCAGTAACTGAAAGACAACACGATTCACTTTTTCCTAACATTCAAATCAGAAATAGCAACATACTTTCAACGGAAAGCTGAAAATCCCAAAGAAGCAGTCTTACAAAAGACCAAGCTCTTGATTCCTGTGGATGAGCTTTACATAAGAATTTTCCAAAGAAGAAATCCTCTGCCTTTATAAGTGGTGTAATAGTAGGGGTACTGTATCAGCAGTGCTGTCTTTCTCCAGGGAGTTCTGGACAGAGCGCTTCCATGGTGGATGACCCACTCCCTGCCCTACTTGCCTGGCACTCACATCCCTTTGCCTCCATTTTCCAATGGTGCTGTCCCAGGCAGCTGCAGGCGGGCTCCTCTGAGGTGTCATACCACCCAAACTTTGCCCTACTCCCACTGCATCTAGGATTTTCCTATCCTAAGCGACATGGGCAGGATTTGACTTTTGGGATTTGTCAGGAGAAAGTACAATTTACACTTGACAGAAGCTGGGTGTTGGTGGTGGAAATCTGTTGGTTTCCTTTTACTTTAGCCAAGAGAAGACCATAACCTACATAGACGACCACACTAGGCAACAGGAAGCTAGTGACTCATGAGTCTGTATCAAAATGAGTCTGAGGACACTTTTCTTTTTTTAAAACATGATTCATTCCTACAACAAGAAATAATGAAACCCAGAGCCTAAAATTTTTTGCTTACTGAAGCTAGACAGCTGGACTGACCAGACTTGCAAAGTGACTTTCTGGATAACACAAAAATTAATCCTGACATTAGCAGTAATATTAGGGTGGATAATAACAATCCCAAAGCAAAAGAGTAACATATTTATTAAGTACTTGTACAATATCTACTCCTCCTTATAGAGCCTGACAAAGAAAGTTAGCTAAAATTAGTAATAACAAGTTTTTTGTAGTCAGATTTGTGTCAGTTTTTACAGCTGACGGGTTTCATTCACTGACACTGACTCTAGAGTGTTATAAGGACAGTCCTTAGAAGAATGAAAAGTCCTTTCCCAAAGCAAAAAATCTTTTCAGAGAGTGACAAGTACAAGGACTATTTAGCATGTCAGTGAATTTTAATAATACTTAACTATAATTGCAGAAATGTGGCATTTAATTTTTAAAAAGACTGTATGTAAGTATGACTAATGCTAAATATTTTTCAAAGTTAATGTATAACTGTTCCAGAAAGGACTGTGCCAATGAAAAGTGTTATGCAAGAGCAGATGCTGAATTTCAAAATTTCTAGCCAGCAGCTGGTTGTGATCACCAACAGTTGTATAGATTTGTGTGAAATAGTCAGCAGAGCAACTGTAGAATTAGCTACTCGATGTTTTTTATTTAAATTCCACAAAATTCTGAAACATCACCAGTCCCTACCTTATATCTGCCATTATTAGTCTGCAAGTTTCATGTCTTGAAACAAAATTTTAATTATGCTAATGGAGACTTTCTTTCCTGGCACAGGGACTTTCAAGTACTTTAAATGGTGATTTTCTGAATAAATTTGGAACTTGTGCCACTGTGACTTTGTGTTTTTACTCTGCTTTGTGTGTGATAGTTTCATCCCCACTGAGATGACCCACAATCAGTAATACAATACTTTAAAAAGAGGTTAATTGAATAGTGAAGTCATTACTCTAATTATTCCAGAAGACACCAGCACTAAAGGGTTTTTCAAGTGAATTTAATTTTAGGAATTTAAAGACATTGTGTTATCACTCCATTCATAAAACATTAAGGCTTCCTACCTCCACAGCCAGAATATTTTAATTCTGTCTTTGGGTACAATTCTCAAACATAGATATAGAATATAACAGCTGTAATACAGGAGGTGTACAGTAAGTAAAGTGGTAAAGTGGTGTACAGTCTCACTGGAAGATAGCCTCTCTACACAGTGTAACCAGTTAGATTTGAGGGTGAAAAAAACCACAGACCAAACTGATAGATCTGGATCAAGACCTTCATTATATAAGGACCATCCAGGATGATGGCACATCCAAAGCATGCTAGCAATTACAGGAGACAGAATTTCAGGTACTTTTTTTCCTTTATTACAGTGAAAGGTGTCTTCAAAATGAAAGTTGGACAGTTCCATTTCAGTGTCCTGAATACTTTCAGGCCTTGCTGGCTTCACACTCTGTCTGTGCTGTGTTGGATTGCATCAATTGTCCACTAAGGAAGGAGGAGTAAGATCAGAGAAAAGCAGATACCCTGTGGATAGAAGCTTTTTTTTTTTTTTTTACCTAAAAAAAATATATCACATTACAGGGGTGAGCCCTAGCCTTGTGGTCTGTATTTAAAGACAAAGAGAACAAAACAAATACTTTCCAACTTGGATTCTTGTAGTGCTCTGACTAGTCCCATGATTGCTTTTTGGGAGCTTTGCAGCTGTCTATCCAAGTTCTCTCTATCCAGGTTCAACGGCACTTGTCTTGAATAATTTATGTTTTGTTCATTGATCTACATCTCTCGTAACAAGTTCAGGTGTGACCCAAGACAAAATGCCTTTCTTCACTTTACACACGTCTACTCTGAAGAACGCCATGGGAAGGAAAAGAAAATCACAGCTCCTTCATTCTGTGTCCCCTGCTTCAGAATTTGCCCTTCATGGACAGGCCTTTGCCCTGTGAGGAGATGCTGCAGTGCCAGGACTGGTTCCACTGGGAGAGGGATGGCTTCAGGGGCACCCAACAGTATCCCCAGCATTGATAGGAGAGGATGGAGGGGATGCAGTTGGGCTCTTCACAGTCATGTGTGGCGGGAGCCTGAAAGTCAGTGACACAAGCTGGAACATGAGAGGCTCAGGCTGGAGATAAGAAGCCTTTTGCCCAAACAATGAGACCCCATGGGCCCAAGGAGGTTGGGCTTTCTCTGGCTTTGGGGAGGTTCATGTTCCAGCTGGGTGAAGCCCTGAGTAGCCTGGTCTGAGCCCAGAACTGGCTCTTCTCTGGGAAGGGGTTGGACTAGAGACCTTCTCAGTCTCTTCTAGCCTGAATTATGCTAAGATCTGAAGAGAACAAGCTATGACACCTGGTCAAATTTTTTTTAACTGAGGTTGAAACATCAATAGTTCAAATAGCCTCAAAGATGTGTTTTTTTCCAGGAGAATATGTCCAATAATCACCTAACTGAAAACAGCAATATTTGCTTATGAGCTTTCTAGTTGAGATTGTATTATCAATAGAAAAAATCTGGAAATTTAATGCTGCAGGGATTTATTTTTTCTTTAGCCTAATGCTTGAGCACAGATATCTAGTAGATTTGTCCTCTTTCTATTTATCTCCTTATCAATAGGAAGTGACAGGATGCATACTTTCCTCAGACACACTGTATTGCAGAACCCAGATGTGTATAAAATCTGATTAAACATGCACAACGCCAGTATTCAGTCTTTTAAGGTACAACATGGTTGACTGGTTTTTCCAAATCTGAGGACATTTCCAAGGCTGTGAGGTCCCAGCTGCTTGGTGACAAAGATAATGACAAAAGCTTTTCCCAAATGAGAGCCAGGAGCAGTGAGCAGTTACTGTACACACATTTAATAATCTGACTCTAGGCTTTCAACATTCTTGTCAGAATTCATAGGATTGGTATTAATATATCCTCTCTTTCACATCATTTGGGAGTAGTATTAGCAGACAGCCACAGTCTAACAGTTGTGAAGTTCCTGAGGTCATATTTACAAAGGGTATTTAGGTACCTAAACAAGCAGATAAATATCTGATGTGATTTTCAACACTCTGCCATGTTAGGCACTGTCAAAACACAGAAGTCAAGCACCTTAGCAGATAAAATGTTCAAATAGATTGGGAGTTAAAGCTGGGAGGGAACACAAATACTGTAACACTGTGCTTTCTGTTGACAAATTTCAGATACCCAAACAGAAGAATGAAATCCGGTAGCTGTGGGTAGGTATAGTCCTCTCATGCAATCCAAATGGAGTTTGGTGCTTCTCAGTGACTTCCCAGAGAACCAGTGCTCCGGCTGATTTAATGCCTAACTACAAGTCTTCTTTATAATGTCTCTCAAACTTTTGTTCTAATGTCTTTGAAATTCCCAAACTAATTCTTCCTCAGCCTGCTGTATTTTGTGGTAGCTGCTTAAAATTGACTGCATACTTAGTGACTAAGGAGAAAATTGTGCCTGTCACCAATTTCACAGAGGCAATGTGAAAGAGGCATACTCCATGATGAGATCAAACATGTTTTTTTAAAAACTAGATTTAGACCTAAATGTTTAAATCCTGTTTTGTTCAGGCTTTAAATCAGTTTAAACCTAAATGAATATACAGATATATCTAAATATGTTTATTAATTGTTGATTATGCCTGCCAGTGCTAAAGAGAAAACAAATAATAATAATAAATATATTAATTGATAATTTAAATTTGAATTTATAGGTCACATATGCATGGCCTTTACTCATTGTGGCTGTGTCAGAAAAAACATACTGAAAGCAGCATTTTCTGAAACAACACTGATACCTCCAAGTTCATGGTCTGCTTCTGTGTTGTTGCCATTTCATAAAGTACTGTGTGAAGAAGTCTTTTGTGGAATGGTGACATTCAGAATAGAGGAGAATAGGTCTCTTCACAGAGACCTTCCCACTCTGTTCTCCCCTGGGATACAAATTCCTCCAGGCAGCCATGGGCATGTACTATACACATGGAGAATCGAGATTTGTATATCTGCTCATCTTCCATTTTAGTACTTGTATCTCTGCAAGAGACAAATTGTTATGGTTTTTCAGACTGGAAGAAGTTCAACCCTCAATTTATCTCATTCATACATGGTAGATAAATAGATTACACAGTGATTAAAAAGTGTTATAGTTCAATAGCACCTTATTTTTCAATATGGAGTGCCATGTATCCTAGTCCTTACACAATATGCAAACTGATGTCAGATATTTGGAAAGATAACAGTTTTAGAAATAGTAGCAGTTCATTAGAGAAAGGGAGAGAAAACACAAAATGAACAGAGGATGATCTTATCATTGAAATAATTTATCCTGGAAAGACTACTGACAGCATTAAAAGATTATTGCTGTGAGGAAATATGCCTTCCCGTCACTCTGCCATGCGTATAGCAGTAAACAAAAGATGGAGCCTTTCTGCCTATTGCATAAAATAGGTAAATAGCAAAGACCAAATATGACTAAGAGAGATAGGAAACAGGAATAAGTTTATAAAGAGCATGATGGCTATGTCTAAGATTGTTTTTATTTTGAAATGCTTTAGACTGGACCCAGAAATAAAATCCATTTGTTAACTAAGGGATTCTTGATTACACCAAGATAAAAGAGCTCTATCAGCAGTGTTGTATGTCCATTAAGAATTATTAAGAAGAAGCAAAATTATGTGTTCTGAGTGTAGAAAGGGGAGCACAGATGGGAAGTTGGCAGACTGACTTGTCATTTACAAAACCATAAGGCAAGTTAAAAGAAAAATTGCCTTGGAGATATGTGTCCTTTACTACCTAAGCTACACAAAGATCCTGATTCAGCAAAACATTTAAGTTAGTGTTTCTTAAGTCAGCATGTGCAACGCTCAGAACATATTAATTATGACATATACATACTTTTAGAAACATGAAAATAGGACAAACTATATGCTAAGGGTTAGTACACTGATAAGTAGAGCACAGAGACTAAGGGCATTAGGTAAGTGGTGGATTTGCAGTGCCTTTTTTTCTTCATTTGTTTTGGCTTATGATTTATGTTCAGCAAAGCCCTTCTTAAGAAGGCCTTCAAAGTTAATTAACTGCTGGTGATAATCTATAGGAAACCAGTACCATTTAAGAATTAATACTGTTGTATTCCTTAGGTTCTTCAAGTTAACCAGTACAATTAGACCGTTCAGAGAATTTGGCATTGTGTGCTATAGGATTATTCAAACTACAAGGGTTCTATTTTAATGATAGTCTTTCTCTCGTCTACCAAGACATCTTAAATACATTTCAGCACTTGCTGAGAAATAAGAAAATAAAACTAAACAAATGTATGGTCTTTACTCCTTCTTTTAAACAAAAAGTATAATACTTGTAAGATATTCATTGTTAGCATGATGTTCCTAACTTTGACAAATAGAAGGAAATTTTTAACTTCTGTATATTGCTTTAGGTGTAACTAAGGTACATAAAGATATATATATATAAATGTAAGGTACTGGAAAAGGTACATCACATGTTTCAGTTGAGAATTTTAATGTTTGTGTGGTTTAAATGCAAAAATAGGCTTCAATAGATGTCACCAACAATTTAGAGCAATAGGTCTTTAAGAAATACATGGTACCATAAGTCAAGAAATACTGAATTGACAATGACTTGTCTAAACAGGGTGCTAGTGAGCTAACTGCATACGATTTTCAGCACACTCATACACATACATATACTTATATGTGTGTATATATAGCCAGCAGTAAGTCAATTTATAATTCCTTATATTAGCTGCAGTGTCGCAACCCTGTGTTTTAATGTTCCCTGTGACTATTAATGTCTACCATGTGGTGTCTCCCCACATTTTTCAAATGTTGGAGTGCAGTTACTGTAGAACAGCTATGGCTCTGTGAAGTCATACCTTAGGTTTCAGACCACTCACTTCACAGAAAGAAATATTCTGTTGTCATCTCACAGGTTCTTCTTGTTTCTAAGAACTTCAAAGGCAGTAGCTTCATAACCCAGTAAAAGACAGTCAAATCCATTCAAGTTCATGAAATGGCAATATTTACTACAATAACCTTTTCAGCTCACTCATCTGAGATTTAAAATGGCAGCAAGAAAAAAAGGTGAATATTCTCTTCACAGTGTTAAGGATTTGGAAAAAAGGCTTTTAAAAATGGCTGGAAACAGTGCTTCCTTTCTAGCAAATCTAAAATTGAGAAAAATGGGGATGTCATTAGAAAAACATTCTTGGAGGATGCTGGGTTGCCAACTGGCCCAGTAAGGTCTGAACAGATGTGGGTGAAATGTAAAGGTTATTTCATTCTATACTTCAGCCAAAGAACCCTCAAAATGAATGGCATCTTACTCCTGCATGGAAAGGACTCTTGAAAGAGCATTTTATTTTATTATTTTCTTCTGAAACAAAGATTCGCCAAAGAGAATAAGGCATATAATCTGACCTAAGAGTTAGCATAAAGACCAACTGCTGTAGCACAAACCTCAAAATTACCAATTCTTTTAGAAATAGGTGAAATACATAGTTATTGAAAGACACAAACTAATTTGGAGTAGTTTTCTATATCTCTAAGGGTGGTAATTTAGTCTAATGGGAATTTAATAACTCATATTAAACACATTACTAATCTGATGTTTTGCTTACAGTAAATTAGAACTACTGAGATTATAAATCACTTATTTAAAAGGAAAAGAAATCTCAAATTCTGCTGAAAACCTCTCTTAGCTGACAAACAGCAGGTAGGAAGAAGTCTTGTTGTTTTCAAATGAGTTTCAATCAATTTTTGTTTTCATGTCTTGTACATAAGTAAACACAGTTAATTAAGGCATCTTGCCTCACTGTCTATCATACTGCAGCTGTAAAAGCTAGATTACTGCATTTAGTCACGGCCCTGAGCTAGGGCCAGCATACTGCAGCACTGCTTCAGGAGGCAATTTAGACAATTTTTGGGAGGCATCTGTACAAGACAGTGTGCTGTATCTATTTGAAGCAGGAGAAACAGTCTTCCCCTGGGCACTGTACAGTCCTACACATCTCAGTGGGTGGCAGCCCACTGAGACCAGGGGAACTGCTCCTGCCCACCCAAGTAGGATGTTACAAAAGGCCACAGTCTGTCATTCTATAAGCAAAAGAGATTATTCTTAATATGCGTAGAGGTATACATGACACCTGCATAAATAAGAATTGTATATATGGTAAAAAAATTATGTTTAGATTTCACCAGCAGACATCATAATTTTTACTTTGAATAGCAACTGTGTAACTTTATAAAAAACAGAAGCTACAGGTTGGTATAGATGATACTTAGACCTTAAAACACTGCTCTGTGCAGCAAGTCAGCAGCCTGGATGGTGTTCCCATGAACTTTCTCATTATCACTCTAATACATAAACACATTAGACTATTTGCAGAATAATAACCTTTGATTCAAAATATTTTTGCATTCCTTAGATTTTCCCATACTAATGGTTTAACTGTTGCTTCTTTAAAGCTTCTATTGCAACTGCAAATTTAGTAACTGAGGGAAGAGACATATTCATTAATGTATTGTTATTTTATTTTCTCTGGGCAAAATTTTAGTCACAGCATTTCAGCATTTTGTTTTTTGCAAAGACACAGTCACACAAAATATACATAGAAGTATGTGGTTGTTGAGAAACTGTTATGTCATAATTATAATTTAGGAATCCTTTTTTCTTTAGAAGGGACATTTTTTTGAAGAACTATGTACAACTCTGCTTTGTGAGACTGACAACAGCGAGTCTAAACCATAGAAAGCATGAACATGTTAAGTGCACACTAAAAGTCTTTGGGTCAGAAGGCAACTTGTGAGGTCTGTCTGCGCTACTTATGTTCATATAGAGATACACAATCCAGTTTAAAACTTAATATATCAAATATAATATCTGTTTATTCCCAAGAAACATGTGGCCAGAAAGAATAAGACAATGGCCAGCATGCTTGTATCTTTTTGACAATAAGGCCATGTTCTAAAGCTGTTTTGAACTTCACAGTTTGGACTAATTTTGTTGAAGCTACATCTGTAATGGTGTAATTCACCTCAGGTAACGCTAATGCCTTAAGGAATGGGTTACAGTCTTTTTAGAACTGAAATATGTAAAAACTAGAGGCAGAAGTAAAGGTAAATAAGCTATCAGCTTCTTTTATTCGATCAAACATGTCTGCTTTAATAAAAAAACAGGTTAACTAACCACCAAGCCACTTTCACATAGGGAACAAAGACTATGAAAGGCCATTAAAGTGAATTCTAATTACAACACAGAAGAGGCAAACAGGAAGCGTGACAGTGACACTGATCAGAATCCAGAACATCAAACATGCACCGCTCCTTTTCTTTTTTACTTCATTGTGTCTCTCTGCAGGGGGCATCTAGTGAACAGTGTAAAATAAGATTCTATGATACGGATAACTTTGTAGGATAAGCAGTGCTGGGTTAATGTATTCTGGATATCAGAACATACAATTCAGATGTATCTTGATCTCTGTGAATTGATGACAATGAAGATAAAATCCTTGGAGTGTAGGTGTCAATATCAGCACAGAAAAGGAATGATTCAGAGAAGATTCAGGAAGAGGACACTCACCTTATTAGCAGCTCCTTTTAGGCTTAGAAGTATAAACTGAAAATATATTTCTTGTATCGAAGTTCTGTGTATGTATGTAGTGTGAGCTTTTGCAGTGCATATCTGTATAGGAGGATTCTTAGGGCACGAGCTTCTCTGAAACAGCTTATCCTCTTATAATTCTTACCTAAAGCTACTTTATGGATGATGAATGACAGCATGACAAACAAATACCTGGATGTAAAATGAAATGTTTATTGTCTACTGGAAAAATAATGGTTGGGATTGGCAGTTGCTGAGAACTCTCATTTACAATGTAACAGGATTTAGGGGCACCCTGCTAAGGAGAACAGTTTTAGATATCCCCGTTATTTGCTGATGGACGTCATGCTTGCTCCAGCTGTCAGGAGCACAGCTGTTCTGTTTCTCTTTGAATGATCAGTGCTGCTGATGCCCTCCAGCTAGCATGTTCTTTGATAAGGTCCAATGGAGAGTTGCAAAAGAGCTGAATGCGGGGCTTCTAACAGCAAAATGCAAAAACAAATTTCACAACAAATTGCATTTTCACTGCTGCCTGATGTCACCCAATTAGAATGGGCTGAATTTGTTCCAGTACAGTGGCTTGGAAGGAATCACAATGGAATAGTTTTTTCTTATGACTGTTAAAGCAATTTCAGGGAAAGTTTGGTGTCTATTAAAGAAGATGGCATCAATATATTCTGCGTAACTTATTAAAGCTGCCTAAAATAAAAGAATTAGAGCCAAAGGGCCATATTTTGTAACTTCATTTTGAAATGTGTGTGGTCTGGACCTGATTCCATGAGTAGCAAGGAAAATATTGATAAAAAATTCTGAAAACAATCCTTACACTTTCCACCTTAGTTATGAGGAATCTTTTTTTTCTTTTCCATCTGCTTCAGAAAGGCATGCTCAATTATTTAGTCATGTAGATATAGATAAGTAAACGATGCTCAGAAAAATTTCTGAAGTTCTAACTGGGTGGAAGTCATGAAGAAATCTTGATGTCAAGGGCAGTAGTTATCTAGGTGTGTAGTGGACATTTAAGAAGTATGCAAAACATTAAAACCTTGGCAAAAACATAGAAGAAGCTACACATGTCATATCTGAAAACAGTATATTATGCTTACTGTGAAAATAGACACAAAAGTTCCTCCTGACTCTTCAGTCTGAATATATTCTATAAACATTGAGCTTAATGCTTCTTCAAATATATTTTTCCCAATGCTTAAGTTTTCTGGTATTATGATTTTCATTCGCCAAAAAGTCATATTGCATAGGTCAATGCCAGTCCATTTATTTACAAGCAGCATATCTGTGTGACGATCTCTGGCTGAATATGTGATGCACTGAACTCTCTGGAAGTAGTTCTAATTCATGTTTGTGTCAAGGAATTCAGAGTCTTATGCTCTCAGAAGAAATTTTTTCAATATTCATCATATATATTTTTCAGTAATAAAATTGTGAACTCCACATTGAAATCATCTATTAGGCAGAAAGAAATTATTTTCTCATTCCTAAAAATTCCAAGTTTTCTGTGGTAAAATTCCTTACTTTAAAATAAACTCTCTAACCATGATAAGTTTGTTCTACATTATTTCAAAGGAAAATAATAATAATTCCTTCTCTTTTTGCTCTCCTTTTTTTTTAATATTAAGAAAATACTCACTGTTGGTTTACAAATCTGATTTCTCCCACACTGATTGGATTGAATTTTTTTTTTTCTTCTAAAAGATTCTCATTTAACCAGTTAAACAAAAACCTGGAAAAAAATATTTAACTCAGTCTCTTCATCAGTCTAATAGAAAAATGTATTTTGAAATTTCAAACACCCTTTCGGATAAGAGTAACACCCATTTGATAAAGGGTGTTTGAGGTTTTCAGAAGTTTGGATTTGTTTGTTGTTGGTGTTTTTTTTTTTTTTTTTAAATACTATTTCAGTTCTTGGGATATCTTTATTAACTTAGAATTAGTTCCCCCAAAAATCTAGATTTAACTTGGCTTCTGACTATAATATTGAAGAATTCTGCCATTTCTGTCAACCTGGAAACTGCTGCCCAACAAAGTTAAAGGTCTAATGTATAGATGGCAAAAGTAGGTAGTTGCCAAAAGATTGTGGAACATTGGAGATAGTTTGTCTGTGAAAGGAAGGGGTCTGGTTCAGGAATGAACCTGAGGTTCAAGAACTGAGATATAATGTCACAGTCTAAAGCCTTCTTTGTTTTTTTTTTCCTTCTTTTTCTGTATTTTTAAATTTTTATTTTTCAAGACTACAGTATCACCCACATACACAAGAGTGAAGTGCTATGAGGAGGTGGTGCCAGGAGACGGCAGCAGTGTAGAAGACAGTACAAGTGTAAAGGGAAAGAAAAAGTTTAGAAAAGGGAGAACATGAAGATAAATAATGTATATCTTCCAGAAGGGTAAGATAGTGCTTTTTGACACTTTCTGAAGATAGGCTTTAAGATGCCATTGACCTAGTGTACCAAGGCACATTATCTCTGGCTTCTTATGCAGTTTTCTCAAACTAGGTGCAATTGCACATGTCAGAATCATATGTGAGTGAGTACCATAGCTCCTGATATGTCCTCCTCCCTGGCAATGCCTTCTCGTTCTCTCTTCTCCTGCAGACACAGCCTTATAACATGGATAGTGCTGGGCTGGCAGGACAGAAATGAACAGTGAGTAGTGAGAGAAGCTGCTCCAAACCACCAGCAAGTCATCCAATAGTGCCAGAGACTGTGTCTCTGGGAAGTCCATCTTGCAGACATCATGAGTACCTCTGCACTGTTTTGCAGTGTGACCCTTAGCAGTCATGAATCTATCCAGTGAGACAATAAGTGAAAGTAGGACAAGACATTGAGTGCTAAGTTAGTACAGTGTGAAATATGATCAATAAAGTCTCCAGAAATATAGTAAACTATTGAGCCAAAGTGACTTAGTGTGGGAGGCTGGGAACACAGTAGTGATAAATGTGGAAAGCACTTCATTGCATTACCTTTCTCGGTGGCTTGCAATTTCATCTTATCCCACTAACTCAAGAAATTTTTCATTCTCTTTTTCAGCAATTTATAAGACATTTAACAAGGAAAATTTGAAAACATTAGTGCTAGCTAAGTGTTTTTTCCATGTTCTCAAATCACTTTGTACCCATTATTATGGTTAGTATAAGAAATAGTATTTCTTATTAGACTAGCTCTATTATTTCTATAGATTTAATATTTCTAACAAGGTAAAGTTGGGTTTTTTTGTTTGGGTTTTTTTGTTTGTTTGTTTTTTATTTGTTTGATTTTTTTTTTTATTTTTTTTTTAATCTGATGAGTCATGTTTCAAAAGATTTACACAGAATTCTAGACAGGAAAGATGCAGATAACCTTCCAGGCCTGAACTCTCCAATATACTATGCAAATCATAGAATTACAGAATCACACAATGAATTATACAGGAAGGGACCTTTTATGAAGAATGGAAGAATGTTCAGGACCTGAGCAGGGTGATCACATTGCTTGTTAAGTAAAATTTTGAATATCTATAGAGGTGGAAATTTCACAGAATACCTGGTCAACTTCTTTCAATGTTTGATTAACCTGTTCAAGTGTTTAGGCAGTGTTTGTTAAAAAAAAAAAAAAAATCTTACTAAGGTTTCCTATATTCCATCCTGTGTCTTCTGCCTCTTCCTTTTTTTTTTTCCACATCTCTGAGAAGAGTTTGCCTCCATTTTCCCTAAATCCTCTCATTAGGTAGTTAGACAGCCATAAAGTCTCCCCTAACTGAGCTTTCTCTTCTTAAAGCTGAACAAATCCCAGAGGACTTGCTCCATGATCTTTCTGTGTATTGAGGTAAGGCTGACTTACAGTTCCCTAGATCTTTTGTCCTGTGCTTTTTGAAGATGTACATTTTTCTATTATCTACTTCAACATGTTATGGACACCATTTCCATTGGGAATTGCAGACACAGATTTTGAGATTTTGCAGAAACTATAACTTATTTGCAATCTCTCCTCCTAGTCTAGGCTTAGTTCCCTTATTAAATGTGTGGTGAATGTGATTAAAGTTCTCCTTTTCTCTTCCTACTAGCTATGAAAAACATAATCCTGAATCAGATCTGGAAACATTCTTTTCAGATTAGGCATAGTTATCAGATTAAATTCCTGTAGTTTCCTGTAGTATGTAGAGTCATAAAGTCTCTCATAATTTTCTGAATGAACTTTTGCATTTTGTACTGTATATATATAAAACATCTATTTTATTTCAGAAGTAAAATAATTTATACTGGGTTTTCTTTTTTTCTTTGTAAAGGAAGGTTGGATGAATGGGTACAACATGAGGAGGAGAATATTTAGGTGACTGTGGCCTATAAATGCTCTCTCCCTCCTCCCAGTAAAACTGCGTCAGCCTCTGCAGACCATATAAATATTGGGCCTGCTTATGAACTGAAATATAAAGACAGTTGTTTCAACTGTTGTGCTGGAAACTTCAATAGATGTACAGTGCTATCAGTATTGTAAAATAGGAAGCAAGTTATTTTTTCCATAATATACACATTTCACACAAACCTGCTTTTTTTGCTAGCACTCAGCGGTTTTTATTTTTTTTTTTTTAATATAATCAGTCTTTTCTTGCTGGTGAAATTTATAGACACCTGCTCTCTATTTCCTTAATATTCTATGTAATATTAAATATTTATGGAATTCACAATTTGAGGCTGTGCTGCCAAAAGCAAGTAGGTAAGAGACCAAAACTCTTGGTTCATAAACCATTCATAAACCATGATGAAATAGTTAAAGTTAAAAAGAAAGAAAGGAAGAAAAAAAAGTCCTGATCTCAAAGTATGAAAATTGAAAGAACAGGTAGATTTTTTCCGCCTGCAAAACTAGAAACATTTGTAGGATTTTATTTTTAGTTTGCACACAGAATTCATTTCACAGAGCAATATTCAAATTTATGCCTGTATCCTTCATAGATATTTCACTAATAAAACTATGCAGATGAATAGCAATATGGCCACCATCAATGTATAGGAAGTGGTATCAGATTGCAGAGGTCATGACATTAACAGGCTACTCACTATTCTACTGTATTTAACAAGCTATATGTAAGTGTTCTGCAACTTGCATCCCTGGGGTCTCACAGATCTCTCTAACCCATGGAAAAAAGTATCTGTTTGCAAAAGCTCAGCTGTTATTACAGAGTGCATTCAGGCCACAGGACTGGAGTAAAGGTGAAGTTTCATATCAGTACCATTCAGCCAAGGAATGGGTCACTTTAACCTGGTAGATCACTGGGGATAAAAAGGATCAGATCTGCTGTGTACTAGGACACTATTGGCTGAGCACCATGAGCACCTTGATGAGGCTGTCTAGACCTCAGAGCGCTGAGGAAGAGATCTGGGTTTATTCTCTCATATCAGGCACAGATTTCTCTGTAGAAGTTCTGATAGCTGCAATTCAGTTTCCCTACCTGTACTGAAATCTGTCTACCCACCTATCTACCTCAATAAGTGTGGTGGGCCATCTGCCTGATTTTCATATACATTGATAGAAAATGTTGTCTTGGTTTTGGCTGGGATAGAGTTATTTTCTTCTTAGCAGCTGGAATAGTGCTGTGTTTTGGATATTGTATGACAATAATGTTGATAACACACTGATGTTTTAGTTGTTGCTAAGTAGTGCTTACACTAAATCAAGTACTTTTCAGCTTCTCATCCTCTAAAGACTAAGGCTGGAGATGCACTACTAGAAGGTGGGAAGGGGCACAGCCAGTACATCTTCCCCAAAATGGCTGAAGGGATATTCCATACCATATGTCATCATACTCAGCATATAAACGAGGGGGAAGCTGGCTGGGAGGGCCACTGCTCGGGAACTGTCTGGGCATTGTTTGGCAGGTGGTGAGCAATTGCATTGTGCATCACTTATTAATTATTATTATCATCATCAACATAATCCCTTCCTTTTCTGTCCTATTAAACTGTCTTTATCTCATCCTATGAGTCATACTTTTTTTTTTCCCAGTTCTCTCCCCCATCCTTGGGGGGGAGGTGTGAGCAAATGGCTCTGTGATGTTTAGCTGCCTGCTGGATTAAACCATGACAGATGTGAAACACAATAAAGGTCATGTCACAGATTATGAAATTTAATAAACGCATTGCTTATCTAACCTTAGACAAATGTATAGACAGAATGTCCCAAGTAATAATTAAGCTATAAAGTTGAATGGAAGATACTGGATATTGCCATACACTCATATCCTTAGGGAGCTGTGTAATACAAGACAAAATGTCTAGTATTTCAAAGTGCAAACACTTAATGATAAACACTCCCCACAGAGATGCCTTATTGCTATTACAAAGAGTCTTTATTATAGGAAGTTCTTTTGTACAAGGAGAAGATGAATTTGGCACTTCAGCATGTTAAACAGCAGTTTCATCAGAGCTGTACGGTTCACAAAAGATTAATCTATCCCCTTGGAATATTCATGAATCAATAAGAATGTTCCCTAAGTCCAAGCAATATTACTGCTGCCGACTAAATGAGGTGCACTACATTCTGATGAACCAGAACTTACTCCTCAGAAATGACTTTTTTTTTTTTTTGCAGTTGTTTATTTTTTTTTGAAGAGAAGAGAGGAGTGGGATCTCCATGTTTCATTCATACTGTGCTGTATCAGATACTCTGTGTCGTGTTATTATTCAAAGGACACAACTCTGCTGAAACAAAGTCAGGTGCAATATTTGCTTCTACTGGAAAGAAGATCAGAATAAAAACTAGGTGCCAGCTTCCAGAGGAGATCACTGCTAATGCTAATTATATGTACATTGTTTAATTATAGTGGCATACTGAAAAAAAAGGGGGATTATAAACTCTGTCTCTCTGGTGTAGAGTTAGGCTGAGCAGTTTTGTAAATTACTTATTCATTGATCCCCTACTTTTGCTCTCTAGAAGTCCAGTTTCCTAAAAATTGGCTTTATGCCTGCACAACTGAAAGAGATGTATCATATTAACATTAGCATGTTGATACAATGAAAACTAATTAGAAATACAGCAAATACATGCTAATCCAGACAGCAGCATCTCATTAACAGGGAAAAATACTTCTGTTGTTTGTTGTCCTGCGTTCATTTTAGTTGACAGTTTTTAGTAAGTGTATTTCACTCAGCTCTACCTGCAGAAATTTATTCTAGTCTGGGTGGAAGCACTGTGATTTATTCCACCTCTCCCTGACCAGATGAGGAATGAAAACAAGAGCAATGCATCAAAGGGTCTCCTCTCCTCATTCTCAGGGTAAGTCGTGATTACTTCACAATATGATGAAAATTTCTACTGGACTTTATTGTTACAGCAATATTTCTCTAGTTGCACTGCAGTGCTCTTGATCTGTAACAGGAAAGATATGTGAGGTCGGAAAAG
>NW_009258371.1:89152-91319 GCF_000687185.1 Egretta garzetta
TGCATTATTCCTTTCACATTGGTAGTACGTGAAGGAGCACAAAGAGCCACAGCTGTGCTAAAGTGTTCCAGCAATTTAATTGTTCCAGAGGTACAGCACTAGAAGTTTTAAGTGTTTGGCAGGGACCAAGGCAACTCAATCACATGAACCACTGAGAACCATGGCAAAAGGCAGGGTGCAGTCAAGAGGAAAGGAGGCTTGCCTTCATTGCTCTGGCATCTGCAGAACAGTACAGAATATGTGGGAAAAGAGCTAGCAGATTCTGGTAGGTGAGTTTTCTGGGTAGTCATTTAGTTCCCATCTGAATTTCAAAATACTCTGCAACAGAAACATAAAGTTCCGGGGAAGGGATTCCAGATAAATGAGTGCTAATTGGAGTGGCCTTCTAGTAGATATTCTACACAGTTAACCATGTGATTGCCAAGGGACAATGTGAAAGGCAGCTGCTGTTTGATGCCATCTGCAAAAATGCCCATCTTACCCAATCCATGTGCCACTATTACAGAAGAGTTACAGATTTATAGAGAATAAAACAGTGAAAAACACTGAAATGGAAGTCTCTCCTTTCTGAATCCTGCCTGAAGTGGTTACCCCCTGCTCATGTAAGTGGAGGGGACAATCTGGGTATAAGTGTCTTGATTTGCTATTACTGAACTGCTAAAAGGGAAAGGCAAGCTGAGCAGGAGGTGGAGCTGTTCTGAAGGCTTTCATCTGGTTTCCAGGGAAACCCATTTTTCAGTTATTTGCACGTTCAGCACATCTGGTTCATTTGGACTCTGGCTTTTTGAAAGTGATGAATGTGTCATGGGAAAAATGAATGGAAAAATAATTTAAGGAATTAATGGGATGGAAGGAACACAGAATTCTTTAAAAAATGCAGCTATGTTTTCCCTCTCCTCTTTCTCCCTCTCCTTTTTTAAATACAAACTTTTGGATAATATTTATTCTGCATTTTGCAAGACCTCAGGACAGTCAAGAAAGTCCAGCCCCTTAAATTAAATAACAGATTTAAAAAGCATGTATATCTGCATATTAGTATTACTAACACAAATAATGATCATTGACTCAAGTGCCTATTGCAAGAGGAAATACAGGCTAAAGAGAAATGGAAATTTGAACAATATAAGAATATATTTGTTTACCTGTTGACAGAAAATGACCTATTATTCTCAAAATAGAAACCATTTTATTTTCAGGAGAACAGCTACTCTAAAAGGTTGTTGGTAATCTAGATATAAACATCTGAGAAATACAAGATCATTATCCAGTCAAATGGTCTTACATAAAGACTACCCAGTTAAGCAAGGCTTGTATTACACAAATTCTGAAGTACCTACTCCTTTTATTGTAAATACTGACTGACTTCACTTGACCCAAACGCCATTGAAGTCAATGGGAATTTTCTGTTCTACTACATCAGCTTTTGGCTCAGGTGCTTAATGACCTTGTTTCACAGCATAGTGTTGAATGCTTTATGCAGTTCTGTTGCTGTGTGTGCAGAGCACTGCACAAGGCATGAAGTACAAGAGAGACAGAATTTGAGACTGTTATTTTCCTGTTCTGGAAAATGATAAAATAGTTTATGAAAAAGGAGGGCTGCTAAAGCCTATTATTATTTGCTAAAAAGAAAACCTTCATAAAAAGCCTGCAGCTATATAGACAACACAGAGGTTCCAGTAATTCACATATTTAGAACCTTTTTATAGATGCTGAGCCCTCAAATGCATGTTTAGTCCCTTTTTGAAAATCCTGACCTGCATGCTGGTGCCTGTTTCTGAACTCTTTGCTTGGTTAAAAACTGGCTGGATAGCTGAGCCCAGAGCATCGTGGTGAATGGAGCTAAATCCAGTTGGCAGACGGTCACAAGCAGTGTCCCCCAGGGCTCAGTTCTAGGGCCAGTCTTGTTTAATATCTTTATCAATGACCTGGATGAGGGGATTGAGTGTGCCCTCAGTAAATTTGCAGACGACACCAAACTGGGTGGTAGTGTTGATCTGCTTGAGGGAAGGAGGGCTCTGCCGAGAGACCAGGACAGGCTGGATTGATGGGCCGAGGCCAACTGTATGAGGTTCAATAAGACCAAGTGCCGGGTCCTGCACTTTGGTCACAACAACCCCATGCAGCGCTACAGGCTCCGGGGAAAGAGGGCGGGGAAAGGGCCCGGCGG
>NW_009258371.1:91558-106720 GCF_000687185.1 Egretta garzetta
GGAGGCTGTAGTGAGGTGGGGGTCGGCCTCTTCTCCCTGGTAACAGATGATAGGATGAGGGGGGATGGTTTGAAGTTGTGCCAGGGCAGGTTTAGGCTAGACATTAGGAAAAACTTCTTCACCGAAAGGGTTGTCAGGCTCTGGAACGGGCTGCCCAGAGAGGTGGTAGAGTCCTCATCCCTGGAGGTATTTAAAAGAAGGATAGATGAGGTGCTTAGGGACATGGTTTAGTGGTGGGATGGCAGGGTTATGTTAACAGTTGGACTCGATGATTTTAAAGGTCTTTTCCAACCAAAGTGATTCTATGATTCTATGAACCTTATTTCCATAGCATGACATAGAAAACATGGTTCTGAAATATGCAGATAAGATGCCATCATGGCTAGGAATACCCTGATCATATAGAATCCTGAAACCCTTAACATTAAAATTCCAGTTATTATCTGCTATTTATTCAAAACTTGATGCAGAGTAAAAGAAAGACAGAAGTCCTTATCCTAAACCATCTGCAATCTGTAGCAGATTTGTCAGCCACAGGAATACAGGCCAGTGATACATGATACTCATGTTCGGATTTTTTTTTCTTTTTTTTTTCTTTTTTTTCAATTGGAAAACAGTCATCCTTTAAGCAACAATCACGTAAAATTAAGGACCTCCAAAAATATTACACATACTCATATCATGATTGTAGTATTTTCATTAGTCAGAGATATTTAGCATCATGTAGGGTCACAGCAGTATACTTTAGTGATGTTGATTGAAGTGATGCAATAAAGCAAAAATAAAGTCTATGCCTTTTTTAAGCTTATCTACTTCTAAATTATCCTTTTATTTCTACTGTGGTTTTTTAAAATTATTTTATAAATATGCTGTCATTCCTTGTCATACCCCTCTTTCCTCAATTTTTACTTTTCTGATTTTGTTTAGTTTTTCATGACTTATAGGGCCTTGGTGAACTCTGCCAGAAAATGCTGTAGAAAGAGCTTGAAAAGTATTATGCTATACAGTGTTCTACCCCAAATTGTGAAATGTTTGCAAATGAATAAAAAATCCTATAAGAATAACATTTATTCAGGAAATTAAACCATGTCTCAGTATGTCAAAATAAAAATGTTAATTTGGTACTCTTTCCTAAAATTAGTGCAATATTTGGCTGTGTGAAAGGTTTGTTATTCCTTATTGCTTCACCTTTTCTCAACTGAGCAGTGTAACTATCAATCAATATATGTTGTTCTTTGAATTATAATATAGTAATTACTTAGGAGGCTTAGTACTTCACTGATCTCACCCAAACATCAGTCTGTGTCTTTCTATTGCCTTAAATGTAAGTTACTTTGGACTCTTCCAATGCTCTCATTTTATTTACAGCTTGTGTAACTCACATTTTGGGGTTTTTACTTTTTTGTTTTGTTTTGTTTTAGTTAAAAAAGTTGATTTACACTACCAACCCACAAACAGCATGATGCTGTTAAAGTAATGCTTAAGCTGATGACAAAAAGTTATGAAACACACAAGAGAAGGCGGCCATCTAGGGAATCAGTATCACTACTTGATGAAAACTCTGTAAAAGGGGTACTCAAAAATGAGAACAGAAAAGAAGCTCATCGAGTTCTTTCTACCAGTCTTTACTTCTGAAAACTTTCGAAAGATTTCTGTGTTTGCCCCACTCTTTGAGGGGCAAATTATAGATGGATTATCCAAATAGAGCAGTATAGATCTATTATCCAAATAGAGCAGTTGGACACTGGGATCAGATGGCATTCACTTAAGAAACCAGAAGGAACTCAAGCATGAAATTGTTATGTTCCTGCCGAAGTAGTGCAACCTACATGTGGCAAAAGCCATGTGGTCAGAGGATGCTAGATTGTCACAGTCACTTGCATCTGCAAGAACAGCTATAGAGAGCACCTTGGGAACTAGAGACAAATTACTCTGAATTCAGCCCTTCAAAAGGTTTACAGTAAATATAAAAGGTCATTGAGTGCCTGGGTGAATGTTGGTAAAGAATCAGCACAGTTTCTGAAAAGGGAAAGGCTGCCACACAGACTCAATGGAACTCTGCAAAGTGTTAACCAACATGTGGATAAAGGCAACCCAGTGAACACACTTGGATTTTTAAAACCCTTGATTTTTTGTTGCCAGCAAATGTTTTTAGAGAAACTGAATTGTTGCAAGATTGGAGGAATTCTGCCTTTTATAGACTGAAAGCAGTTAAGGATAAGACACGAAGCGGGGGGACTTAGTGGTCAGTGCTAAGGATGGAGAAAAAGCCCATGTAGCATTCCTCAAGTGTTTGTACTAGGAATAGTTTTGCTCAGTGTTTTTCAGTGTTCTGTAAGTTTTTGAAGGTCATTAGAACTGAGCTGCATGGTGGCATTCACAAAAGCCAAGAAAATGCTCATCAAAATCAGAAGGCATAGCAAGAAAAGGATAGAGGGTGTCATTTTGGTGTTATATAAAATCTCGATATGCTTTTATTGTGAATGCTTTATGCAGCTGTTTTCTCTGAAACTCCATGAAGGTAAAGTAGAGTTAAAAAAGGTACAGAGCACTAAGACAAGAGAGAGAATAGAGCTTAACAAGGAGAGACTAGAAAGGCTGCAGCTCTTCCATTGAAGATGTGAAAGCAAGACTGGGTATGATTGAGCCAAGAGGGTGAAGCATAAGTTAAAGACAGCACTGTTATTTACTAAATACTAGAATTAGGGGGCAAGAGGAGGGGGATATTAGTTTGAAAGAGGAAGAAGTTGGTTTTAAATAGACCTCTCTTTAAACAGACAGATGTTTAAAACCAGTAATGAACTTGAGGAATTTGTTGCCACAGGTTATTGAAGTAAATAGCATTAGCAGGTTCACAAAGGATTGAGGCAAAATTAAAGTAAATTGGTAAATGAATATTAAAGAGAATAGGCAGGGACGTATCCTCTAATGTCCCTAATCCTGTGAGTGTAGACACTGGGAAGGATGAGAGGAATGCATCCCAAGATGAGATGTATCCCAGGGTCCTGAGGGACCTAGCAAAGTTGCTAAGCTGCTCTCCATCACATTTGAAAAGCAGTGGCAGTCAGATGAAGCCAACAGTGACTGGAAAACGGGAAACATCATGTCCATTTTTAAAAAGGGTAAAAAGGAGAAACTTGGGAACATGGAGCATATACTCCTAGAAGACATGTTGAATTATATGGAAGCTATGCAGGTGAATAGAGACATCCAGCATGGCTTCACAAAGGGCAAATCATACCTGACTATTCTGGTGGCCTTCTACAATGGAGTAACTACACCACTGGACAAGGGAAGAGCAACTGATGTTATCTACCTAGACTTCTGTAAGGTCTTTAACATGGTCCCCCATAACATTCTGGTCCCCATAATACTGGAGAGCTATGGCTTTGCCAGATGGATAAGGAGCTGGTTGGAAGGACATGTCCAAAGAATTGCAGTGAAGGGCTCAATGTTCAAGTGGAAATCAGAAATAAGTGCTGTCCCTCAAGGGTCCATATAGGGACCAGTGCTATTTAAAATCTATGAAGATAGACAGTGGGATTGAGTTCAGCCTCAGTAACTTTGCAGATGACACCAACCTAGTGGTACAGTTGATTTGCTAGAGGGAAGGGATGCCATCCAAAGGGACCTTGACAGGCCTGATAAGTAGCCCAGTGAGAATGTGAAGTTCAACAAGCCAAAGGGCAAAGGGTTGCACCTGCTTCAGAGCTGGTCTAGAGGAGGGCCACAAAAATGGTCAGAGTACTGGAATACCTCTTCTATGAGGAAAGGCTGAGAGAGTTGGGATTGTTCAGCCTGGAGAAGAGAAGGCTCTGGGAAGACCTTATTGTGGCCTTTCAATATATAAAGAGGACTTACAAGAAAGAAGGAGAGAGACTTGCAGGACAATCAGAGGACCAGACCCAGCCAGCACGGGTTCATGAAAGGCAGATCCTGCCTGACCAACCTGATCTCCTTCTATGACCAGGTGACCTGCCCAGTGGATGAGGGAAAGGCTGCGGATGTTGTCTACCCAGAATTCAGCAAGGCCTTTGACACTGTCTCCCATAGCATTCTCCTAGAGAAGCTGACAGCTCATGGCTTAGACAAGTGTACTCTTTGCTGGGTAAAAAAATGGCTGGATGGCCGAGCCCAGAGTGTTGTGGTGAATGGAGCTAAATCCAATTTGTGGCTGGTCACAAGTGGTGCTCCCCAGGGCTCAGTTTTGGGCCCAGTTCTGTTTAATATCTTTATCAATTATCTGGATGAGGGGATTGAGTGTGCCCTCAGTAAGTTTGCACATGACACCAAATTGGGTGGGAGTGTTGATCTGTTGGAGGGGAGGAGGGCTCTGCAGAGGGACCTAGACAGGCTGGATTGATGGGCCCATTTTTATTTTCAGGTAGATACAATACACCGTATGATCTACCTGGGGAGAGTTTTGCTTGAAATCACTCCAAACAGCAGCTTAATTCTAACTGCTGAAGTGTCACACCTCCTTCATTCATCCTCCCAGGGCATGCCCCTGTACTTGGTGCTGCTGAGGCCGCACCTCGAATACTGAGTTCAGTTTTGGGCCCCTCACTGTAGGAAAGATGTTGCATTGCTGGAACATGTCCAGAGGAGAGCCACAAAGCTGGTGAGGTGTGCGGAGCGCAAGTCTTACGAGGAGCGTCTGAGGGGGGTTATTTAGTCTGCAGAAGAGGAGGCTGAGGAGAGACGTTATTGCCCTCTACAACTACCTGAAAGGAGGTTGTAGCAAGGTGGGTGTCAGTCTCTTCTTCCACATAATGGGCAATAGGATGAGGGGAAATCGTCTGAAGTTGTGCCAGGGCAGGTTTAGGTTAGACATTAGGAAAAAAATTTTCACAGAAAGGGTTGTTAAGCATTGGAACGGGCTGCCCAGGGAAGTGGAGTCACCATCCCTGGAGGTATTTAAAAAAAGGATAGATGAAGTGCTTAGGGACATGGTTTAGTAGTGGAATGGCAGTAATGATCTTCAAAGTCTTTTCCAACCTAAATGATTCTATGATTCTATGGCTTTCTACCAAGCCCTGTAGTGGCAGCACAAGAGGCAACAGATTTAAACTGAAAGACGGTATGTTTAAATTACACATAAGGATTTTTTCAATGAGGGTGGTGAGATACTAGAACAGATTGCCCAGAGAAGTGGATGCCCTTTCCCTGGTAGTGTTCAAGGCTGGGCTGGGTGGGGTTTTATCAACCTGGTCTAGTGAAATATGTCCTTGCCCATGCAATCATTCTATGATTCTGTGGTTTGATGATTCTATGATTCTATAAATGGGTGGAAGCAACTTCTATTATCACTATCAAAGAAAAAGTATTGTGCTGGACAGGGTATAGTTCTGAGTACGTAATTTCTGATGATTTTATGTAAACTAAGAAGTACTAATGGACTGACATAAAAAGCATATCCAATAACAGATTTTTTTGTTGTTTAGTAGACAAATCCTGCCATAATGCAGAGAAAAACTGAGGAGAATTGGTACAGGAAACAGAGAAGGAATGAGATCTATTTCTAACACTTTATTTCATTGTTTGCTATTTTTGGCAAATAAAAAATGAAGGAAACATGAAATATTTTGGTACACAGTATAAATTATTTGGTTTTTTCCCTAGACATCATTAAAATCTTAACACTTTTATTCTCTCAATTTATATCAAGTAAAAAAGAAAAATAAATTATATATTGGCAACGGTTAGTTTTATTTTTTGGGGCCAAGGGTAGACTTCATATAAAAGCCCTGTTAATTTTGCAGTTTATTAATCATTTTATGTGGAAAACTTATGAATATTTTTGATATTTAGGGACGGTCTTCTGCATTAGCAAAGTTAGACATTTTTCTGACATTTATCATACTTTCACAAAATTCTTCTAGAGCAAAAGTTGTCTTTAGAAAAAGAAAGCAAACTGCTCTGAGTAAAAATAGAATTGGTCTACTAATTTGTATTATGAAAGCTATGAAATAAAGATAAAATAGCATCCATAATAAATTTCTAAAGAACTTTAGCTTCACTCATCTTTTAGAATCATTATATTTATATAGTGCTATACATGTGATATTGAATAAAACATTAGGCTTAAATGAGACATTGACAGAATGCAATGTGATACTGAAATAGCCTAAAAAGAATGTGCAAAATTCCAGAATTTTCAATAAGATGAGGATAAATTAGCAATGCAAACACAAAATATAGGGCTTGTGATTGGGTTTATGCTTGCAAAGGTTGGTGGTTTTTTAAACCCTTTTTATAAAGAAGTCACTTTGAATTTAATTTTCTAAATAATAAATTTGAGCATATTCCCCAACATTCCAGCTAGGCAAAGTATCTTGAATGTGAAAGGAGGCATTTTAGGCTAAAAAACCCTAAAGGTAAAGTTAAGCCCACAGTTCTATATGTACATATTAACAGTAGCTAAATATAACTTTGTTGACAGCAAAAAGCTAACCAGCATTACTGCATGTGCCACTGAAATATGGAACTGTGAGGTAAACAACTAATTTAATTCATAGTGGTTTACCATTATCATCTACTATTTAACTATAATTTTGATGTCAAGAGCTTAAGTATATTTCAATATCTAGAAAAGTAGTATTGATACAGGATCAGGTTACAGTTTGGAGTTCTTGCCTTTAGTGAAAAACAACTGAAAATCTCTCAGAGAAACCCCATCGATTCAGCTTTGAGCTGGGGAATAATGTAGGGTTAAATATCATATAATTTTTTTGTGGACTTTGCATGTCAACTATACAACTCAGGGAAACAGAAACCAGAAGGGTTTGGAATTTAGACATAATCCACATGATTCTCATTTCAGAGCAGAATGTCGTAGAAGGTTTCAGTACATAGATTTTGGTTGCTGGTTTATGCTGTCATGGTTGCTTACTTCTTACTCCTTTAAAATTTGTGTTCTGAGATCAGATTTCAGAAGACAGGGTACAGATGAGTATTGAGAAAAGTAGCATACAATTATCAGTGACACGGAAAAATATATGCTCACTGTGCAATGATTTTTTTTTTGGTAAATTTATTCTTAAAAGAGTAAAAGCTAACTGCAGCGAGACATTTTGCAGTAAGTTATCTGCTTTTCAAGGAATTTCTGAGGTTCCAATATTTTCTTTGTTACATGTAACAGAAACATCAGTGATTCATAATAATTTCTTTGAAAAATGGGAACTAAACAAAATACTACCTGCAATGTACATAAGGTTTTTTTTTTTCTTTAAAAGGCCTAAGTTAACAAATGCTTTTCTAGGACAGAAAAAAAAAAAAAGAAAGAAAAACGAAAAGGAGATTTGGAGATTCTTTCCAGATTCCAGCTAGCCTGACACTTCTTTGGATTTCCAGTGCCATTTTACTTCTAGAATAGCATACTCTCTGAACATGAAGCACTGTCATCACATCTCATACAATTCTGATAAACTGAATATCAAAGACACCTCATTTACATATAAAACCATGTATAAAAAACCTCTGCAATAAGAGAAAGGAAAACCTACTACCATGACTGCAGAACTTTTCTTTACTTTATAATTTGTAAGTTTTTCTTCCAAATGTAAGGTCCAGAGGAACAGGGATAGCAGAAAGGTTTTGAAGTAGTATTTGCCATCCAAGGAATGCTTACTTAGTGTGGAAAGTTTCACAGTCTTCTGTTTCAGGGACCAGTACTTTTCTCACTTAGTTTCAGCCAGAGCACTCTAAACCAAACTGTAGTCTCTTGGTGTTACTACAGTATTAAGGTTAAATGCACTAAGAGCTGTAGATAATCATTTGCCATATAGATATTAGTTCCCACCTTTCCCCTATATACATTTATAAGGCTCTGAATCCTGAATCTTATGCCTCCACCTGCCCTGTTGGAGATCACTGTTGTGTAGTTGAGTTACTTGTGCCAAGCATTTGACCATTGTGCTTTTCCAATTGGTGCCTATCATGGATAATCTTACAGCTAAAATAATTTCTTAACCCTTATTATATTCTTCATTAGTGAGCGTGAATGTAAATTTAAAAGTGGCTCATGCTCCCTTCTGTAGCGTTTCTGCAAGCAACGGCAAAAAATTTCCAGGCTACCAGGTTTCCACACAAGTTTTCTATACCTTGAGTAAGCCTGTGTAGGCTACTTTGCAGAGAAGGAATTGAAACATAGGGTAGGATGGCATTTGAGACTTTTCTCTGCAGGCTGATTAAAACTCACCAATGACAGAATTGAAGGGAAAATTTTGGTTATGGTTGGTTACAGTTTTCTTGGCAAAGCCTCAGTTAAGGTCACAAGATCTTTAGTTTTTCTACTACCTAAAAATTCTTCTAGAAACAAATAGCCTAAAAAAATCCCTTAATATTGGTCCCAAAACACAACACCAACCTCTCTCTTTGTTCAAACATGTGACAAAAACCCAGCTGAATTCTTCCATTACATGCTTTAAAGTTCCTGTACGGACAATTTCAAAGACTAATTCAGTCAATTTCAATGAGATCTTATGGCTGGTTTTAGAATATTTTTCTGATGTACAGCATTTTTATTTCTATTCTCAGATGACCGTTAATCACAGAAATGTTACAGAGCACTGACAGAAGCATGCCTTCTCTCACACAGCCACTGAATGGTTGCTGTACAGTAGCTATGCTATAAAGATGGGAATTTGTGCCAGTAAATCACAACTACAATAAGCAAACAAATACAGCCAGATTCAAAATGTAGGCAATGGCTTTGCTACATGAACAAAACCAATTGACAGCAGCAAACATCAACACTTTTCTGTAAACCTGAGTCACTGGAACATTCATCTTTGCTTTTAAGTTTTCAAGATAAAGATAAAATTATTTTTAATTGTGTGTGGTTCACAATTGACATATTATTGTTGATTTATTTTATGTCATCTTAAGCATCCCTCTATTGTGAATCATCTCATTATTAGCAATACTTGCTGTTAAAAGCTAATCTAAAGTCTTAACCGATTTCCCATATATGCATAAGCCTGCCTAGAATCAATTATGTTGTCAGAAGCATGGAACTGGCAAGCAGTGTAGATAGGCAAAAGATCCACCCACAGACAAATGCAGAGAGAAAAATACAGATGTGCAAGAGCAAGATATTTTTGACTAACAGACATTTGGAAAGAAAAAAAAAATGAGTTCCCCATAGCATTTTCATTGTATCTCAGTACTTGTAATATGTTGTCAAGAAATCATTGATATTACAGCTCATGACTAGATGATAACAGCCAATTACTCTATTAGATTTTAATGTTAGAAAATACAGTCTACTACTTTAAAGATACATCTATTATGTTTTATGCATGTTCAATTAGGCTATTTTCCTATGCAAATCAGCCGGAAATTTCAGATGATAACAGAAGTGTTGTTGTACTTATTGAGGGCAAATTTTATCTGTATTTTTCTGGTAAAAGTTATGTGATAATAGAGAATGTCTGCCTCAAATTTCATGCTGGCAGTTACCATAAAAGATGGAATATAAGCACCCAAGCTGGCTATTTTTCTATAAAAAGACCATTTTCTTTTTGGCTTAATGGCTCACTAAACCCAAACATGGTAACAGGCAAGAAGTCACTGTCAAGTCATATTGCTCTTCTTTTCTTCAAGGAATGAATATTTATTGATATATTTCAGAGTCAGCCTATTATTCTGTTAATATTGCTGGAAAAGAGATGAGTGCAGAGATGAGGTGGAGTAATAGCAAATAAGGGAAGGATAAAATAATTGTTTTTTAAAAAAGTCTATAAAAGTTTAAGACTTCCAGCTAAACAAAATCCCCATAAACGTTAGAATTCCTGACAGCTGTAAGAACAAGAATCTACAATGGCAGTAGCCAGTACTATACAACACTGAACCGTGTAATTTACATCTTAGTGAAATTAAACATAGTATAATGGCTTAGCTTCCAGGCAACAATACTATTAAATTTGCTGTAGCAGATTATGACATCATCTGAAACCCCAGGATACACTTTCAAGCCAGCTATTATGCTTGTAATATGTACTGCTTTTCTGGTTAGTTTTTCATTTAATTCATTGCAAGGATTATATTTTTCAATGGCTGCACATGCCATCCGGCAGAATGGCTCTAGAATATCTGTGAACCAAAGTAATGTCACTTTTGGAACAGAAGTGATGTTATTGCAGGGGGAAAGTGCATGGAGGTCAGTAAATGACTTGATAGCACTCAAACAGTACTTGCTATACTCGTAATAAGCCTTCTCCTAACTTTTCTTAGCCAAGATATCGTTTAGTGTATATGTTACACATTTTGCCAACACGTGCTTCTGGAATTTCTGTGCTTTAAATTCCTAGTGGTATAAAACTACCTATTAGTTCCTACTGGAATTAGTAGGAAGGAGCTGAGAGATTAAGGTGCAAGGTAAATAAGGACTTCTTGTGCATGAAGAATCTGGTGAGGAACCTAGGTGGAAGTGAAAGCATGGCTTTTCCTTCTTGACAGCAGCACCACAGTCTCCCCTAGGAGGCTTTTCTGTGATCAGGGCACCACCAGTGATTGCCTCAGCTGCTCACTGGTCTGGGCTCTGCTTCTCTGATGATCTGCCAAAAGTAGTTCCACAACATGAATCATATCAAGATAGGTGAGGCAAACTGCTGTAACATATAGAGTCTCGCAGTGACAAGAATAGAGATTAACATTACATCCCTGTAAACACTTACATACATGCTTAACTGTACTCATCCAAGGAGTCAGTGAACCTACACAGGGTTCAGTATGTGTGTAGAAATTTAATTAGAAAATTATCTTAAGGGCAGTATTCAGAAATGTCTAGAATCAGCAGCATCTAACTCACTGAATTTGGCAGCCCCACCTCCTGGTTTTCTTGCCATAAACTGCAAAAATTGCATAACAAAGAAAACTTATATGTAAGTACCACAATGTTTTGAAGCTATATAACTCTCTAGCTCTACAAACAACTGTATATGTTTATGTGATCATACATATATAACTGTATTATTTTTGTAAATCACATAAAATTGATTGCAGGTTCCCTTTATTGTTATGTTTAAAAGTTTAAATTAAACATGATTTATTCTTTATGCATTTATAAAAATGACTCACTGCTGGAATACACCCATGGGCATTAAACCTTAAGTGCTGGGACTTTAAAAGTAGCAGTTTTACGCATATTCTAGTACAGCAGAAGAGCATAAAGGGAGTATGTTGAGACTTTTGATTCACAACTTACACAAAGAACCAAGTAAATAGTTTGACAAATTTCTGTCAGAAAGAAGAATTACAGTATTTCCTGAGTTCTTTATATTTTTGGGGGTAGACAGGAAAATTAATAAGGCAAATATTACTATCTTTGAAATATTACATCATGTTAATTTTTTTTTTAATTTGAACAATTGTCCTCCATATATCAAATGCCAAAATTAAAACCATAGTTTCCCTTCTGTATCCCTAATGTTATATGATAAATGGAGATCTTGGTGCTTTAAAGAACAGCAAGTTGCAAACATGTGGTGTGACTCAGCAGAAACCATACAGCAGTTACAAGCAAGGCTTTCCTTTTATAAAAGAGAGGCTATACTTTCTACATTTAATAACTTTCACTTGTTGATTTCAGTAGCACCTACACATGCCAGCTGCCACAATGCTTTTCTGAGACGATTGGTTTTTTGTGAAGTCTATCAATATTACTGGATAGAAAAACCCTGGAAAAATTTCTTCACTGGCAGCTACATTAAGGAGGGTTGTATTTCTTAATCTCTAGTGAAAAACAGGCATTTTAACAAGGCCTGTTCTTTAAAGATTCACAATTCATTAATAAACTGTCTAGGTTTATAGTGTATGTCTTTTGTCATAATCATCACTAAATTATTGAAAATATCAGATGCATACTCCACATTTGTTAGACATGTGAATGTTGCTCATATATCATGGGGATCAAAGAAGGGCATGCAGCTCTGTTAACATTCAAAAGAGGTGGAGACTTTCTCTTCTCTTTTATGAAATGCAAACGCATTTCCCAGTGGTCCTTGATGAACCTCAACGTTGTGACTAAATATAGGCGTCAACCTAGAGACTAGACATAGATCAGAATTTTGAGAATACATAGATTTTGATTTTGCATTTACTTTAATCAACTCTGTCATCTGCTTTGTCTCCTGAGTATTACCCTGAATTACTGCTTGCTCCAACTGTCTAACTTGACTACTTGGAACCCAGAGGTTTTTTCTGTATAACAATTTGTGGCTTAACCTAGGTATAGTGACTGAGGAAAAAAAAAACTTTCTGGATATGGCTTAAAGATAGACTACCAGCTTTCCATGTAATTTCTGACTGGCTGAGCTGTTCATTAGTAACATATTAGTATTGATTTTAATGCCAGGAGTCTACAGACCGGGTCTTCACTGCCACTGAACAAGTTTATCAAAAGTTAGTCCCCTGTCCTTCCATGTCCTTGGCCAATCCCAGTGCCTCAGTTGGTTAAAGAGCTAAATGTGGATACCTTTTTCCTCCTCAGTGTTCTCCTGCCAGAAAAATATTTCATCAAAATGCACCCTCTCTTTCATCACTGAATCAAAGGTATCAGCCACTCTTTTTGAGTGTTTACCTTTTGCACACATATTACTGTGAAAATAAAGAAACATTCAAATGCAGCCATAAAATGTTGGCAATTCATAATCAAACTAACTAATGTGTCTGTGTGCTGTTTTCAAAATTTCCTGTGACATAAGCAATATATTTTTCTAAGTAACTAGTAATTGAGATGTAAACTGATGTTTTCACATCCTTGCATGCCTGCAATTATATGTTATTAATCCATTGGCTTCTAATGAAATTAGTAAGTAAAAGTATGTTCACAACTACAGTTATCTTTGTTTGATATCTCATAGAGATGCTTTTGCATATTGGACTTGGCAGAGTGGTGGAATTAGAGTCCTTTCGCTAGAAATAACCAGAAGATGTGCACCTAATGCAAGAACAGACTAGAAGCAGTCTGAAGGCAGTCCCCCTTCAGAGGCTACAGAGTCTTCAGTATCAACTGTCTCCCTTTACCAAACAGTCCTATTGGCCTGTGCCACTGGCTTAAAAGACATAAGATAAATTGGCCTACTAGATACAGAAAGGTAATGCAGTCACTCCATTGAACTGCCTGTTCCAAACTGCTCTTAGTGGTTCAGGCAATGCAAAAGGGCTTATGTGTAGTCTCTTGACGACAGTGCAGTGCAAGTTTCCTACAGCTCCTAAGAGCAGCAAGGTATATTGCAGCCCTTGCAGCTGCCACCATTATCTAAATAACTGCAGCTGATGCTTGCGATTATGACTTCTTTCACCAACTAAGTACAGTTTCTGCATACACAGAAATGCTTATAGATAGAAACAGTGCACGACTTAGAAGAGATGAATCTGTTGCAACCATAACAGGAAAACTTCCCATGAGATTTTTTGTCTCTTGTCTGAATAAAAACTAAAGTTAAGCAGAAGTAACATGGCTAAACTTAAGGATGAATCTGGAATTCACCACTGTTTCATTCGTGTTGGTTCTTCCACATTTCTGTGGTAGTCCTGGTTCTTAAAGCATATGATAATAATTAAATAAATAAATAAGCACACACCCCCAACAATAATAAGAGAAAAAACATCTAAATCTGTCCAAGAAGGAGAAAAAGTAGTTGCATTAGGTCAGCGTACTGTAGGACAGGTAAAGCCTATTGCATAAACACAGGACTAATCATTGAAAAATGTGTTTAGCAGAAGAGAAACGAACACAACTATGAGAGCCTGATGAGCAGCTGACTCTTCTTGTTATTGTCTGCAGAGTTCCTTTTAAGCAGGCTTATAAGACAGATATTACAGAAATCCAAAAGCAGACAGGTATAAACAGTGAAACTGATGGCCATAAGCAAAGCTCAAAAGATAAAATCCTTTTACCCTAGACCACCTTATCTTCTTCCTCCATCACTGCAAACAGTACAACACACCGCTGAGTCATTTTGCTAATTCTCTGATATTTTTCCTCTTTTTCCACGTATTCTTTGATAGCCATTGGCATTGAAACTGATGTTTGCAAAAGCCAGTGAGTTGATTAATAGGTATTTTATACATCTGGTATTTCCTCACAAAAGACTGTTAAAATTATTTCAATTATCATACCACCAACAAAGATGCAATCTGTTCACAATGGCTGTTTACGAATGGCTGCTTTGGGTAATGGCTGTTTTCTTAGCATGGGAAATGAAATATAACATTATTAAACAGAGATACGCAGAATGGTGTGTCAACTTATCCATCTTCCTGATGTTTATAGGCTTAATTTTTTATAATGTTTATTTTTTTTATGGGACCAAACATTAAAGTATCACTTATTTGAAATGATCTAATTTCTTTTATTTTTGTTTTAATGTCCTTGAATATTAACATCCACAAATTCATGTGCAATCAGTGCAGAAAACCTGTAGTAGGTACTCTATTAATTCTATTTAGACAAACATGTTATAATGACAGAGATAATGAACCAAGAATTTTTTTTTTTTTTTAGGTGAGTTATGAAAGATTTTACCCACAAGGCTAAGGTTGTCATTTGGTGTTTTTTTTTTAACAAACCACCTGTAAAATGTCTTAAAATAATGCTTGATAATCTCAAAACTGCCATGAAAATTCAGTGTAGATGGCAAACCAGTAAGTGCATATGTAGGACTGTATGGGTGAGGGGGAAGACATGAATATTGTAAAGATTCTACACATAAAAATAATTAAAAGTACGTTAGATTAATACCTCAAGTAGCGGCAGGAAGCATTGCAGTACAAATTCAGGGTCTCAGAATTCATTAAAGAACAACTAGTTTTGGACATGAAAAGAGTTTTCAAACCTACCCATGACACAATATACTTTTAGGTTTCAGTAAATAATACTTTAAATGCTAAATATATCAGATCACTTTTATAAATTACTTTTATAAATCACATTTTTCTGTTTCAGATACTCAGATATTTAAGTCTATCATATACAGACTTGAATTTCTATTCAAGCTTAATTTGGGTGAAAATGAGAGAAAAACATACTTCTCCAAATTATAAATGGGTACCAAAAATATAAAGTCTTATAAAATTTTTAAGAAATATAAAAATTAAAGTTCTTAACAGATGATATCTTAGAAGGAAGACAGACATAGAGTTTCCAACAGTTAT
>NW_009258371.1:106750-129216 GCF_000687185.1 Egretta garzetta
CAAACTATTTAAGGGGGAATGCTTCCTTTATCGCCTTCCCTCATATCCAGAAGATAGGTTGAGTTGTATGGTGTCTGCCAACAAGTATTTTCACCAGCTTAGAATGTAAACATTGCCTACTAGTACTGATATGCCCTTAGATCAGTTGGCAGATTTCACCTGCACTGTGTAGCAACCATAGCTCTTTATTGTAAATATGGCTGTGGTTCTTCAGCTGTTTCGATAATATCTCCTTCCCACCTGTGTAATTTTCTTCCATTACTTAGTTCTTGTTAGGCTTCAGCTTCTCATCACCAGCTTAATACAGAGCAACAGCTGAGGATTTTTCATAAGGAACTATAATTCTGGTTACCTAAGATAAATAGTATGAGGTAAACATTTTTTCAAAAACACTGAAATCACTACCTTTAAAATTAGGCCACTCTAAACACCCCACATCACTCTGAATTTTGTATGGGAAAACTTTAGTTTTAGGTCCAGTCTTGCAGATGACTCCTTGTAGTTTTAACATGGCAGTCTTATGAAGCCCCACTGACTTCACTAATGCTTACCCGAACTCCAATGATTTCAGCTACGTAGGCTACCTAAACCAATGTATCTTTGCTTATTGGATAAGGCTGAGTCCTTTTGACTGGATTTTGATATGAGATTAATGAGATTTTCGGTCTCTACTGCATAGCCAAAGATGCTGGAAGGGCAAAGAAGGGAGGTAAATAGGACCATTTAAAAACAAACAGTGAATTGAATTAATTACATTTATTGGGTGAAACAATTTAATGGACAAAAATACTAATTAAATTATTAAAATTCAGATTGCAACTAGTAATTAAAAAGACAGTTGCTATGCAACCAGAAAGATTTCTGTGATGGAGTGCAAAAATATATTTGTTAAGTATGCTGGTATTTTGCTTTGACCTTTTTCAGTCACACACCTGCCCAGACTGTCTGTAAATGTATTTCTGAGAATGATAACATTAAAGATACCTGCAGGATTAAGAAAAAAAAGGCTATTTGAAACAGGTAATGACTTTTATTATGTTTAAAAGGTTAAGGGTAAGGAATTAAAGAGATAAAAATAAATACCTATATGTAATTATGTATATAATTCATATGCTGATGTTTCATCAGCTCTAATGGATTAATTTGTATCCCAAACACAGGTCTTGATCCTATGAGACATAGGAACATTAATTTTCACAGTGTAGTGTATGACCTAACCCTGCCCTGTCCTGAAGGTCTTAAATAACAATGGAATCCCTTACTTTTTTCAGAAACCTAAGCAGCTATTGTTCGTAATAACTAAGGGCAAATTTTATTTGTCCTAGAATACTTGGAGGGAACTTTTGCTTGTCCTGGAATACCTAGTCTAAGATGCAGGTTGGTTTCTGCTAGAATTTCCATTGTTACATGTGAAGATCTCTGATGTGGTCATATGATACTGATCTATGGGAGGGAGGACACCAATATGCAGATAAACAGTGACACATTAAAAATTTTTTTAGGGCATATATTTCTATGAAAAGGCATACATTGTGCCAAACATATTTGTATAGTGCTCCCATGTATTCCCTACAGTCAGAGAATATCAAAACCCCTTCCTCTTCTTTGGACTGCTGTGCAAATGAGAGGGTGATCTGGTTGGCTGGACATAAAGGTCTCTGCCCAGGCTTTTATTTCTCAAGGTTAATTACTGGCTGTATGATCAACATGAACTCCAATTTCTTTAATTCCCATTAGTCCTGCATTTAAATGACAAAACATTAAACACTGTCTTTTGTCAGTAGAGTTTCCTTTCCAGTGACATCATGACAGGGAAATGAAAGGAATCCCAAACTGGGTACCAATTGGCATCCAACCAATGCTGGATCACCACCACTATCCTGCTTCTGGAAGAAAAGGGCTTGATCTCTAGTAAATCCTGCTCTCTGCACTGCTGCTTGCTACTTAGACTTACTTTGATTTTCCAGTAAGAGGATGAACAAAGGTGGGTGATTCTTAACCAGAATGGATATTTTTCAGATATGAGATCAGACATCTAATTTGCCTTTTTCTTCCAATTCCTTATGACTTCTTTCATTTCCAGACATGAATTTATTTAATTTATGTTTTCCAGCTAGCAGCTCTTCATATAAACACTCAGTATAGGCCTTAAAGCCATTTTTTTCAGCTGCTGGAGCAGAGGAACTATGAGATCTAACACCAAAGTCTATCAATAACGTGGAAAGCTTCCTATAAGGACCTCTGGAAGGTTCACTTGTCATTGGACACAACACTCTGTGATGAACTGTGAGCAGAAAGGCACGTAAAGCATCTGTGCATGGTAACCCTTTCATGGAAGGAATCTAAGTATTAAATGTAGGTTTCTTCTTTTGTCTTTCCAGAGATTAACACTGTTACAAGGATTTCATTGTTTAGTAGCACCTTGTAAAGATAACAACTAGGGTGGAAGTCACGAGGACGGAGCCAGACTCTTTACAGTGGTGTCCAGAGACAGGACAAGGGGCAATGGGTACAAACTGAAACATAAGAGGTTTCAGTTGAATATGAGGAAAAAAATTCTTTACTCTGAGGGTGACAGAGCACTGGCACAGGCTGCCCAGGGGGGTCGTGGAGTCTCCTTCTCTGGAGATATTCAAAGCCCGCCTGGACGAACTCCTGTGTAACATGGTCTAGGAGAACCTGCTTTAGCATGGGGGTTGGACTAGATCATCTCCCGAGGTCCCTTGCAACCCTTGCGATTCTGTGATTCTGTGTGATTTAAAATTACTCTTGCTTGGGACCTTTTGAATGAAATGCAGGATTCATGTTTATTAGATAATATGGAATTAATTTCCTAGATAACAGGCTATGCTCTAAAAAAATACTGTAGTTTATTTCTCTATATTAATTACTGCTAAGCATACAGGTCTATTAAAACACTTGCAGAAAGCATTTTAGGCTATCACTCCTATGCCAGAGTAAATTGTATCAGTTTGTGTCAAGAAAAGCGGCAATGTATACTGTTTTTAAAGAAAGAAATTATGGTAATGCACAAAGAAATCCCTGAACTATGAAATAGTAAAATTGTCTATAAAATACTTCCCATACTCCAAAAAGAAAAAAGTAAGAACTGGGGTTTGAAGACAGAAATAAGACCAAAATACTAAGTACAAAAATTTTACAGAATAATAAATAAATAATCTTTAGTCTACCAGGATATGAGATTATATCTTATCTAAGTGTCCCTGGCTGTCCCCTTTCTAGTGTTTACATCTAAAATGAAGATTATTTTCAGTATGCTAAGTCTGTCCTAAACGTTTGTAATATTATAGAAGGTAATATAGATTACATTTTTTGACCAAGATATATACACATACTGAAGACCTCAAGCTTCACAACTAGAGTTAAATATAATGAATATTCTTTAATTAATTTATTTATTGATAAAGTAAGATTTACTGCAGTCAAATACAGAACTACAAAATATTGCCAAAGTACTGAAGTTAAAAATTTACTTTTGAAAGGATGTATTAAAAAACTATTATTTCTTTTTTTCTCCAGACAATTTCACTGCAACAACTAAGCTTCTTGGCACTAAAATGTGGCAGTTAATGGGAGTTTCCAATACGACGCAAACTGTTGATTTTTATTTGTGTGCCCTGATAAACTCAGCTTTATCACAACACTGTGTAGGTTCAGAACTGTCATTAGTCAGAAGTACCTTCTTCCCTCTACTTTGGCTTAAAGAAAATTATAAAGTTCTTGAAAGACAAAAGAGTGTGTTCCGCTGCCCAATGAGGTCACAACTCCCTAAAAAAATGGCCTTTTTTCATGGGCCCCAGATTCAAATATAAATTACAGGAAAACTTCAGCATTAAGGGAAAGATAAGCCTTGTGGTATGGCATTATTTGCAAGCTTAGAAACATTTGATTATTTTACATGAACATTTTATCCAACACACCCCTGACAAGAAGAATCCACAATAGTTCACTATAGTATGAAAAAGAGATTTTGTTCTGACTGTAAATATTCACTGTAAACTACTGTAGTGAATAACAGCTAGACACAAATCATAAGAAGAATCACATTATCAAGATTAAATACTCTTGTCTTTGAGTAAACTAGTTAAATTATCCAGTAATAAAATGAGTTTCCTACCTCAATTTTGTGAATTCCAACTCCTGTTAGAAAAGAGAGAAAGAAAAGTGTTTTCAGAGAAGGAAGCAGAGAGGAAGACATTTTACTTTGCTTAGCAAATACTTCACAGAAAACAAGTCAATAACTTTGATAAGTAGACAAATTACATCAACTAAAAAGTCCCCCCTTTATAAAAAGAAAATAAATAAATATTTCTTTTTTCTGTATGTAGTCTCCAGATGTAAGAAGACTTTATGATTTATTAAAATATTTTTGATGACACCTTATTAAATAAAGTGAGGTTTTCTCATAGGTGGGAATGAGAGCTAAAAGAATCTGTGGTCCAATTTCCAGGTGAACAAAGAAATTAAAAAAATATATGAAAATTGCAGTTCAAACATACTTCTAAAAAGTCAGTTGCCTAAAGTTTTATCCCTGTCTTTAAAACAACTAAACAATCAAACTAATAAACTCTTTTCAGTCAGGATGTAGTTCTCTACATTTCCTTCACAGTATTTTTGTCAGTCATCCTGACCTCCAGTTCTGACTTGCTATCAGTTCTGGTATTATTTTGTACCCTATTGTTGTTGCTGTTACAGTCACTGTACATTAGACACTTTCCAAGCACTGTCAGAACTCTGGAAAAGTAGGGAGCAAAGGTCAGGAAAGAGAAATTATAAAATATATTTTTTTAATAAATTATGCATAGAGGTGAAATTTATTTACTACAAACCACAAACAATTTCAAGAGATTTCCAAAAGTATTTAAATTTGGTTATCCCTTGTAAATTTCTTAAGCTATGTAGCATACAAACCACAATCTTGACTTTTTCCTTAAGAAACTTATTCTCTCATCTTTAGCTACTTTCTTAGAAGAGGAATGAGAAAAAATTGTGAGGCAAGGGCAAGGGCTGGACAGAACAAAACAGTGCATGGGAAGTACGTCTTAATCTCTTCTCCCATTTTTTATGGTCTCAGACACTACTAACACCAGAATATCCAAACCCAATTGCATCTTTAAAAACTTCTAAATTACTTTGTCCACTAAACTACATTGCTCTGTGATGTTATAGTTTTCTAAAGATCACAAATTGATTTGACCCTTTTTATAATGTTTATTTTCAGATGATAAATCTTCAGCAACTGGAACACTTGTTTTGACATGTTTTAGGAGGAATTTAGAATATAAAGAAAAAATAATTGCCTAGTAGATGGCTGCAGGTCTTAGCAAATGACCAGATAAAATCTCTATACAGGAGAAAAAAAACACCCATGTCATCTTGATTACAGTTTGTTTTTTTTTTTTAAAAAATTGTCATCAATCAGCAGCATATACATGACAATTTCTTCAAATCTCTATTTTGGAGTATAATCTGCAACAGCTTATCATAACTTTACCTTCTGTAAGACAGTGCCCTGCAGAAGTAGTCTTCAGAAGGTTCAGATTTCTGGAGAAAGCCACTTCATATTTGCATTTAAATAAATCAGATGAAGACTGTCTTCTTTCTTATTAACACCTCTGCAGGGGACCAATTAAAAAAAGAACCCTTCCTTTGCATCCTCTTGCTGACTTAATCTAACTAGAGGTGTAATAATGTCAGAAACATTCTCAAAAGCTCCAGAATTTCTTATTTTTAATGAAAACTGAACTAATCTTATAATCTTTAAAAATCTTCCCCTTTTATTCAAAATGGTGGTTAGACTCTCTATCATGTTTCCCGCCCTAATAATAGCTCTCCAGAGTACTTTAATGAGTCTTTAGAATTTTCATGTATATACTTAACCTTTCTAGAAATACAACTCATATTTTGAAAAATATTCCTTTTTCATGAGCCTGAGAAGGTAGGCTTGATGTTTGAATAGCAGGACAAACAAGTGATGTAAAATCCTGAAGAAGACTTTACTAATTTCAGAATAACTTTCTTTGCTGTGCTTCTCCAGTTCTCTTTCAAATTCTAATTACAGGCTTCATAGGGGTTTTTTTTATGGCGGGTAAGTTTTTGGTGGTCTTTTTTTGGTTCGTTTTGGTTTTGTTTTTGTTACTTTGGACTTTAGAATGTATCATCAAATTGGTTTGATGGAACTAGCAAGCATGTTGTGCAGATTGTCATTCAGTGAGAAGTCTGATTCATAATACAACAGAGTTAGAAACAACTCAGGAGAAATTACCAAGGAATGAAGGAGATCATCTTGTTTGATAATGTCCTGTGCCCTGACCCCACTAATCCCTTTGTAACAGAAGAAAGCATTCCAAAAACATTGCTGATAAGGAAAAAACCTCCTAAAAAAGCCCCCAGACTAGAGTCAATACTACAGCCCTGGTAGGGTGACCTGTAATGAAGAAGTTATTGTTGGAGAGCTCTTGGAAGTGACACTTAACAGGTGTCATCCTAGATACTATAGGAAGGCAGGATCATTATCTGTGTATCGTTACACAACAAGGATCACAGTCGCTGAGATATCAAGTAGAGAGTCAATCACATTCAAACTTTTCTCCTAATATGTAAACATATAAAGTCATCATGAGTGAGAGAAACACTTCTCAAAAAGTCCGTGTTCTTTCTTCCCTTCTCTCTCCAGCACATACCTTAGTCTTGACTTGATGCAGACCAGACCTTACACCTTTTATTTTTGCACAGAATCCTACTTCATGCTTAATCAGATTATCCAGAAAACAACAGACAGAAAAGTACAGAAGTAAGGCTTAATTTCAAGTGAATGCTTGTTTCTTTCAATCTTTCTTACACATTGTGGCTATCTCTTCTCCAATGTTGTGCCATTCTAGCTATTAGCAGAGTTTTTATTCTGGTTCATTAAGTTAACAAAATAACTTCAGAGGAAAACTTGCCTTTCCAAGCCTTTCCTGGCACAATTTTAATAGAGTACTTGCTCTTGTTATTGGAATATTGACTATCAGAGCTTCATTGCTTGCAAGATTGGATTAAGATTCTGGAAATGTTTTTTTTTTTTAAAGGTTGAAATTATATGGAGCTTTAAGTTTTCTGGATAGTGAGGCCTTGGATGATCTCAACTTGCATGCTGCTTGCCTTCAGTTCAATACTTGTATTGCAAAATTAGCAATCTGCTCTGGTTAAGAGTTTGGAGTTATGAAACAGTGTAAATCCTGTGACTAACTAAGGAGCTATAAAAACCTTTGGGCTACTGGTTCTGCACCATCATCTTGTACTCATATTTGATTCCAGGTCTATATTCTCAGTTTGCTTTCCTGATTTTATGCCTTCATAATATGTATGTTCTTGTGACCCTTAATTATCACAATTCAAGGGAAACTTCAGTAAGTGGATGTCTTTAGCTATATTCATTCTGCACAAGAAATATATTCACTGACACAATTACTCTATCACTGTTTCTCTTCATGTGATGACAATTAGGTTCTACAAGTAATTGCAGCTACCTTTTGTTCCAATTTCTTCTCAGCTGGTGCAACCCTTTCATTCTTAAATAACTTCTTCATTATTTTTCTGTCTTTTTCATATTTATTTAGAAATACATTTTGGTGAGTTGGAGATAGATTGAATTGTAGATTTCAAGATTTTATTATGATTTATTTATATGCGTTGAACAATCAAGATGCTTTTATATTACCCAACTCATCGTCTCCATCCATGGAGACTTACCAGTATGATAATGCAGTGAGTTTAAGTCAAGTTTTAGACAGGTTTTTTTCATCCAGATGGGAGACATTAAAGAGGTAATGGAATACAATGCATGGAATACATCAGGAGATTTTAGAACACAGTGCTAGAAGAATAAGTGTTATATGTGCTATGTTGCATGTTGTATTTCACAGGTTTCTAGCTGGTCTTTCCTACACTGAGCCCTTTCAAACACAGCTCCTAACAGACAGAAGAAATACCACACAACAGATATTAGTATAATGTCAGCTTCATACTTATGGTAGTATGCCAGTTGAACTGTATTATTTCATTCAAGTGTTTGAAAGTCATGCTTGGTTCAGCCCATCACTTATAAATCTACTTTTCTCTACAGAAAACACTATTCTTGGTCACAGTACCATTTTTCTCATCTAACCTTACTGACTTCATGGACTAACAGGGATATTTTCTGAGCTTGGGTGGTGTTCATTACACCACAAACAGCAATAATATTTCTTGCTTTTAGGGATTCTGAAGAAAGTAATGTTGGTTTAGAATAAACTAGCTTTTTTTTTAAAAAAAAAAACAAACTTCTTCCTGAGAAAAATAATTGCTTTACATTTTCTTTCTAATTTTTTACTCCTCTTTACAAATACACATATAAACACAATTAACATAAGTAAATAAGGTTGAAAATAAGGAAATATTGCTGAGAACTTTGGAATAACAAAGGAATGAAAAATCACCATATGGTTAATTCATTTAACATTAATAATTTCTGGTTGTTTTTTCTTTGTTTTTGTGCTTTCTATTCAACTGTAGGAATTACTGTAGAAGTTCAGTTTGATTAGCATTTGGCTAACTAAAAAGGTTTCAGTGTAGTCTGACCTCTTTATAATAAGGGAGACTTTTATAATCAGTGGCTAAAAAGAAAGTGAGCTAGAATCCCAATGGTGTTGGTAGTATCAACTTGCTGGTTTAATATTTAAAATATCAGATATAAATAACTTGTACCTTTGGAGAACTGCCAGTATATGAATTATAATATCTAGGACATTGCCTGTTTAAAAGATTATTATCTTCTAACTAGTGTTAAAACCTTAAACAGACCTTTTAGCTACCAGAAAAGCTGTGCTGATACATTTTTGGAATACCATATGTATGTATATTTTGGCTGCAGAAAAACAAACAAGGAAAAAATCACAGAGGAATACTTATAGTAGAAAAGTATAATGTTTCGCTATTGATAAGCCATTAAAACTTGATTTTTTCCCAGGTATTTATGTTGCTGTACTACATTTAGTAAAACTATTAATTTTATCTGAGTATTAGTTACACAGTTGCTTTTTTTTAATGCCGAAAATGGTACAACAATTTAACAGGTTGTACTTCTAAAAGCAGTGGTTTAAATATCAAGACAAACTTGTAAGAGAAAAAAGACTTGGGATTAACAATTCAGTCAGTCCAATTAGGAAAAAAAGAGCAAGGAACTTCTAGGAACTGAAATGCTGAAGTGGAATCAGGAACCAGAAAGATGCTTGGTTTTCTTATGAAAAGGAGCTAGTACGCTAAGCAAACCCTGTTTTCTTATTGATTGTAGCAAAGTTCACTGCTGTAAATTCTAACTGATGCCTTCTACTTTGTTCACCCTATGGCAAAGTAGAAGAGAACAGAAAAGCACAAAGTTATGATGAACATTTATAGAATCATAGAATGTTTTAGGTTGGAAGGGACCCCTAGAGGTCATCTAGTCCAACCCCCCTGCAGTGCGCCGGGACACTGCCAACTAGATCAGGTTGCTCAGAGCCCCGTCCAACATGGCCTTGAATGTTTCCAGGGATGGGGCCTCCACCACCTCTCTGGGCAACCTGTTCCAGTGTTTCACCACCCTCATTGTAAAGGATTTCCTCCTTATACCCAGTCTAAACCTACCCTGTTTTAGTTTAAAGCCATTACCCCTTGTCATGTCGCAGCTGGCCCTATTGAAAAGATTTTCCCCATCTTTCCTATAGGCCCCCTTTACGTATTGAAAGGCCATAATCAGATCTCTCCGCAGTCTTCTTTTCTCCAGACTGAACAAGCCCAACTCTCTCAGCCTGTCCTCATAGGAGAGGTGCTCCAGCCCTTGGATCATTTTTGTGGCCCTCCTCTGGACCCTCTCCAACAGTTCCATGTGCTTGTGCTGAGGGCTCCAGAGCTGGATGCAGTACTCCAGGTGCGAAAGTCATTCACCATGCCTTTCTAAAATTCACGCATTTACCTCTCTACAGTGGATAACTGTGGTCATCTGTGTTAAAAAGATGCTAAAGCTACATAAAAGACAGGCATGCACTGAAAAGTTATTAAGATGGTCAGAAGAGCTCACAGCCTGCCTGTGAAGAAGATACTACCCAGCTGGTTTAATGTAGAAAAGGAAAGCTACAAGGAAATACCATAGCTCCGTACAGATTCATCAGGAGGGTAAATGTTAGGGAGATAGAGAAATCATTGAAGATCATGGACTTTATATGAAAGCAGAGATATAAACTAGCCAGTGATAAACTTCTTCTGGCAAGTGTGACACTCTGAGCATGGAATAACTAGAGTAGCCAGAACAGATGTCTGGAATTTAGCTGGGACAGAACAGTAAGTATAGGCTGGTTTAAAATTGCAGTCTTATCATGGAGTTAAACTAACCATTTATTTTCCATGTGAACATATAAATTGCTAACTATACGTTGCATTGAAATGAAAGTTAATATAATTTAAAGTAAGTTAAAATAAGGTGAAAATAAACATTAGAATACCTTTATCGCTTATGCTGTTCACTGTCTTCAGTATCAAATGAACCCATAATACAGGTCAGAGAGAAGATATTTTAAGGGGTTTTTTAGAAAACAGGAGACTTTCCAGAGACTTGAATGTTGCTTGCATGAAATCTTTGCAAAAACCAATACAAAGTTTAACTTTAGGAAAATTTTGATTTTTAGAAATGAAAACTGCTTGCCATAACTTTAGATGTATTTAATAGGATTTTTTAAATAATACAGAATTACACCTGAGTTACTCATATTGCTAAAAAGAAGAGACGAGTTTGTCAGTTACATTTGTAAAAATCAGTCATCCACAATCAGGCCAACACAAATTTATGAAGAATAGACCTAAAAAAGACCTTAAACCAGGTTGCAATAGGAAAATAGAGAAGAGGTACAGAGGAAAAGATTTGTTTGATGCTCCTTAAATGAAAGAAGTAAAATTATGTTGGTATTATATGATATTGTTTAAGATTCTCTCTCAAAAAAAAGAAAAAAAGTCCTGTTTATTAGCTGGAGTTAGTATTCTAATATCAGACTTACTACTTTTATAATTTATCTACATTTACCTAGGATTGGAATAAGAAATGGTAGGTGGTCAAGTTAGCCTGAATTGGTTGTTACTTAAAGATATTGCCCCTCTGCGCTCACTGTATTTTTCTGTAATGTAATATTTTGTTATAATTTCAGAATGTAGCTGCATATGGCTTTGCAATAGTAAACAGAACTTACCTTCAATGATGTTTTTTTTTTTTTTCTTACAAAACAAACATGTAATGCACATAACGCCAGGTACTGGACACATTTGAAACAACAGCTGATGCACTGGCGTATCTCAAAGAATGGGAAGGCAAAATATCAAAAAGATAAAAATGGCCTTCCTGTCATAGTGTGACAGTAAGTTGAAAACATGTTTGTACATCTAAAAAGACATCTGAAATGTACATCATTGAAGAAATAAAATATTATTATTTTATCTTAATTTTATTCACTTTTTTTTAACAGTATAATATCATTGTTATCTTTTAATGGGATTCATATGGCTCAGTATATTCAATTAAAAAGTAACTAAGAAAAATGTTCTGTGGTTTATGAAAGTAATTATCCTATATTGCATGTTCATGATGGAAAGAAAAGGTTAATACAAAGGTGTTGCTTGATAAGCAGTCTTGCTTAAAAGAGGGTGAAACTGTAATTTAGAAAAGCCAGCATATTCCACAGAAAGACAGAAACCTAGTCTCCAGAAAAATCTGGAATCTTCCTTATGCATAGTAGTAAGTTCCAAGACCTATATCAAACATCCATTTGTACCTTTTCAAGTTACAAATATAAATATTAAACAGAAAATAGCAAAATATCATATATTATTTTTCAGTTGTATGGACTGTAAGACTGGTTCTTGCACAGGAAAGCAAAAAAAAGTCAGTGAATGAATTCTAAATACAGTTTGAAATATGTATGGATCGTACATACAACTCAGAAAAAGTAGAATGGGCACATTCTCTTTCCGCAGTCCTCATGAACATATACTTTGTCATCTAACACTTGCTAGGCATATATACATTCTGGATACTTCTCACGGCTGAAATTTTCTGTGAAGGTTTTGCTGAAAAAATTGTATGGTTCCCAATCTTCCATGAGTGACTGAAGTACAATGTGTGAATGGATCATTTTGCACGTGATGTTATCTTTAAAAGACCTCAAAAAGCTCACATGGAAAGTTCTTTGAACTACCTGAGAAACCAGTACCACAAACTACTCAGATATATGAGTGACTGTATAGCAGATGAACAATTCAGAGTTACATTCTTTTCTGGATGTGGTAGAGATTGATGACTTCTTATAGCACAAATCTCCTAAAAGCAACAGGATTTCTTCAGTCTGTCCAGAGGATGCTTTCTGTGGAAAGAGAAGGACTTCTAGGCTTACTCTAAAGCCAAATTTCATTATCTTCAGTAGCATGGCTTGGCCCTTTGATGCTTGGTAAGAGTATCTAGAAGTCTCACTAACTTCATTCTGATGTTAAACATTAAAGTAAAAAATAATTAATTTTAAAAATAAGTAGGAAAGCAGTCTACCATAGACATGAGAAAGCCTAGTTGCCTTCTGGAAGAGAAACACAATTGCATTAACTTTCTTTGGGAAGATACTAAAGAGAGTGACTTTTAGTTTGTTCACAGAAAGAAAAGTTGCTTTATATCTTACATATAAAACCACACTGCCTTCAGTATTTTGGCTTCTTTCCTTAAAAATGGTAAGTGTAATAAATCCTGGGCAGTATGAACTTCTATTTACCTGAAAGTGAGGAAAATAATAATGTAATAAGAAGTCTAATTCTATATAGTATAATTATTAAGTAGAAATAAAATTGAATTTAAAAGTTAAACATGGTGTAGAAAAATTTGAATTCATTATCATTTTAATTTACTTGAACTCAAAATTTTTGTAGTTTATGAAGCAGGCTGTTGTAGTTAGGGTTAATTAGGGAACAGAAGAGTAATTTTGTTCTATTTAATATATTAAGGTAATATACTTTTAAAAATTAATTTCTGGTGGAATTTGTGCACTACCAGGTTTTTATGAACATTTTATATTGCTTTATTACATAATCATAGATTAAAAATTAAAGTGAATGTAATGTTAATGTTTAAGTAAAGACAATAAACACTTCACATAAAATGTAAAAATAACTCCAAAGGCACCACTTTAGTAATAGATAGATAATAAGTATGGTATGTCAGATCTTTAGTTATCTCTTTCTTCCTTAATAAGCAATGCATATTTTTGAACTGACACTTCATCTTTTAAGATTCATCTAAAATTTCATCGCAAACTATAGGCCAAAATTTTTTATTTGAGCACAAATGAATTTATATTCTGTCTAATTCTTTCTTGGCCATTTATATGAAAAATACCACTAAAATATGTGCATAACATTTTGCAGAAGAGTTAGAAAGCAGCATATAATATTTTCACTTTGACTCTCAGAGTGTTATTCAATTTCTCAAATCCTGGTTAACAAAAAGGAGTATAATTTTACATGTACTTTCAGGGCAACCCATATTTATTAAACTGAGTGATGAACCACTTGCATATCTCAGCTGGAGAAGGACAGCCTTCCAAAACATAACATTTCAGCATGTCTATCAGTTCTACATGCCCTCATTTTGTTGGTTTGAATTGTAATTTATAATGCTTAGACATTATGCATACCCAGAAATGGGTATGGCAAAGCAACACTGAGCCAAAACACATCTAGGTGTTTATTTTGTCTCCTCTTATTGTTACTCATCATTTTGATGTTCCTGAAAATTTTTCTGAGCGGTAAACTAAACTTGGAAGAGCTGAAGAGTTTATTCCATAAAAACGGTTTCCATCTAATCTACACGGATTTTCTTGCTTACATGAGTACAAATGATTTTAGAAGTTTAAATGAGCGATGAAGAAACAAACAAACACAGGCATAACAACAAGCTCGTTGCATGACATGATGGACAGCATGCCTCCTCTTCTTGAGCTTGTGCATGTTTCATCTATAGAGCTCAAACTCACTGTCATCCTGAGAAGTATTGCTAAGAATGGCAATGTGGCTGTGCTACTACTAGATGTTGATACTGGTATCTGTCAGTAATAAGTATTCAAAATTTTATTTTCTTTACTTTTTTTCCATACTTAAATGAGAAATTACTTCATTTTAAGAAAAATAAATGCTTCTTCTTTGATAGATGTTAACATGGAAAGTTCATCTTAATCACTGTAATACTAATTCATAATGGAGGTGGCTCTAATGTGAGTAATATAAAGAAGGTTTCTGTAATAGAACAACTTTCACTTTCTCTTATGTTTTTCAGGATTTCAGGAGTCAAACTCTCTCTGGCTGAATCTCTTCTGTCATCAAAATTCAGGTTACAAATATCACAGATGCATTTCCTTCAGAAGAATAAAACTTGGTTCTGATGTACGGAACAAAATATTATTTTACTGCAAAATTTCTGAAAAAGTGAACATTTACTTTAAAAGATGTGCAATCTATTCAGCTTACCATTTTGAAACATCTGGTTTATTAATGTCTTCAAGGACTATGAATTTTTTCTGTTTGAGATCTTACAAAAAAATTGCATATAATTGTGCTTTGAAGTGTAGGACAGAATATAAATGATGATCAACTTTCGCAGTAGTTCTGGTTATTATGTAGTAATGTGGTGTCATACCTTTAGTAAGCTATTTTAAGTATTGCTGCTAAAGAAAAACTTGTGAAGGCACCACCAAAACAAAAATCCAGCATAATTTTTCAGTAAACAGAGCATAAAGGACTCTAAAAAAATTGTGCTGATGGTTTGCCATTTTGTATAATAAAGATTTTAAAAGTACTTAAACAGTTTTAGAGACAGCAATGCCATTTCACAGGGGGCTATGCATTAGAGTGTGTTTTTTCTTCCTTATACTCTTGTAAAAGAAGTGTAAAGGATGTATCTTTAGAAAAATAGTAAGAATTAAAATTTGTTAATATTTTTTTCCTTCCTACATTGTATGATATATGAACTAAATGCCCTCTACTCCAAAAAAGGTAGAATTAACTAAAAGAGGAGAGGAAACTCAGAAGTGTAGTAAAAAAATATAAAAATATATTCTCAGGGTAGGAATGAAGTAAAACATATTAAGAAAGGAACAAATGGGTAATTGGAAACTTATATTTCTGAAGGCTTATATAAGTAGCTTACAGTACTCCGGTTTTACTCTGCAAATAGAGACATGCTTTTTAATTATTTGCCTACAGACTTGTGATAGGTACGAAGAACAGAAATAATATAAGAAAAACCTAACTAGTTTTGTATATTTTGATAAAAAATGGGCTCCAAATAGATCACAGAAATGCATAACTGGAGAAAAATTGGTCCAGATCTACACTCTGTGAGACATGTCTCTCTTGTAAATCCAGATAGGTTTTAAACTTCTTAAAGTCTAGTCTGGAAGTGAGGAAAAAATATGTAGAAATATTTTCCAGTCTTTACGTCATATGTATTGGTATGACATCATATCACAAATCAATAATAAATGCATTTCCCAATGAAAAGGAGATTTTAAACCAAGCCCTTGATCCAATGTCCATTAAAAAAAAAAAAAAAAAGGGGGAAGTTCTTTCAGTGAATTTAATGTCTGTTTGATTAGGCACATAAACATTCACAAACTATTTTCATTTTATGATTTTGCTCAAGTGTTCCTGCATCCCTCACTTCTGACACTATAAGACTGACTTTTAATTGCAACTGGAAACGATAAATCAGCTTCTAAGCTGAAATGATAACACAGGCTCTAGCAAGCACAGCCAAAGCATTCTTCCTAGGCGCTCCATGTGCAGATCAAATAAGAAACTGTAAAAACTGTCACTTAAGCTGTCCCACGTTTGACAGTATCATAAAACATGCCCCTCTCTAAATGTTTTTTAATTTACTTCAAAAGAACTTGGATAGTACCCTAAGTGAAAACAAAAATCTTTTTTATATTTGTGATTTGCTACTCATTTTTTTACAAAGTCATGACACCAGAGTGGACACATTCTTATTTTTGATCATCCATAGCAAGTAGGGTGAGGATTTCAGAGGAAGTATATTTTATATAAGCCTAGGTGAATTATAGATACATAAAAGCATGCTAGTTGGCTATGGATGTTTTATAGCTCCTTGACGTCCAGGAAATGGCACTAGAGAACTGAAGTTTTGAAAGAAACAAAAAAATTCAGAAAAATTGGTAGTGTGAAGAATTTAAGATGTTGTTAAAATATTTGGGTTTATTTTAAAATGTGTGAGGTAAATCAGAATATTGAAGACAGATCCTTTTGCCCTTCAAGGAGACTTCAGTTCATGGCATACAAGATGGCTGACTGTTGTACAACAAAATTAAGAGTGCACCTCCATTGAAATAAGGGGGAATTTTGCCATTGAATTTGCTGAGGTTATGTTTTCACTACAAGTCTATGTAGTATGATAATACTTTAGACTAAGAGTTGCAATGTTAAGAAAGTGTCTTATAATATTAATAAAATCTTAGTGATATGACGTGTCCCTGAGATTATTGAGGTACTTCATATAATATGGAAATCTTGCTGATGGGGAGATACTGGTGAAGTCTGGATGTGTTTCTGGTTATCATTTCCTTCCTGCTTCCCCCACGCCCCTCCCCCCACTTTGTTTTGAAAATTTTAAGAGAAAATATACTTTGAGCATTTAGATAAACTAATCATCTAGTTGTTGAATTTCAGAAAGGATATCGTTATTTTACATACTAATGAAAAACTAGTTTTAAAAACCCTTTGGGGAAGGGGAATTTTTCTGTTGTTATTGTTTAGCCCCCTTTCTGGTCATTATCTTTTCACCAAAGTTCAATACAACACTTGAACATCTGAGGAGGATCTTGCATCAGAACTGATCATGTGATACTTTAAAAGTTAAAAAGTAAACTTCTTTTCTTTCTTAAGAAATCCTTACAAGATGATTCCATACATCTTAACCAAAGGCACAAGACTAAATGAACAATCATGTGGCACAGCTGCAGCTTTGGAAGGACTGCTGAATAAGCAACCTTTTTTTTTTTTTTCCTTTTCTCTGGTTAGTGTTTCTGCCTGTCTATAAATAAGGATAGAAAACAGACGTTGGGATATACAGTATTTTTTATCCAGAATGGTAAAAACCTACAATGTACTTCAATTTAACAACCGATACATACAAACCCTTACCTGTTCTCAAGGGGTATTAGAATAATTTCTGCACGTGTAAACTACTGTACTGGGTGATCTGCAAACATAAAGACTGAAAAGGCTGGCTCTGCCCCAGAGCCATAACAATAGTATAAGACAAAGGACAATGTAGATAGCCAGATGGAGGGCTCACAAGAATCAAATTGACAATAATGGTAAACAGTGTCATACAGAAATGATAGGACAGTAATGTCTGTCTGCTTATTTTTGGACAGAGTGACAACAGAAAGTTTTCTATCGCGGCATTAGTTTTCATATTAGTGCATTTTACATTCTGTTAATTATTATTACTTTCATAGTGCAAATGATGCTTACCAGGAGCAATTTATTCCCCATGGAAACATGGACACCACTGTGACAAGTAGTAACAATCAAAAGACAATTTATATTGGCATAAACAGAAAATCTAGGACAAGGAATTAAAGACAATATTGCCCTATCAAAACCAGAAAGGTTATTTATCTAGGCTGTAATTATTCCAACTAGAATTTGGCCAGATTACTGAAGTTAATTCTTCTGTTCTTTAAGATGTTCAGCAAAACTGATAGGGTGCATTAACTGTCACAAAGCTTCTCCAGAAAAAAATGTAACCAAGAGAAAAATTTTTACAGCAAAACTGGGACATATTCTAGTGGTCATGGACCTCATGGTTCAGAATCAGCTGGCATGCTGATTCGTAAATATCTTTCACAGTAACAACTTCAAATGTCCCTTCAGCTTCTTATAAGCAAACTGCCTTGCACTGACATTGATCTAGTTAAACTGATACTTTATTTCATTCACATTACACAAAACATTTTCTTATTCCTTTTTTTTAAAAAAAAAAAAAAAAGAGAATTACATTTCAGTATGCAGGAAAAGGAAACAGAAAATAACCAGAGACCATTTTTCTTCATATAAATTCTTTTTGTATGCATGCATAAGTAAGATGTTTATAAATTTTGATGACATTTCTTCAAATTAATTATGGTGGGATTTTGGGAATATATAATTCAAGTTTGTTGCATTAACATAATACTACAATAATACTGTGTATATATATGAAGGGATTATCTTAGTGTATTATATGTTAACCATCCCCAAATTTAGGGGTTTATTAGCACGGAGTTGTAAGCAAGAAATATGTTTTTCCTAGTAAAAGATAAGTTCTGTTTCCAGCTTTGAAGCTGGCCATTTTATCAACCTGTGCATAAATTATCACACTGGACGATGACATAGGAGTCACCACAGACTTTACTTATTTCTCTTATTTATGCACTTAGACACCTTAATGATAAGCATAGCAAATATAAAATATCTATGTGTTTGTATTTTTTTTTAAATCTTGTGTCTGTAATAAAATGTTTCAAAGCGAAGTGGAAATCAAGACTCCAAGAACTGTTGTAACTTCTAATCTGTGAAACCTCCAATGGAGTTGAGCTGATATTTGATTTCTAAAAGACTACATAAAGTGTACCCAGTCTTCTGAAAACACCCTGATTTCCACTTCCAGAAGAACTACTTAGTTTATTCACATAATGTAATCTTGGATATTTTTATTTCTCCTACTCTATAATGGCCAATTTAAATAATGTGGAATTTTGATCTAGTCTCATGTTTTTCAGTCCTTCCCTATGTATCATGTCCCCTCTACATCATTTTGACTCCTTTTCTCCACTTGAAGATTCCTGAGAAGAGTGAATTTTAAAAATCCCTAAAGACAGAGGCTGCTTCTAAGTTGCTTGTTTCTGGTGTTATCTAGTCAGAGAAAAGCCTCAGTTTTTTTATTATTTTTTTTTACTTAGGTTGACCTGATATCTGTTTAATCTAGACGGCATCTAGATTGCCAAACATATTCTAGGCTGCATACAGACTCTTAAACTCATACATGATTTTTTCCTGGCTCTCCCATTGATCAGTTCACAGAACCTGCTGGAATACACTCTGTTTACCTCCCATGCTCAACACCAATGTTTTCTTAAATTACAGTGGAGACATACATGCCTCTGTCCTGGTTTCAGCTGGGATAGAGTTAATTTTCTTCATAGTAGCTAGCATAGTGCTGTGTTTTGGATTTAGTACCAGAAGAATGTTGATAACACACTGATGTTTTCAGTTGTTGCCAAGTAGTGCTCAGACTACTCAAGGACTTTTTGAGCTTCTCCTGCTCGCCCAGGTGCATAACAAGCTGGGAGTACAGCACAGCTAGGACAGCTAACCCAAACTGACCAAAGAGCTACTCCATACCACATAACGTCATGCTCAGGGGGGTTGTTCAGCTGGTTGGTTACGGGCAGAGTGATCGCAGCTCGGGCTGTGTGATCATGGCTCGAGGGGAGTGATTGCTGCTCGGCACAGGCTGGGCATCGGTCAGCGGGTGGTGAGCAATTGCATTGTGCATCACTTGTTTTATATATATTCTGTATATTCTTTTACCATTATTATTATCACTATTGTTATTCTTCTCTCTTATTAAACTGCCTCTATCTCAACCCACGGGTCTTACTTTTTTTTTTTTTCTTTTCTATGATTCTCTCCCCCATCTCACTGAGGAAGGGGGGGGAGTGAGCAAGCGGCTGCGTGGTGCTTAGTTGCCAGCCGGGTTAAGCCACGACACCTCTCACTCGGATATGCAGTGGAATGCCTTCATGCAGATCACCAGAACTCATATATTAGGAAGTTTATAACCTGAAAATTTGGATCTCCCAGCTTACACTTGGCTTTTGGCTTGAAATTTGTGCTTAAGTTTCCAATGTCTAAGGACACAACACTCCAAGAAACAAGAATTCCTCTGCAATGTACAAGATAAAATAAAAGTCTGTGGAGGCATCCAGGGTAAATCTTGTTAAGTTTTGGAGTGGAAAAAAAGAAGAAGGAAAAAAAAAGCTTCTGTTAGGTCGTCCTTAAAAATACAAGGGAAGAGTAGATATAAGATCAACATTCTACTCATGTAAAAGTAGCCTATAGTGTACGCTGTAGTCAAGAAGTCATGGGTAAATAAACTAGGTTTATTTACTTAATAGTAAAAAATAGTAAAGAAAAAAACCCATTTGAGCAAACCATGGGAACAGACAATTTTAGGCTAGATAACTAGATAACCGATGAGAAGCAACTTAGCTCTCCACTGGGTACTACCAAAGACACTATTTGTTACCACATATGTCCTCTGCTCTGCAGTGTAGAAGCATCACTATCTTTACATAATTTTCAAGGAATAGAATGTGTGAAAATTAAATGTGCCCAAGTTATTTTGATTAATAAGGAAACTTACTAATCAATAATTTTGATTAATAGGGAAGCACGTGAACAAAAACAACTCTTGGGAAACAGCAGGTCACTGTGTTGAAATGCTGGAAGAACTGGGTTTGTTTATCTGTTTCAATAAAATGAATGACAAGAAAATAAGAAAATTTCTATTCTGTGAGAAAGAAAACTGGAAAAGTATTTCTTAGTCCTACTCCCTGCTACTGTCAGGACTAATCCCACTTTCAGTGCTATATTTTGTTTGAAAGGTTGTAGAGTTAGTGACATGTTCATTATTAAAATAACCTAAATGTGGGGATTTTCAATGTATTTATTTCATTCATTTATTTCAAATGGTTGATTTTTATTTATATTTACTTTCTACTAAAATAAAAAACAGGACTGCACAATTCCAGTACATTGAAATCACTATGAAATAGTGAGATAACATTATTTCTATGTCACTAAATTTTTATTCTGGATTTAGTGTGTTCTAGAAATTTTGAAGGAGTAAATTCAACCCTGCATTTTCAGTAAATGGTACCAGAATGGCAAAAGGCTAATGGAAAGGAAATGCAGAAAAAACAATCAGCCTGAGAATCTGTAGCTAATCTAAGACTGCCCCGTTTTCATTTTATTTTACCCTTGTTGCAATAACATCATGGCAATGTGAAAAAAAACCATTGTACTATAAAAAGTGTCAAAATTTGCAAGGGCAATGCATTGTATGATGAACATCTCCACTATATGGTAAATATGATTAATTTTCTAGCTTATCTACTAATAAACTCAAGATGTGTGTAGGGGAGAGTGACAGAAAGAGGTTTTGTGGTTTGGGGTCAGGTGTGTTTTCTCCTCCTTGTTTGTTTTTTCTGAGTCAGATCTCTGGATTTTCTTTATTCTCTGCTAATTACTGTCAAATGCCAAAATATGATTTGCAATTATGTCTTTCCAAAGAATCTCCGGATGCCAAAACATGTGTGTGCCCCACATTAGACAAAAAAAAACACCAAAAAACTGATGAAATCTCTACAGCACAAAAATGAAGAAGCTAATTTGCTACAAAAAAGGTTACTGTGTGTTTCCAAGTAGGGAAGAAAATCAGATTTCAAAATTTCATTTAAAGAACAGAAAAAACCTTAATTTAAGACATGAAAACTTTCATAATCCACCTGGGATGAGATAAAGATGATGTTTAATATTCCTGAATGCTCTTTTAGAGGCTGAGTACGCTCACCCACAGCAACAGACCATGGCCATAGTGGTCACAGCAGTGACTGAAGAAGGACAGATGTACAGAGTGGTTTGAGTGCTAAGGAATAGCATCCTATCATTAAGATAACTGGGTTGCATTTTTTTTTATTAGGAAATGAAAATCATGCAAATGCAAAAAATCAGAATATTTGATACATATTCTCATTTGGGAATTTCAGAAATATCTAATCCAAAGGAAGTCAAACTATACCACTGCTTGTCTGCAGTTTCCTAAATCTTAGGCTCACTGTAGAGCAGCCAGATGACGTGGTATAACAACAATCAGAGGACTGAATTTCTCTATGCTATGAAGATCTTCATTCCCTCTAGTAAATATTCAGCTGACAGCACTGTCATGACAGCATTTGTTCTGGGCTGACTCTGAAACAGTACATCATGAGCAGACGACGTGTTCATTGTCATGGTTTAGTGTGTGAGGCAGAACAGAGATGGCTGTCCATTTCAGGAGCTGCGTTCAGAAGAGAAACTGCTTGTGCTTCTTCCAGTTCTTCACAGATTTTTACAGCAAACTCTAATGGAGGATTTAGTGACTGACAGCTCTAAATGATTTAGGAGAGTCCCAAATCCATGTACTGCTTCTAATGAAATCTGTTATTATCCCACAGACTGATGTGAAGAAGCTTTCCTTAAGGGGTAATCTTAAATGGCCAGAGTAACTTTTGGAAAGTGAGAATGAGACACCAGAAATC
>NW_009258371.1:129266-130726 GCF_000687185.1 Egretta garzetta
CACTCTGAAAACATAGAGGAAATAAACTTATCAGGGCCACCTTCTTCACTAAATAGATTGATCATCTTATGAGGACACTTCCTTTCTTCTGAAATGTGGAATAATTGCACTATGTGGAATCATTACACTCCACTCTCCCCCAACCTTACAAGAGGTAGAGCATTGTTCATTTTGTGTCTATCAAAGACACGCAAAAGGGTTGGAAAAATCTGCCAACTCTGGCAAGAACCATCTCTCAGAGATAATTTAAAGAAAAAAATTACAGAGAGTTATTGGAATAGAGAGGTGGTGAGATACTGTTAATAATTGTTCATGTAAACTAAAGATATAAAATAGTTGTACTTCAATGTATAAAATGCAGTCAGTCTACATAGCTCTTATTTGCTGTACAGAAAAAGGTTATAAAGATGGAAGAAAATAGAAGCAGACATAATTTTGAATTTCCTAAGTGAGGAACTCTTGTCTTTGACTTTCAAATGTGATGAGCTTTGATAGACTGTGCACTTCATCCCACCTGCAGTTTTTGGATTCACACCTTGATTTGTGTCAGTTGATTCACTGACTTTTTATCGTGTTCAAATATACACTGCCTTCATTAACTACCCAAGTTTTCTGTCTCATTATGTGAGACGGAGAAGCCCACTAAGCTGTCATTGAACAACAATCATTACTTCTGAGCTCTGGTACTTCTGTGGATGAGGGCAAGGGTGGCAATTGATTTATCACTGTTTTAATAGATACTTGACCTGTAAGTCAATACAAATGTTTCACCCAGTGGTGGCACAGGGCAAATGATCCAATTTTGTGAACACAATGGACTAATACAGGTACTCTAGTTTTTCCTGATTTCGTGAGAGGGTTGTTACAATCTTCTATTGCTTGACATTTACTAATCTTACTAGTTAAAAAATCCCCGATATTTGAAATTTAATATTAATTTAAAAAAAACCTAGTAGCTTAACATCATTCTGTTATTCATTAAGTACTATCCAGTGGTGACCTGGTGGTCACCAATGCAAGCGAGCTTGTCGGAGATGTCAACATCGGAGGCAGCCCGGGCTGCAGTGATCATGCGCTGGTAGAGCTCACGCTCCTGAGGGAAATGGGAAGAACAAAGAGTACAGTCAGGACTCTGAATTTTAGAAAGCAAAATTCCAGGTCCTCAAGGAGATAGTCAGAAAGACTCCCTGGGAAACAGTCCTCAGGGACAGGGGAAGAGAACAGAGCTGGCAGATCTTTAAGGATGTGATCCACAGAGCACAAGAGCTCTCGATCCCTAGGTGTAAGAAATCGGGCAATAAAGGGAAGAGAACAGCATGGTTGAGACAAGAGATGCTGGTCAAACTAAGGAGGAAGAGGGAACTGCACAGGCAGTGGAAGCAGGGACAGGCATCCTGGGAAGAGTATGGGGACACGGTCCGGTTGTGTAGGAATGGGGTCAGGAAGGCCAAGGCGCAGCT
>NW_009258371.1:132231-153615 GCF_000687185.1 Egretta garzetta
CAGGTTGGACGGGGCTCTGAGCAGCCTGATCTAGTTAGTGGTGTCCCTGCTCCTGCGGGGGGGTTGGACTAGATGACCTCTAGGGGTCCCTTCCAGTCCAAAACATTCTATGATTCTATGATTCTATGAATTTACAAGTAAATGAAAGAAAACAAAATCATATAGCTTACATTTACATAAACATTTCCAGTTTTTTTTACTTTTTAGCAAAAAGATGTTAAAATTATTCAAGAGTTTTTTTTTTCACTTTTCAAATGCCTTCTGTTAGAACCACTCAATATGATTTTTAAAATTTTATAGATTAAATAAAAATTAAAAAGCATATTGTGCCATTTTTGCAAAATAATTAAATAGAACAGGATTAAACAACTTTCTGAAAAAACAAGATGAACTCTCATGGACCAAGGTGAGGCTGACTGGCCTGTAGCTCTCCAAATACTTCTGCTTGCTGTCTTTCTTCCAGTTATCTGCCATGTCCAGCAGTTCATCTCCCCTTTCTGGTTCCTTGATTATCTGTGCCAAGAAGCTGTTGGCAATGCACTTCAGAAACCTCCTGGACTGCTTGTGTCCTGCTGTGTTACCCCTCCAACATACGTTGGGCTGGCTCAGTTCTCCCAAGAAGGCAAAGGCCTATGAGTGTGAAGCTTCTTCCAGATGTCTGAAGAATGCCTCATCTGCTTGTTCTTCTCATTAAGACATTTTGTAGCAGACACCTACCAGTGTTTCCCACTTTGGTCTGCTCACTAATTTAGATGGCTTATCACCCAATCAAAGAAAGAGCTCCATAAATCCTGCTGCTCTCCTACATGAAAGGTAACTCTCCTTTCCTACCTTCCCTGTCAGTCTTTCCTAAGACTGCTTGGTCAGGTGGATCTCTTCTCTTCCAAGTAATCCTCAAAAATGGTCACATGGTCATAAAAATTAAAACTCTGTGGCCAACACCAAATGTGTAACCAGCTTTTGACCTCCAAGATCCATCCACTCCTTCCCAAGGGCTTCCCATTCACCAGCAAGAACAAGGATAAGCTAACCAGGTACCAAGCCCTTCATCCTCATTCCTCAGAGATCTGTGGTCACTCCTTATGAGCTCCTAATCTCCTGCCCATAGTGCTAGCGGCCACATGGAGAAAAAATGTGGAATAATAGTCTGATCAGCTGACAAGCTGGACAAACCTTCGCAGCCTATCCATGATGTTCTGGACCAAAACGCTCAGCATACAGCAAACGTCCTCTTCTAGCAGGCTGAGTCAGCAGATCAACCTCTGTCCCTGCATCAGGGAGACTTCTATCACCATATTTTGCTCTCTTCTGTCAGTGCTGTCAGAGGTCTCAGGTAGAGGTAGCCCAGATGCTTTGTTGGGCAGAGGCCCATGCCCTTGCCTGTGCTAGGGCCTGAACCTGCTCTTCAGGTCATAGGCGCAGATGGAGTAGGAACAGTCATCCTGGTGCCAGAGTTCACAAACTCCCAGACTTTACTAGCTTGGTCATCTCCATTTCCCAGCCTGACAAGCACAGGTGTTGCCTGCCCCACCTTGGTGCACCTCGAGGTACAGGCTCTCGTAGTGCAGTGTTTTGAGAGACATTGGTTTTATCTCCTTTTTGTTATCCCTGATGCTGTGTAGTCTGATGACGTCCTCCCATGGCTCCATTGCTTATGTTGCAGACTCTCTACCAGTGCACTCTTCCTGCAAATGCTGAGACTGCTGCAGAACTATACTCTCCCATGGGAGCTCACTCTGTGTAAAAGCTTCTGATTTGCCTGGGGGCTGCCAGAGACCTGCACTTATGGCGCACCCCCACCATTGCTGACCACACAAATCCCGCCCTCGGAAGAATTTCTGCCTCCACTTCTGCACAAAATGCTATCTCCGGGGCCTCCCTCTGTTAGCTGAAGTATTAGGCAGTGTAACTTACAGTAGAATTCACTGTTACGAAGTTACAGGATGTTGATTAAAGTCTCTCCGAAGCTCTTAAAATGTAAACTTAAAAACTCTGATGTTGTGATTGGAAAGATACTTAGATTCAGGGACAAATCATTGGTTCTAGAAACCACAGGTCTTTAATTTTTCCTTGATTCATAGGACAGACTTACATAATATTGTGTTTATCTCTGCTTTCAAGTGTTATGTTAGAAAATGCATTTTGTTTGGCCTTCTGGAAACTTTGAAAATGTGAAGTGATAGAAACTAAAATAAATAATAAATTAATATAACTTGATATGTTTCAATTTCAGAACAACATAGCATCAAAGTTATTAATAAACAGTCTCTTTTAATCTTTAGATTTGTGATTGAAGAAAGCAGAAACAAAGACTGTCTAGAAAATGTGGTTTTGAGGGAAATCAGAAGACAGTCTTAGAGTAGTCACTGCAATGATTCATGTAGTCAAGACAACAAAGTCTTATGGTGAATATAGAGGCAGTTCCTTCCCACAGGGGTCTGTTGCTGAAATGAAACTTTAGCCAATCAACACATTAGTAAGATTTTCTGAAGGTAAATGTATAAAACTAAAGAATTAACTAAATGTTGAAAGAGCTATAAAACTATAGAGGGGAAAACATTCAAATGGTAAACTGATTTTGAAAATACATTCCCAGAAGTTCAAAACCTTTGGAGAAAGGGGCTAAAATATTCATTATGAGTGCATATAAACATATTTCCAACAAACAACAGATTCTCAGACAGTACATGCTGTCAGGGACAGTCATCAACAGTTGCTGTCTGGTCCTCTGTGCCTCAGAGTAACCAGCCATCAGCAACACACCCTTGCCATTGTCTACAAATCCTGTTTTTCTATAAAGATCTATCAATATGTTGAGGAAATTCAGTCACCGATAAAACAATTGCAACTTAAATGAAACCAGAGTGAGTCAAGAAATTTTCACAATTTGGCTGGTAATATTTGGCTGTGCTTCAGAAGAGGATTTTTTTTTTTTTTTTTTGAATACTTGAGTAATTACTCAGCTCTTGGAAAAGTACTCATTTTGAAAAAAATGGAAGACCATAGATGCAAACAACTCAACATGTAAATTGCAAGAATACATATTAAATATGCTTGTTACAGCCTACTTTATGCTGATACTTCTTTGGAATACACTCCATATTTGTCCTATATAATTAAAAAAACCCCAAATCCAAGAAACCTCCAAAGACTGAGGCATGTTTATCATAAGTAATTTGACTCTACCTTTTCTGGTTTACATTTCCATTATTAAAAGAGAGAAAGGACCTCTCATTTTGCAAAGATTGGAAGAGTAAAAGCAATTAATGGTGGAGTAAAAAAATTGGTCAGAGTGTTTTTATGAAAAGTGCTATGAAATAAAACTGTGCAGAACAATTAGCTGTAAATCAAAATGTGACCAGATTGTGTTAAAAGAACAGATGATGCAACTGGCTTTTTGTTTCTGGGGTCTTAGAATTAGTATCTTAAATCATAAATACAGATGAGTTATTTAGTCAGATTCTAGCATTCATCTGTTTCGCAAAAAGTTCATCTGGAGCCACTGAAACCTAAGCATTGAGATGAGGTATGAAAGTCTGACATTAATAATCACATGCAATTATTTATGTGACACTACCTAACCCTTGAAATCCTTGTCTTAATTTGGGAATTAGTCAGTCTTCCAATTGTTTTAAGACTTCAGTCATGGATATATGACATCTACAGTTTGCACACTGTGGTATTGCCAGATTAAAGATACTGCTCCTCCAACCCATAAAGCCTCCAGCCTCCTGTTGAAGACACATTTAAAGATGAAATAAGATACATCTGACACCAATACACTGAGTTTTGTTTACAGCCTAAAATACTGCCATAATATAGCCATTTTGAGTTTCTGTTATGTATTGTTTACCTTAATTTGCATTAGGCTTCCTCCTTGTTAAGTAGGGGCAAACTAAATGTTTTTAGTAAGACAACTGCTAGAATTGTATCATTACTGCCAAATAACACGCTCTCAAGCTCTTTTAAGCCAGCATTTACTGAATTCGTATGTGATAAGGAATGTTTATATATATTTCCACAAAAGGTTTATTGGTATATTTATGATTTAGGATATCTGGGACTTGTTTTTACTGATCTTACTGTTAGAAAACCCTATTAAGTCCTCCCTATTGAGAAATGATTGTAACAACTGAGACAAAAGGTGAAGACGTTATCTTGAAAATATTCTATTGCATTTGCAGATTCTGCATGTTGTTCTTTTCTGAGATTTGCAACTGAAAAACAGAATTTATAGTCTAGCCCAGAGCCTGTAAACCACATTAACATTCACAGAAAATATCTTCTTTTTCAAATCTAGAAAACAGCACTTTTGAACTGATTACTTAATTACTTCATCCACCCACAAACAAAGATATTACTCTTCAGTACAGCTGGTCACAAATGTAATGCAAACCAGCCCTTCCCATGGAACTCCAGGATAATAGCTATGTTTTTACTGAAGGAGTCCCCTGTTCACAAACTATAGTATTAGGAACATTTGCCTTTATCAAATTTAAACTTGTATTCCGTAAGAAATAAACTTAAAAAAATAGACTTCCTCTATAGCAAATTAACACTGTTTAAAGGAATGGTTGGAGTCAGAGGGACTGAATCTTATACAGAGGCAAGACACTATTAAGCAAATGGATTAAAAAAAGGAAAATACCCCTGCTTGGCAAAAAACCAAAACCATTTCCTGGCTCCTCCCAAGTTCCTTTTGAGAAGACAACGCTCTTACCTCTGATCTCACAAAACAAAATACTAGGTATCACATTTCCTTTGAGAAGTTGTTGACTTCTGGGTAGGTCACCTGTTTTTTATCATGGTGTACACATAACAGGGTTAAGCTCCTCTGAAATGCAAAATCCCTTCTCACCTTCTGAACACTCTGCGTAAATACCAAAGTAATAAATTCAGGCCAAGTGCTGCATCAAGCCGATAAACAAATACAGGCTGGAAACTAAGGTTAGTATAGTAGCCTAACAGGAAACAAATGTGTGGAAATTTGGTTAATGATTTATTGTTATCAGTCAGAGCAGACAGTACTAATTATATATACATCAGTAAATTGTCTGTTATTATTCATTTGATGGCACCTTCCTGTATATTAAATATAGAAAACACATATAAAAATAAAATTTGAAATAATTAATAAATAATTTAAAGAAAGATTTCCATGGAGTAGAATTGTTTATACAATCTATCACAACTCTCTCATTGACAGCAAAGGGAGGAGCTACTATAGCAAGTACCATGTTTTCTTACAGATTGCTTAGCATGCCTTCACTAATACAATCTTCAGCCTTATTCTCTTAATAATTGTTTGAAGAGGTATCATGCAGACAACTAATTAATTCTGGATAAAGGGAAAATATTACATTTTTTTTTTCCACATTAAGTAAAAAAACCCCAAATAATTGCAGTCAAAATGACATGTATATAGAATACAAAATAATTAGCTCCTACACCAAAACTTATAAGAACTTAGGTAACTTTTGCTTTTTGAGCTGGATTTTGGAACCTATATACATTGCTATAAGAGGTATTTTAAGCAGAGAAATAGGTTAGAACTCACTGGAGACTGGTGGTTACAGACTAAGACTAAAATCTTCTGGGATACATATCTTACTTGACTAGAAGAGAAAGAAAGGAGGGGGGAAATCTAAAGCAAAAAAAAAAATAAAATCAGTGAGAAACCTGAATTAAGAAACAATGTAAAAATTTACTTAGAGTACAAAAGACAAGTGTCTTCTCTGTGATACTTTAAGAGAAGATGAAAACTCTGCAAAACATCTTTAAAAATGATGCTCAAAAACAGAGAAAAAAAAAGGTTTTGCTTTTAGCTACTAACTTCAGTGGCACGACTTTTGAATGACAATTATTAATTCAGACACTGTCATTGGGTCAATTTTAACACCTATTTGAAAAAATCCTCTTAAATCCTGAAATTATAATGACTTTTGTTATGGATCCAATACTTCACTCTCTGTGAATATAGGGTTCTCAGTACTTAAAAAAAACCCAAACAAACCACACCTCAAAATAAAGAAACAATAAAGTGCAAATGTTACATGTCATCATTATTTCAGTAATTTATTCTAAACCTCAAGAGTAGTATTTCAGATAGGGAATTGCCACCTACTTGCCAAAAGATCACTATTTCTAGGACTCTTTAGAAATGAATTACTATGCAGCTAGGCCCAACTTTTAATTTTCACAAATTAGAAATTAAACCCTAGTAATTTTTCCTTGTAGAAAAGTCACGGGAGACCAAAGATAGTTTAGGATTCTATTCAAATGCAATTGCCAATATTTTAGAGTCTTTATTCAGGTGCAGATTCATGAAAGGATTCTGGTACATAGATAGTAAAATGCCTTTTTCTGTTGCACTAAAAATAGGAATTCTCAGGCAATCAGATGTTTTGCCAGTTCTTTGTTAATTTCATCATAAATGAATTATTCTTGTAATGAATTCAGGTATGTGACTGCGATTTAGTTTTAGAAATATTAAAACATATAAAATTTTTAGAAATTGCCTCTAGAAATTCTGATGCAAGTACTAAAGTGCTACTTTACTACTGCAACTACCACTACTTCTTTTTACAGCAAATGCTACACTTATACCTAACATGGGAAAAGACTGCCCGACTCTCTGAAGTATACCTTCAGTGCAACAGAGAACCTTTCTCTGACACCTCCTCATAGCAATACTAATTAAGGAAAATATCTCTTACCAGCAGAATATTTTTGATTATGTTGCGGTACATATTTGGCATAAGTCTTGCTGTGTACCAGACTTATAAATGGGTCTAATGACGGTCCTGAATTATTTTGGAAAATACCATGTCTTAGCTTTAGAGATTATTCGTTAAAAGTATATTTCCCTTTGTAGAAAATACAACACATTAGGAAAAACACTGTGGCCATGGCTGGTGAGCTGGTGTGAACACATTTATGTGTTATAGAAGTGGTAGAAACTTTCACTAATAAAGGAACTTAGCATTATACTTCTTTGTGCTGAGGAATTGCAGGTGCTTTTTGCTTGTATTTTAAAAACAAGAGAAAGAGAAGGAAAAGAAAAAATGAAGGGAGGATGAAAGGGAAGCAGGCAGGAACTCAAGAAAGAAAGGAAGGACGATTAGTGATCAGAAAACTTATTATAATGCACATGTATAAGGAGGATTAATTAAATGGAGACAGATTTGTCTTTGTATTCTCAATAACTAATCACTATGACGTAAGAATATGTACTTTTAATATAAAACCTGAAAAGGGAAAGATATCCTCCAGAATAATGTTAGATTTTTAATCTGACCAGGCATCATTCTTTGTTCCCCTCAGTTCTTTTCCTCCATCTTCTGCTCCAACCCCTTTTACTTCTGATAAGAAAACTGATATCTTTCTCAGTTTTCAGCTTTTGTCCCTACACCACCTTCACTCTCATCCAGGTTGTTGTTCTCTTCTTCTCCTTCTCTACCTGAACAAAGCTCCTAACTCTTTTCCTATTCTGTACAAGTCCTTCATATTGTTGAGAGGAACATCTCAGGTCACCGAATAACAGGGTCGTGCTATTACAGTCAACTGTGCTATATAAAACCCCTCATAAAAATATCACTGTCTGTTTTACAATCTGTTAGATTGTTACTTCCACAGAATGCTGTTCTTAAACCACTGATGGTTAGAAACCTTCTCATTTCCCAGCTTATACATTCTCCATGAAAGACTCACATCTATGCACTTGCGCACTAGCAACTTTTGCTTTTCCTCTAAACCCAATATTTCTACAGAAAACATTGAACCCTTTTTTTTTTCTCAAGGCTAAAGGAGTTAAGCTCTTTGAATGTCTTTCCTTCAATAAAGAGTTTTCCTGCACCTTTTAATTCATCTCTCAACAGCTCTTTCTCTAAGACTACAACTCTGCCCAGCGTTCTAGCTAAACTTCTTACCAGCACCAGCAGAATTGCTATAATCCCCTACTCCTTCCAGCATAATTTGTATTTGCCTGTTCTTTAGCTGCAACAGTTATGTTATGATGTTTATCTGGCAAGGATGTCTTCTTCTCTTCTGTCGTTTCTAGTTTATGGTACTCTAAACAGGAAACTCCTGCACTTTTCTTCCCCACAGTTTGTCCAGCCTATCATTGTTAGGCCCACTTTTTTTTGAATGAGATAATAAGTCCACTCTATACATGACTTAGAACACCAAACAATGTCACTCAAGATTTCTGTGCAGTTGATATCAGTTTAACTGTTTAATCATGACATAATGAACCCTGTTATATCATGGCAACCTCTAACATGGAGATGTTAGGGCTTCTCAAGAGAGTATTTCTATTATTATTGTTTTCTTAAAAAAGATAAACCAGCATATTTTTCTCAATCCTCAATGTTAACAATGTTGCAACTCCCTACTGTCTGTACCTCCAGCCACCAGGAACAAAAACATCCTCCAAAAGAAAGCACACTTATACAGCCTAAGGCAGACACACACAATGGGGAAAAAAATCTATGTGGGTAAAGGTTGAAGTCTGGAAAACAGTTGAGCAGAACATAGTACAGTAATACAAGCATAACAACAGACATCAAGATATTGTAGTATTAGACAGAAGTAATGACTCACATATGGCTTTAGACCTCACAATTTCCTAAAACAACTTCTGTTCAAGTTGTAATAAGCATACTTACAAATTTGGTACTTAAATCCGTCTTTGTAAGACAGAACACACTGTTTAGTTTATTAGTATGTGTTGCTTACAATTTAAAAGTGAACAAACAAGTGCATGACTTCTCATTTTGATGATTTTATGCTTGCTAAGCCACTGAGAAGGATTTTATATTAGGTTTGTCAGGGAGTAATGAAGAAAGCGTGATGAGAAATGGAAACATGGATGGCACTGTGGAAGTACAGAGGACACTACATCTGTGGGCTGTGGGGACCCTATTGCTGTCTTGGAAGGCTTGTTGGTCTTCAGATGCTTTTATCTGGGATAGTATGGAGAAAGTGTTGAGGATCAGCAAGCCCTTGTGCTGTTAGCCCTTTCTGATCATCTGTGTGGGCACCAGAGATACTCTTGGGTTTACCCTTAGCATGGTAAGAGTGGTGGCAGAGCTCTGAGGGTGACATAAAGGCATATCACACACAGGCACGGGTGGGATCTCCTTGATTTTTTCAATGCAAAGAATCGACCTCAAGGGGGAAGCTATAGAGTACACAGAGTCAGTCTCTTCTCCAAGATGCACTAAGAAAGAGCTAATGAGCAGAAGTTGCAATATGAGATGTTTTGGTAAGGAAAAACTTTTCATCATCAGAGTACTTGAATACTGGAAAAAGTTGCACAGAGTTTGTAGAGTCTCCATTCTTGGAGATACTCTATCTGCTGAGCCTGAGCTGGGCCTGACAGGGCCTGTTATATCCAGACTACCTTTGAGTAGCAGGCTGATCAGATGATCTCCAGAGATCCTTCCCAAAATACATCATTCATGATACTCTGATAACATACATTTAAATTAAACAGTAATTTCTGAATGTTATTATGTCAGAAAATTATTTACTATGAAAGTTTAATCAAATAAACCTTTCCAAAGTTTAGTGCTGCCTTATCATTTGAGACTTTTAACTAGGAACTGTAGTTAGTTCTAGTTTTAATATTCTTACTCATAATATTACTTTTCATACATTGAAAGCTGCAGATATATATTGTAGAATAAGATAACAGCTATTTCCTTTCAGAACTAAATTGCAGCACCTTATACTGTATTTATACTAAAGATGATTTAGACCAAGATAAGCACTGTTCAATGAAATGGAAACATTTTTATTACAAAGTAGGATTATATTCCTATTAGAGTTAAAAGAGATGCATTCAAGACAAGTCCTTAATGTCTTGTTTGTTCAGTGTTCAGCAACAGTTTTAGTGTATGTCAGGTGAAGGGTTTAGGATATGCCAAGGTGCTAACACAAAATTTACTGCAAACATTTCTCTAATGAATCTTGCTTTCTAACCCAGCCTTTAGAAGAACTGATTGTTACATAACAGCTGTCTGCAATAACTAGAAACAGGTAAGCAAAAGAATTTGCAAGACTCATGTTCTGTGGAGAAACCAGTGCTGAAGCAAAAAACTAAATTGGAATTATTTTCCATGTGGGTTTTCTTGGCATAAGAGTTGCATAGATGAATGGCTAACTTTGGGAAGGTATATTTACATCCCATTGTCAACCAGTTCAAGATTCATCCATTGTTAATGGAAACTGATCTTTTTGTGTTGTACTAAGCATAATTCCACTTAGACAGAAAGATTCTATCAATCTGCTATATACATCTTACACCAAACTTATTAGTTGATTTACATATCCCTCAGTCTGGGATCTTGCAGTTTGTAGCACAGCTCCCCAGCTCTGGAGCTAATGGAACTTACATGGCTTGATTGCTATTTTATGTGAAACATACAAATAAGAAGAAATGTTATGCAATGAAGTAGTTTTGGTAGGACATATATTTGTCCCCTTGGCAAAGAGTGCAAAATAACTTTCTTCGCAATGGAGGATGTTGAGTAACTTCAGGGTAACACATGTCTAATATAGATCTAATGAAACTGATTTTATAAATCTGCCTCATTGACAAGTGTTAACCAAACATTTTTTCAATTAAAAAGACCCAGAAATACAAAGGTTCAGCAATAAAACAACATAATTTCACCTAAGACATGGAGAGTAGTATGTGTTAAAGTAATATTTATATAGTGTGTTACAACTTTATTTGCAGTTTCATGAACTGGTGTTTCTAGAGATTCAACCAAAGGGCTAAACTTAAACTCTGTACATAGTGAAAGGGATAATTGTTCACATTCCTCAGTCTGGAATACCAAAAAGATTTGAGGCATTAGCTGTTCTTTCCTCATGAGAACCAAAGAGTTGTTTCACTTTGTCGAAACCACAAAATCTCCTAACCTAATTCCCAGTTTTAATTGCTTCCACGCTCAATGAGCCACAGCTTTGAAGACACTGGTTTGCTTCAGGAACTTTTATCTGAAAGGAATGGCCTTTATATATCTCTTGGATAGAGATTGTTCCTTAGGTCCAACAAAGTTATGAAAATTTATGTATTCAGTTCTTCAATCACAACTTTTTTCTGCTGGTGCTAGGTAGATGCTTAGTGTTAAGGTAAGGACTCTATTTTTGCTGAAACAGATTTGTTTTCACCAAAAAGGTCTCCTTCATTTCTACTGATGAATGTAAGAGAATATATTCTATGGCATAACTTCAGACTCTTGTAAATCAACTTATTAAGGAGAGCATTGGTAGTAACTGCTTGAGCCCCTGAAATGTCCAAATTCAAAAGAAACACAGGCAGAAACTGTATCAGCTCCCCAGCTGAGGTTCTTTGCTTGGTGGCTCATCTACAAATAGTCCTTTGGTTTACTTTCCTTCTTGGCCTGACTGGGTCTACACGTGGATACCAGCTGACCATATTCTGCAGAGGACTTATAATTACACATGACAAAGCACAAGAGAAGGGAGGAAATGAGTTACTAATTTCCCAATACAGTGACTAGTCAGATATCTTATCATTGCTCTGAAGTTCTCTTTCTAAGACAGCCCTTAACTTTGCCTCTATTTTTTCTCCACTTATGAAGCTGTTTCAGAGAATGACATAGAAATATTCATTACATTCAACAAGGTAGTAAAGCAATCATTACATTTAAATCTAGATTTATTCCAGCTGCCAATTTGCAAGGATTTCTTCCTTACAATCTTATTAGCTTTTTTTTTCAGTTTAAAATAAAGGGTGAAAAGGGCCTCGAGGGTGGAAGTTCACAGAATTAATTAATTTTCCTGTAAAGGAAATAAAAAAGGAGCGATTATTTGTTTACAGTCTCAGATGCTTAAAATTTACAAAGAGATGAGTAAGTAAAAGTCAGACGCAAGATCTATAGATTAAGACTATAGCAGAATAGACAGATCAATTTCAGGCTTTCTTCTTTTTTTAACTAACATTAATAACTGTTTTTATTATGTCTACAGGAGGCCATTAAATGCTCATAAAGACATCAAAAAACTAATACATCTGGAATGTAAGATTCTGCTTTGTGAACCACCTCTAGAATATGTATTCCATTAGTCTTCCACAAGTTATTCTGTACTTAAAAATGAGGTCCCACCTAGCATGTGTGACATGCCAGGAGGGTCATGTTATACAACCAGTGAGAATTAGGATCTCAGACTTCATGCTCTGGTGCAAAATCTGCAGTCTATGACAAACTGTCAGCTGATCACTCACAAAGGATACAGATGGCTTAACTTCCCTGGGTATAAATTTATTGATGGATTAGAATTCTTAGAGAAAAAACATGCATATTATGGGATCTCAACCATGCAAAGGTAAGAAGAACAAGCAAAAAATTTGAATGCACATATGAAAACTATCAGTAACAGTAAGAGAACTCTCTTTGAATAGCAGGCAGCATGTTAATTTTTGGGTTTATTCATGAAAGGTTCTATCTTATAGAAAACGTGGGGTTTAGTATATCTTAAAGCCTGGACAGGTACAAATACTGATTTTGGATAAGCCATTTGTGTTAATTGAAAAAATGAAGAAGGAAATATTATTAACAATATTGCAAGCTCTATATCATTTTGAAAGAAACATGTCTAAATTGGTTCTCCTGTGTGTAAATTGGTTACAAGGGGGTAACTGCTAGAACTCCTTAGCAATACAAAGTCTCAATATGAAAGCAGATAAATTGTACTGCAGGACTGCGAAATATGTCCTATCTAAGCCTGGAGAGACTGTTAAGGAGTATTTTTTCCATAGGGAATGCAGAGAAAGAGCTACTACCCAGTGGCTTAAATTGAAATTGATAAGGCCTGCTATACTCTTAGGAGAATAAAACCAGGCAAAACTAATAGCCATCAGTTAGCCTTGTAACAAAAACTTCAAAATAAGAAGTTAGTTATTACAATGAAGACACAATAACATAGTGATGAAATGAGAAATCTGTAAAGGGAAAAAAAAGTCCAACACAGAGGGAGAAAGAAATATTCAACATTTTACCAAATAGGTTACAGATCAGTGTAAGAAAGGGTAGGGTTGAGGTAAAACCTTACTAAGTCCATGGATAGACAGGCACTAGTTGACTTCAGCAACATTTGAATTATTCTGTTATAGAATGACACCTTGACTAGGAATACAAACACATTTATATTTGTTTTAGAGAGCTGTGTAGCTGTCATGTAACCTTATACTGGTTTGTTATTACTTTATAATTTGTGATACTTAGGCAATTAATTCTTAGAGAAAATAATTTCTTCAGAATTACCTGTTCCAGATACTCCTAAACAAGGCACAAAGCTAGAAATTCAATTACAAGGTATTTGAAATGGGTAGCTGTTCTCTTTTCAGATAGTGTTAACAGTTATTAGATGAATCATTCAACTGTTCTCAGACCCTGGTTGCTAAAAGATAAGGAAAGTATTGCAATGATGCCTGTTTAATAGAGGCAAGTTAGGTAAGAAATATGATGTGTAAATATGATGACCATGTTGTCAAATCTCACTATCGGTACATAATCACATATAGATAAAATTGGCTGAAAAAATTATGCCACACATAGCCAGATTTTTGAGGGCTTTATTCACTCTCTTTTCAACACTGGAACACATTTACTAGATATTGGTAGCTTTTAATGTTAAAAGGAAATTTCTAAGGCGGCAACCTTCCTCCAGAAAGTCTAGTTTTATGAAAAATTGCCAAATATGATAAAAGGAAGAATTGATAATGTTTAATGAACTCATTGTAAGACCTGCAGGCAGGATTTGTAATCCCAGCTCCTAAACTAGTTCTTTTTGTATTGCTTACTCATTCTCAGTTTACATATGTATGTTCTCCACTGTTTCCCTTAATTTCATTGGTGGAAAGGTTGTTTGAATGAAATGGGCTAGCTTTATATTTTAATAAGTTAGAGACTGATAAATATATGGTTGATGAAAAGACAGTGAGGAGAAAAGTGTGGGATGTAGGGGTAGAGGGTCGCTACCTAGCTCTTCTTTACAAAGGCATGTAAAAATCAACACTGAGCATGTCTTCGGTTCTTCCACCTCAAACATTTTATTTAGGAAAACTATGGAAGCAGAAGGGGAAGTAGATATTATGTTCAGTCATTTCTTCATTGATAACTCCGACCAGATCATGGAAGAAATAGCTCTCGCTTTCTTGAATCAGGCTTTGGAAGTTCAACAAATTTTCATTCTTTGTCTAGCACTGATAAAAATAAAAGAAATTTGTAAAAGCAAAAAAAAATCTATAAAGACCATATTGGAATCATGAGTTAGGAGTTCTCTAAATATTCTGTGTGTGCTTCTGTGGGGTCATTTGGAACTAGAAGTTTGAGAAGTTTCAGGCTGAAAAGAACAACCCAGGATCAGAGACTACTTTACCCAGCAACGTATACTGCATTGAGAAAGTAAGGGTGAGCTCACACTTTAAATTGAGATCACAATCAAAAATTTTGGAAATTTTCCATCAGGAAATATAGTTATAAAACCTCTCTGAATGTGAGAGGAGAATGCAAAAGGCCTTTTCACATGTATATTCTTCCCACAAGACTTTGGGTTATTCTAAAACAAATTCAGGATGAGAAAAAATTAGTTCTGATGCAGTACCATTTTGGTTTAGAGGATTAAAAGTAGTACTGTGCAAGACCACCTGTGCAACAGAGAAATGAGCTAGTTAGAAAAGTAGACTTATATAATATCAATTATTATATTATTTTCTAGATATCAAATTCACACAAAAAAGTAGAATCAAAACACATTGCTACACACACACTTCAAAAAAGACACTGAGTAGGATAATGAATAGGGACACGAAAACTTGAATTTTCAAGATAGTCAGAAGATGGATAATATAATTTCTAGAATTCTAGTAGCACATATCCAGGCCTGTAGCTAGTGGGGTTCCACAGGGCTCAGTACTCGGCCTGGTCTTGTTCAATTTATTCATCAATGACCTGGACAAGGGGACAGAGTGTACCATCAGCAAGTTCACTGATGACACAAAACTGGGAGGAATGGCTGACACGCCAGAGGGCTGCGCTGCCATTCAGCGGGACCTGGACAGGCTGGAGAGTTGGGTGGAGAGGAACCTGATGAAGTTCAACAAGGGCAAGTGTCGAGTGCTGCAACGGGGGAGGTCGAACCCCATGCACCAGTACAAGCTGGGGGCTGACCTGCTGGAAAGCAGCTCTGCCGAGAGGGACCTGGCAGTCCTGGTGAACAACAAGCTGACCATGAGCCAGCAGTGTGCCCTTGTTGCCAAGAAGGCCAGTGGTATCCTGGAGTGCCTTAAGAGGAGTGTGGCCAGCAGGTCGAGGGAGGTTCTCCTCCCCCTCTACTCTGCCCTGGTGAGACCCCACCTGGAGTAGTGTGTCCAGTTCTGGGCACCCCAGTTCAGAAAGATGAGGAATTCCTAGAAAGAGTTCAGAGGAGGGCAACAAAGATGATTAGGGGACTGGAGCATCTCCCCTATGAGGAATGGATGAGAGAGCTGGGTTTGTTTAGCCTGGAGAAGACTGAGAGGGGATCTCATAAATATTCCATCATGAGGATGGAGCCAAACTCTTTGCAGTGGTGCTCAGCGACAGGACAAGGGGCGGTCGGCACAAACTGAAACATGAAATGTTTCAGTTGAATATGTGGAAAAACTTCTTTACTTTGAGGGTGACAGAGCACTCGAAAAGGCTGCCCGGGGGGGTTGTAGAGTCTCCTTTGGAGATATTCAAAACCTGCCTGGATGACGTCCTGTGCAACCTGCTCTAGGTGAACCTGTTTTAGCAGGAGGGTTGGACTAGATGGTCCCTTCCAACCCTTTTCATTCTGTGACTGTGACTCTGTGATACAACCTTCTAGCCCCATGCTGAGCCTATAGCTCCATATTGACTCAGAGAGAAGAGTGGTTCCTGCTAAACGACTAATACTGTTCTCTGTAGCAATTTTTGTTCCTTGGAGGTCTCCAAATCAAGTGATCACTCTGAAGCTGTTTAGCTTCTTAGATTTAACGAGATCAGAACCCAAGGTAGTCTGACTGCAGGTCATTAGAGAAGCTAATATAACACACACTAGTGACTTGAGGTTAATTTTATACCTGTCGTGAGATCTCACCAAATACATTCTAAGCATTACTGCAAATTGCTGTACAATGGCTGATTGTCTTAAAGAAAGGAAATATAATTTTGAGATGCTGTGTTTCACTGCACAACCTCTGTTGGCATGAAATAGAGCAGTATCACCATTTTATATTTACAGAGAAGACATGAAAGAGATAGTAAAAACATTCCTTTCCTCCTGGATTGTTCATCAAAGCTTCAGTGAAGATGAAAATGGGAATGTGTAAGAACCATATTCGGAAAATAAAGGCACCATTTTTGATGAACATATATATTAAGCATCAAAGAGCAAAGGGACATGCAACACATCATCCTACATTTGCTAATTATATAAATAATCTCTAGGTCACTAATTTATTGATGGAAAGACTTCAGACAGGCATGGGATCAAAATGTAATTTTTTTTTCATAATAAAGACTTCATTTAGCCACATTTCAGAAGAAGTGTGGATAACTGATAAGACAATAATGAACAAAGGTTATAGTGGACTTGAAGTAATGAACACAAAAGGTTATCTATTTAACTTGTCTTTAAAATATATTAATAAATTTGAAGTTGTTTTTTCTTGTATATAGTTATTTGACTTTTAATTAAAATTAATTCTGAAGTCTTAGCTAGCAACATGCTATTTTTCTGGAATTTCAAGGATTGTATGGTATTTTTTCTTTGTTCATTTGGTAAAAAAAATATTTCTTCTCTAAGCTCTGAAAACTTTCACCCTTCATATAGGCTCAAAATTATTTCATCTGGCTATGTAGGATTACAACTTTTGTTTCTGTTCTTTGATATATGTTTTCTATTATCTGTCAAAGTTCTTAAAAATATAATGGACTATTATGACCATATCAAAAAGTAAGGGGCTGAAAAAAGTTTTTTAAATTCTCAAAATGCAGATAGAAATAATAATCTCTCTGAAGATGTTGCTTTCCAAACACAGAGAAAAGACAAGCTGAAAACCATGTACAAACCTGGAATAGAAGAGGAATGATCTAACAACGCTGGACACCTCCATTACTTCCAAACCTTTGTTTTATACAACGTTTCTGTAGAGAAGGTAGGAGGTTGACTTCACAGCCAATATGTTCATCAAGGAAATTAGTGAAGGGATGACAAAGCTAGACTGGCCAAGTAGGACTTTACAAAGTACTATGAAGGCAGATGAAAGATATTAAAAAAAACCCATAAAAAATTATAAAGACATTTATAAGAGAGAAAGGAAAAAAGCATAGGAAAACTTCCTTTTTCTCACATTCAAGAGAATTTGAAGGAGATAAAGAAGTTAAATGTTAATATAGGTGTAGACTGAAGAAATGAAAGACTCAATAGAGAAAAAGAACAAGAAAATTTACTGGTGAAGAGACTAAAGGTGGAGGTAAAAAAATGAAAAGTTAACAAGAAAAAAAGCTAATTGTAAGGAAGATATTAATGAGAATTTGAGAAAACTACATGTGTAGAAAACTACATCAGGAAGAATTCAGAATGGCCAGGCTGAAGGGACCAAACTGGAGGTTGGAATTGGAGGAGAAAGATGGATGAAAAATTAAAGATTTGTAACAGAAACTTATAGGACAAAAGTTTATAATTTAAAGACAGAATAGAAAACATGCCTCTTTTTATATTATCTGATCATTTCCTCATTATATTTAATTTAGAACAAGTGATTATTGCCAGGCAGATGGCCCAATATTGGACATGACCATGTGGAGGACTTAACATGATGACTCACTGACCCAGATCTTGCACACACATTTTTTTTTGGTGGATGATGGTATTTGAATTTCACTGATTTAGCAACTTTCTGGCTTGGGGAATATTTATTTTTCAATAATACAGTGACTCCAATGTCTTCTCAGAGAAATTCTCCAGCAATGGATATTCTTGAAATCACCCAGTAAAATACATAAACATACATACACAATGCATGCTAGCCACCATACGCTGTGGCAATCTGTGTCTTAGTTTATAAAAGGCTCTGTAGGAGGCTGCAAACAATAAGTTTATCCTCTGAAGCATTTTGTAAGCTGTATATTTCACCTTTTGTGTGTGTTTTTCTCTTTTTATTGAAAGGAGATTCTAGTCATCAATGATTCAAATATCACTTGATTGTAGTTTTTTGTCATAATAACCTCTCTGATGCAAAAGCCAGTCATCATCTTACTTGTGGTCCTATTTAAGATATTTATGCTAAATATAACTTTTAATGTACAGATACACAATTAGAGTAGTGTATCAGTATAGATACCATTGGAATCCTATGAAATAGCATTACATTGTTGAACTAGGTAATTATGCTTTTGGTTTTCTGTTTAAATGTATTCTGTACTAAAACTGTTGGAAAAAAAGTCGCAAACATGTAAGGTGATATTAATTTTAAGACCATCTACAAAGATAAATTTTCCCATTACTGATCTTATCTATCTGCTGTCAGGTGTGCTCAAACCTTGTAAATTTCATATCTAGGAAAAGAATCAGACTTACGACAGAGGTATGTACATTAAAAACAATGTTTATGAGTGCCTGTAAAAGGTTTGAAATTAAAAATCCTTAGCTCCATACATTACTATCTCAACAAATTTTTAATCAGGTAAAAGCTGTAGTAGATTATGTAGGGATTAATAAATTCAGAAATGAGATATTATTTTTAATGATGTATCCAAAATTAGATCCGGAGCACATTAGAAATTCTAGTCCATTACCAACAATAAGCTATTCAGAGGGAACTTCATACAACTTCAAAACCCTGATATATGACAAAGAACAATGTTTGAGGACTGCCAAGTCTGGCTTCTGAAATGAACTGGCAATATGTAAGGTCCAGAGACAGCTGCTAGCTGTCTTATCTAAGGAGGGTTATCCTGATAATATTTGGGGACTATTAAAACCAGAAACATTCAGACAGGCTTATTTCATGTTTAAGTGCTGCATTCATGTCAGTTATCCAACAGACTCCACAAACCATTTGCATTGTAAAGGTATTTTTAAATTTTTTAACTGAGTGCTTTCATGTAGGGAACCATTATCTTCTATGCAGCAACATACAGTAAATAAATAAAAAATATATAAACAGTAAATCCCTATGAATCCAAAGTTTTGCAAACAAAACCAGAAGAATCTGAAGTTTGGCTGATGTTCAATAAGAATATTTCTCCTGGGACAACTAACATATGTCTTTTAAAAATTGTAAAAAAATTGGAAATATTATTTGTAATGCTCCTAGGCTTACAGTCTAAAGGGATGATACTGTGTAAAATGCAACCTGATTGACTTTTGCTCAAGATATAGAACCAACAGACAAATATATTAAAACAAAAATCTGGATGATTGTTGTGTTTTTTTCTTTGACAAGATGGCAAATAAGAAATTTGCATACTATAACGATTAACAGGATGGAATTAAGAGCAAGCTGGATTATCAGGATAGTAGGCTGTGTAAAACTCTGTTACCAAATAATTGGGGTTTTTTTTTTGGGAATAATAAATACTTCTGGAATATGAACACCCACATGTATAATTAAGAAAATATTTATGCAAACCATAACTCCAGTCAGACAATGTATGTTAAGAAGGATCTCAACCCTGATAGTAAGGCAGAAGTACCTGTGGTTGTGCCATTTTGACACATGACATGTCACTTATATTTTCATTCCTAAATGAAATATGGAAAAGTGAGCCTTTCATTGGCTTGTTTGTCATGATGATAGCCACATAGAAAATAAAAGTTAAGCTTTCAACTCTGATAAATATTTAACTGCTATTTAGAGCAACTCCAAAAGAAGAAACAGAACAAGCCATAGCAAAAGAGTGTATATTGTAGGAAATACTTGCCAGGAATGTTGGAGACTAAGGACATGTGGTTTGAAAGAACCAAAATAGGGTGCAAATTCACATAAACTGGTGGGACAATGGCAACTCAGAAACAGACCTTTTGAATCTTTTGATGTTGAAGCTGTACTGGTTTTATTTTCTCTGATTTTGACTAAAATATCCCTCTAAGATTGTATGACTGTTCCAAATTTCCTTTTGAAATTACAAGTAATTTTTGTGCAACAAAAAATCATGCTCTTCTTGTCTGTTATGAATCTTCTGTGCCTTGGGAAATCACAATAAAAACTTCTACTGAAAGGAAGACTCTACATTGAAAATGTGAAGGGAGGTTATTAGGAGAGTGGTCTAAGCAGGAAAGGAAGAGTAAAAGTGACAAAAAGAAATTACCAGAGAGTTGGGGGAAAGGGACTTAAATAGTTCCTACTTAACAATGTCAAAAGCCTGGATGCGTCCCATCTAGCTTCAGGTGCTTAAGACTGTAGACTTAAGCTACACAAGACAAATCTGGACCACAATTAAGAGGAAAGTTCACAGTTTCAAAATTAGCATTGTTGTGGTCCTTGTACTGTGTAACAGATAACTGAAAATATACAACAATATGCAGGTGACAAACAATTAATTAGGTCCTTCAGTCTTCACTAAGATTTTGAGAAACTGCAATGATGCAGCTAGGCAATAATATGACAAATTCTGATCTTGAAGATAATTTTGTTGACACGTATTTTATTGTTATAGAACAAAACTTCTTTCCTAAGTGGAAAGATTGATGAACTGTGTCATGGATAATCAGTCAAATGCTATAATTTTTTATCCTTGAATGCTCTTCAGGAATTTAAATACATTTTTAGAATCTTTTTTCCATCCTGAAAAAAATTGTTAGTTAGAAGGCTAATATTAGGGTAGCCATAAAAAAGCTTGTGTACACAGTGAGAATGCATTGCAAAGAAATAAGCATTAAAGCATTCTTTCACATTATTTTTAAGCTCTGAGGAACGTTAATTTGCACACATGAAATTTTCTGTGTTAAAAAGCATGAGTAAATTGCAGGTGAAAACTTAGTTTTATGTAACAGCTTGTACAATTAAGGCATTCAAGATAATAAACTGTGAGCTGCTGTCAAACAACTGTGTAGAAAGAGCCACTGTAGATCTGTTCTAGAATCTTAAACTATCATGGTTTGTATTGTTTTGTTTTTTCCCTTCAAAGAGAGATAAATTATTTCACACACAATTAACAAAAATAGCTATATTTATTCTCTATTTTGAGAGTTACAATTCAGTCCTTTGGTGAAGCACAAGACTTCTGTCACGTCGCATTATAAGATTAAGCTTGAGTCTGAGTTTATAAAGTGATAGAAAATTTCATAGGTTGGCAGTACAGAAGAAAAGGTCAATCTTTATTGTATATTGATGAAAGA
>NW_009258371.1:153743-180174 GCF_000687185.1 Egretta garzetta
AGGTCTGGAGAAATAGCATACTCTTCTATGCAGCTGTTCTATTATCTAAAAATCATAAAATTTGTTAGGATTTGGGCATGAATTTCCCTGTTTGGTTCTGGAATGACAACATTTGCTGTTATTCAAAGGGGATTTCTCGACAGACAGGGAAATTAACAGAATATCCCTTTATTCCCTCCACATTTTTTGCAGGTCAGAAAGAAACATAAGAACAGGATAGAAAGAAAATTTATAGTAAATTACACATTCACAGGAAATACACCAAAGCTATTTCTCTAAGGGTCCTAGTGTTGCCTGCAAGCCTTCCTGCATTGTTTTTTGTGGACCGATCTTCAACACAGACTCTTTCTTAGAAATCAGGGGCTTTAGACAGTCAATTTAGGGCAGATTTCTTGAGTATTTGCAGTGCATTACATAGCCTGCTGAGTGGAGGGAAAGGGTGATGCATTTGTGTTGCCCTAAACCTTTGGTCCTTCACAAGGTTCAAACTCTGGAGTGGTATTTTCTCCATAAAGGGTCCACTGTGTTGAATAATAAACTGCAGAAATCATGATGCCTTTTATGTTTCCCTTAATGTGAGGCATCATTCCTGGAAGAGAATCAGCTTAAGTGGAGCTGATGGTCACAGGACCCTATGGTGTACGTTACGATATAATGGCTCCTCAGAGTGACTCCACCATTGCCCAAATAGCAGTTTGCAGACAATGCTGATTCCCAGTATCTGAGCAGAAATAATGACTTATTATGCATACTGTCTGTAATTTTTTTGAGTTAAAGAAATCCCAAGAATGTAAGGGAAGATTTGTGGAGTCACAGGAAGATGAAATTCCAATCAGAAAAAAAATCATAATGAAGTAAACTACGTAATAAAGTCAATAACTAGATGACAGTATAATAAACTTGGGAATTCAGAAGAAATAAATTATACTAAAGCAATCACACACTAATTAATAGAAGAGAATTGTATGAGTCATACAGTGTATTACCAGGCAGTGTATTACCATAATAATTACAAAAAAGCACCAATCTCATTAAACTAACCTGTAACATGATTATCAGCTCACATGAATTAGTGATGTCTGCTTCTCATACAGTAGAGGAAACCTCATATGAAAACACTAATTATAACCAATACAATGGAAAAGGCATGGATATTATTATTTTTTCACTGTTTTTAGTAGAAGAATTTTCCTTTCTTTTAACAAGACAGTAGTAAATCAGATTTGATTTGTATCTGCAAAGGTATCATCTTAATTGCACATACTTAGATCTCTTTTTTTTTTAATATTGCATTTTTTAATTTACATTGAATAGCAAATAATTTGTACGGTTTTTATTTGGTTTCTTAAAGATGTGTCAATGAAGGTATTTCTCCGGGGAGACTTTCCATTGACTACCCTCCTCATGGCACTGTCCACACCAGACATCTCAGTACTTCTGGTGTCAAAACAACAAAGTGGAGGATACAGGGAGGAACTCATTTATTAAGTGCTGCAACTAGAAACTGGGGAGGCAGCTGTAACCAAGTCTAGTGAGCTTCTGTTTTCAACTGTGTTTTCTAGATATTCATCATGTAGGGCAACTCAAGAGAGATAGATTAAATTTAGCATTTGTTGAAACAAAATGGAAGTCTGCATCCACAGTGCTGGGAAGTCTCCTTATACAGTAAAGGCAAGATCAAATACATATAGGAAAATCTATATTTGCCCTAGCATATTTCAATACTTTTTGAACTACAAAATACTTAGTGTCAAAACTCATAGTTATGACTTTTCAGCAGAGTGATTGTGGCAGGAATGTGAATAGGTAAACAGAGTTTTCCTAATACTGCCTGCTTTTTTGCCTGTTCTGTAAAAAGAAAAAAAAAAAAAAAAAGAAAGAAAGAAAGAAGAAAAGTTGCTTAGGAATAGATTTTATTAACACTTTCTTAATCTTGCCAAAAGTTGATTTTTAGTCTTTGGTTACAGAAAAACTTAAGATCTCTGCAAGCATAGACCCAATGGCAAAACCGGAAATATTTATTTAAGTTTCAAATTGTCATATACAGACAAAGTTATACACACATATATATATATGTATCAAACAAAATAATACTAATATTTTCTAACTTTATTGATTTGGGTATCTTTTTTATACCTTTCAAATTATGCATTTCTATGCAACTGTTGTACATTAAAAATGAGAATAAGCCAGAAAATATTTAAGGAAAATATTCCATTACTTTTTTACCTTCTTGCTCATACCCGGAAAATTATTTTTTAAATCATATTCCTAAGATACTATGAAATGGAACTTTCATGATGAATGTCAAGTGAGAAAGCAGTTAATCTGCTTGTGTTTCTTGTCTGTTTAATTTTTCCAAAACAGTTTGGATGGACATCAAGAAAAAAAAAAAAAAAAAGAAAGAAAGAAAGAAGAAAAGTTGCTTAGGAATAGATTTTATTAACACTTTCTTAATCTTGCCAAAAGTTGATTTTTAGTCTTTGGTTACAGAAAAACTTAAGATCTCTGCAAGCATAGACCCAATGGCAAAACCGGAAATATTTATTTAAGTTTCAAATTGTCATATACAGACAAAGTTATACACACATATATATATATGTATCAAACAAAATAATACTAATATTTTCTAACTTTATTGATTTGGGTATCTTTTTTATACCTTTCAAATTATGCATTTCTATGCAACTGTTGTACATTAAAAATGAGAATAAGCCAGAAAATATTTAAGGAAAATATTCCATTACTTTTTTACCTTCTTGCTCATACCCGGAAAATTATTTTTTAAATCATATTCCTAAGATACTATGAAATGGAACTTTCATGATGAATGTCAAGTGAGAAAGCAGTTAATCTGCTTGTGTTTCTTGTCTGTTTAATTTTTCCAAAACAGTTTGGATGGACATCAATCCTGGGACCAGCACTGAACATTTTAACTGGAAAAAGCCTTCCTGCTTGGAAATAAATGTCTCTGTTTCTCATGAACCTTTATTTTCATAAATGTCTTCACATTCATCTTGCAGTGAGAGAGCATTATCCAGTGACAATGTTCAATTCCTTTCGACATTATCTCCTAAATAAAATAATGGCTAGAAGGATAAAGGAGTAGCAGATTGCAAAAGTACTGTATTTTATAAATGAACAAATACAAGAGTTGGAATTAATTTTCTCTTTTATCTTTTATTGCGAAAATATTACACAAAATAAAAAAAATAGGTAAAAAGCAAACAAAAAAATGAATAAGATAAATCTTGTAATATGGCTTTGGGAAAAAAAGGTAAAATATCTCTAAGTGAATAAAATCAATTAACTATTAAACTAGACATCGCTTATTTGAGCTCACCTACTATAAAGCAATGGCATTAAGCTAATTTTCTCTGAGTGACCAGCCAAATCCTCTATATTTGTTTGGTTTTTTGCTTTTTAAATATCTGTCCTGGTTTCAGCTGGGATAGAGTTAATTTTCTTCATAGTAGCTAGCATAGTGCTGTGTTTTGGATTTAGTACTAGAAGAATGTCGATAACACACTGATGTTTTCAGTTGTTGCCAAGTAGTGCTCAGACTACTCAAGGACTTTTTGAGCTTCTCCTGCTCGGCCAGGTGCATAACAAGCTGAGAGCACAGCTAGGACAGCTAACCCAAACTGATCAAAGAGCTATTCCATACCATATAATGTCATGCTCGGGGGTGTTAGTTGGCCGGTCAGTTGCAGGGAGAGTCATCACTGCTCGGGGACTGATCAGGGCTTGGGGAGTGATCGCGGCTCGGGATGGGCCGGACATGGGTTTGTGGGTGGTGAACAATTGTATTGTGCGTCATTTGTTTTGTGTATTCTGTATATTCTCTTACCATTCTCATTATTACCATTATTATTATTTTCTCTTATTAGACTGTCTTTATCTCAGCCCATGGATCTAACCTTTTTTTTTCCTTCACAATTCTCTCCCCCATCCCACTGAGGGAGGGGGGAGTGAGTGAGCAGCTGTGTGGTGCTTAGTTGCCAGCCGGGTTAAACCACAACAATATCAATAATACTTTCTGTCAGTTAGCTTATGGAATATGCTTCTTAATTGTTTTAGAAGTGCACAAAAATACTGGTTTCATTTCCTGATATTATTCTCTATTTCTTGTATGTACCCATGAAAAAAAATAATGCAGTGAACATGAACACCTCAAAAGCTAATGTTTTATCACCATGCAATGAGAGGTTAGAACTTAAAAGCTGAAGTTTTCTACCTTCTCTCAGTGATGATGAAAATCCTAATGGTGAAAACCAACAACAGTAACAAAAACTCAACCAAGCAACCAAACAGAAATCCAACCTGAAAAAAAGGAGCACTTTTGTGTTGTATCACATCAAGAAGGGGAAATGACTCCCCACATATAAAACATTTTTCAGCTAATGTTTGTATCTCTACAATCTTGTAGTTAGTTAAGATGAAACTATCAACAGTTTATAAAGCAAAATTTAAAAACCACCATCATAGTATATGACCTTCTTACTTATACCCCTGAAATGCGTATGTTATTAAATTGGCATTCACAAAAGAACTAATTGGTTTCTGGGTGTCCTGGTTTCAGTCGGGATACAGTTAATTTTCTTCCTAGTAGCTGGCATAGTGCTGGGATTTAGTATGAAGATAACGTTGATGACACACTGATGTTTCAGTTGTTGCTAAGTAGTGTTTACAGTAAGTCAAGAACTTTTCAGCTTCTCATGCTCTACTGACTGAGAAGCCTGGAGGTGCACAAGAAGCTGGGAGGGCCCACTGCCAGGACAGCTGACCCCAACTGGCCAGAGGGCTATTCCAGACCATATGATGTCATACTCAGTATATAAACTAGGGGAAGGGTGTCTGGGGGGACGTTGCTGCTGCTTGGTAAGATGGGGGGAGGGGGAACAGAGGGGAGTGAGCTGCCTGCCAGGTTAAACCACAACACTGGGCAAAAAAGGTGTGTGTGGTTTTTCTTTCTATATCTAATGGGTGATCAGCTAAGGAGTGGTTGCACAATCTGTGGAGCAGGAGAAATGAGAAAATATTGACAAAGACTTGTGCATGAAATTACATTCAGAGTTTCTGCTTAAACCAGCACCTTTTGAGGTAGAAGCACCAATCATTAATGTCATTCTACTACAGAAGACTCACAGCAAAAAACTGAATCAACCCAGAAAAACCCAGAATCAAGCTTTACTGTGGCCAGGTTCACAGCTGCACATCTGTTAAATTACATGCAATGTGGGCTGGGCATAGGCAATGCGTATCAGAACATGAAAAATCACATCACCTTCAGCTTTGGTTATGCTTTCATTTGTTATGAGTTTTCAGGCAATTATGAGTTAGTTTTTAATTAACCCTACTAGAAGCAGCTATGATTTCAAATGCTGAATTACGCCTTATAGTTTCTAAGTCAACAGATGTTGACCTTGTAGTGGCAAAATTTTCCTCACTGATATATAACCTAATCAGCATTACACCTTTCACTTGCATGAAAAGAGCACTATCTAATTAGAGGATATGCTTTTTGAAAATGAAGGTTGAAGGTTAAGATTTCATTTAGGATGCATTAGCTTAAATATGCCTTTGGGCTATTTCTATTAGCTAGGCTTTTCGTGAATACTCTTAAAAAGATGTGGAAAGGACACTCCTAAATCTAAAAGGAAATTGAATCAATAGTATGCATGAATTCGTATTCAATTTTTGTAAAAGTGGCACTTGATGATTTGAAGGTTCAGACTACATCTCCCTATGAATGTCAGTATTCAGCTTCACAGAACTGCTGTATGAACAGTAATATTAGGTTTGAGATAAACACATTCATAAAAAGACATGTATTTAAGGCTTGATCTTGTACAGGAGAAACAGGCATACAGGACTAACGTGTTTGTAACTTTGCTCCAGCTAACACCCGATACCCTGCACCTGTATTTCCCAGCATCTCTGTGGCAACATGCCTTCCTCTGATACCTACTGCCACCAGAATCACTCTTTCTCAAAAGGAGTTCCAGATATTGCTACAGCTATCACTTTATTTTTTTTCTATTTACTTTGTGTGAGGAGGAAGACTGCTGCAAGGAAAGACTGGCAATCCTTCTACCCACAACCAGCCAGAACTCTTCTATGTTTAACTCCAAAATCTCCATGATGTCAAGAAGAAAGTAGGACATGTACTTGTAAACCTATCACATGAATAAGGAAATAAGGGAGAAGGAGTTAAAGAGTCAGTGTGATTAGTTCACAAAACAAGTGTCTGCATTTTATAGAGGGGAAAACAGATGTTTGGCTACTAGTTTGCAGGAAGTAGATGGAGGTGGAAACAGGAATTTGATTCCATATGAAAACCATTTCTTTATTTTAAATAACTAGCCAACATTTTCTTTTCCTAGCTAGCAAATGGATTTCAGGTTTAGTGAAGCCACTTCAAAGATTCTAATATTAGGTGAATATAGTAACCAAAAATTCCTTAAAATAACAAGCAAAACTACAGCACACTGGAGAAAAAGGTAAACTATTTTAATAAACAGAAACAAGTCTATGTTAAAGGTGCCTTATAAAAATGGAAAAAAAAAAAGTCCACTATGTTCCTCTACTGATAAACGTTTTCAATCTCTGCAGACAATTTTCTTTCTTTGAAACAACACCTTTAAAAAGAAAACTTATTTCAGCTTTTTTAATAGGCAATTTTCTACATGCTGTACTCAGAAAACTACAGAAAAAATCAAACTATATTTTCGAACTGCATCTCAATTCCTTCTCTCTAAAAGCAACTGGCTAAGTTGTGGTAGAAGCATCATATTGTGGAAAAGAAAAAAAAAAGAGAATGAGAAGGAAAAAAGAGGAAGACATTCTTTCCTTTGTTTTCTTTAACAAAATGAAGATATTTTGAGATTTATAATTACAGTTAAAATATGATGTAAATCAGAGAACTATCCAGTGCAGAAACCGAGGTAGTCTTCTTCCATTTGGTAATAGCTGCAGAGAATAACAGCAAAGAACAAAAGAGAAGGGTTTTTTTCTTTTTTTGTAGGGTTCCTCTCTATCATTTTTGTCTCTTTATGGTAAGAGTTTTCCTTTAGTCTAGCTGCTATCACAGCATGTACTTCTCGAATGTCAGGAAAATGATTCAATCTCTTTACAAATGGGTTGTGTCTCAAGGGGTTGAGTTATTACTATGACTAAAAGAATATGACTACTTTCCTCATAAATTCATAGCAAACTCTATTTTGGAGTCATTAAACAACCATGATCAGTTTACCACTGAACTTTAGTTTATGCTTGGGAAGAACAGGAGGTCATCTTAACTGAGATGAATATACATCTGAAACAGATTCATACAAGCCTCTTTGCACAATTCATTACATTATTCTTCTTTGCTTGAGAATTCTGAGACAAGAAGACTCCCAGCAAGTGGTTAGAAATTTATTCCATGTCAAAAGTGTAATGTATCTATAGAACAGTGACATTTATGAACGTAAAAGAAACACTGTCTAGTTTGGTTTGAAACTGGGGTATTGTTTTAAATTAAGACCATTATTCTTTCACCTACATAGCTAACATTGACTTCTCTCAGGACAACTTTCAAAAGGTACCTTGTATATATGTAGAGGGTTGTATACCTTGTTGGATAAAATTAAACTGAACTTTTGGTACATATTATTTAAATGATCTGCCAGCTCTGAGGTGAATTAATAGGTCTATATGGTATAATGTACTGCTGTGCAGGATATTTCAAGTAGCTCTGAATAAGTCAGCTGTAGTTATGCATGTATGTATTTAATGTTTGTGCATTAATCACACTATGTTCATAAAATAGTTTGAGAAATGATTGCATAAAATTGATGTTGCAAGGTTCTAGGCAGGTTTAATGACATAATTCTAGATCCTTTGCCCAGAAGTGCAATCCTGAATTTTTAATGGGACTCTGCAGATAGAATTTAGCCTCAAACTTGTAATGTTCATTGCATTCCTTTGAGTTACATAAATGTAAATGAAAATAGAATCAGGTATGGGAATCATTGAGGACAATATTCTATTTTGGTTATAGAAGCATACCTGTAGAAGAGGTACAGGTTCTACAACGATAAGAAACATTTAAAAAAAAAAAAAACAACCCACCACCAAAAAAACCAACTATGAATACTGGTAGCAAACATCCATGCTGAAAGCAGGTCTCTTTAGGGAATATCCAGAACTGAATTTAGAAAGAAAAAACCTTTATCAATTAAATTTATTTCTCTTTCATAGAAGGAAAAAGCTATCTGCATACAGATCTAACACAGACACAAAGAAGTATGTGCTATATAATTTTAAAACATGGATGTATTCCAGGGTTCAGTCATGGCATTTTTACATGGAAGAAAATGAATCCTTTAAGGCTATTCTGTGTCAACACTGTCAGAAAATTATCAACTAACTTGCTTTGCTGAATTTCATATTTAAAGTATGTATCTATCTCTGATGAGAATTGTCTAACATTCTTTGTCCTTGAAACTACCTTTGCCCAAGAGAAATCACACATGGCTTCACCTGACACATAAAAATACTCTTGAACAAGCTTTAAGACAATACTGCACTAGAGAATGCTGAGATGTTCTCACAGTTCTCATGAGTCTTCTAGGATAAGAAAAGTAATTACTGACACAACTAGCTGTTGTCACTTAATCAATAATACTCAATAGTAAAACTAAGGTAAAACGCCCCCCCCTTTCCCCTCAGAAAAACCTCTAAAAACAAATCAGAAAAAAAATCTTCCCCCAGATTTTGACTACCTTTTCATTTAATATCTTTTCAGAGATCAAGTGAAATCAATGGCAGGAATATGAGACCCAAATTAAGATTTTATTATTTCATATAATAATTTTCACTGAAAGGCACTGTATGATTTAAAAATTAATTCTAGAAAGTAAATGAATAAAGGACTGTATTAGTGTTATACACTGTCTTTAACAGTATAATAATAGTGTTAGGATGAAGAAACTACTGTGTACAATAAGCCTTCATTGAGCTTAAACTGGTTTAATTCCGTTAAATTTATAGGACTGGACTTCTGGCTCAAAGATTTTTAGGATTGGCAGCATAAAGATTTACTGAACTATTATTCTTGATAACATTCTACAGATAAGACTTAAGTTCTGCAATAGACTAGTTAATTTTTATACTTTGTATTAGTATATCTTCAGCAAAATTAGGGGGCATGAGACCTCAAAAAGCACTTACATTGCCTGCATGGACTCAGTAGAGAGTCTGATCTAAAAGAATGTACTCTACTCTTTCAGCTAAGTAAATCCACTTACTGGAAGACTGAGATAGAAATGTCTTAAGCAGAAAAGACCATACAGGAGCATTTATCAACAATGCACTCATTTGACCAGTGAGGTATCTCACTGAATATTTGGTTAATATTAGGCATGTGTTGGTTTAGAAACTACTTGGTTGGGGTAGATGTTTTATTGGGTTATTGAGTTTCATATACTGGGGAGAAGGGTTAATAGAGTATGAGATAAATTTGCCTGCGACATCTGCATTTTATGTGTTTTATGAGAAGACTGACAAATTTTAGTTAACACTACTGCCATAAAAATATTTCAGAATTATAAAGTACTTTTTTACAAATTCACATATTTGAGGCAATCTCTCATGTCAAAATTGCATATCAAAAAAAGTTTTTAAGTGGGAAATGGAAGCTGTCCTTGACAACATAATATAAGTTGAAAATGTGTAAGAATAAAACTATTCACAGTAAAATTTAATAATTCAAAACATTACCATCCACAGTAATAACAAAGCAACTTCGGAAAGAAAGAACTCACAAGGTTGAAAAGCATGTAGAATTAAAAAAAAAAAAAAGCTCACAGATTAATATTACTATGAAAATCTGGACAAAATAATGTTGGCTTCCTGAACAACTTAATGGACTGCAGAGAGCACTGTCACCAAGTCTGCCAAGGGCTTAGAAAGAATTACTATAATGTCTCAGGTACACTGACTAAACCAGAGAGATCATTGCCTATAATGCCAGCTAACTAATTTGCAAAGCAATAAAAGAGCACAGAGATCAAGTAATAAGGAATGTTATGTTTTCTTTTTTCCACAGCAGTAGGATTTCCCATTACTTCCAATCTGAATCATATTAATGTCTTGAAGTGTAAATTGCATCCAGTGACGAATAAAACACTTAGTGGATTATAGTAAGGCTTCAAGCAGCATTCTTAAATTAGCAGAAAATGCCAATTGATTGTACAAAGCAGGCAAGGTCCCCAGAGAGAGGGAAGTAGCTGACTTTCAACACTTTTGAGAAGGGAAAGACTCACAGTCCTCTGTATCCCAAAGTGGATTATATTTGTCCACCTAAGAATGAAGTATTTGTGTCTCATTCATTACATGAATGAGACACAAGAAAAGAAAAAATGTTCAGATTAGAAAGAAAAAAAATAAACCTGTCAGACTCTCCAAATAACTACCGAGCTTGTACAAATGTACTTTTCAGAACTTAAAAATATTTCTGAAATATTTTACCAAACAATGAGTAATATTCAGAAACTGGCATGATCCTTTTGTCACAAAAGTCCAAGCGCCCAATTCCAGGTAATGGGTAGTTAGACAGAGCAAGGTGAGAAACTTGCTCAAAGGTCAAAATTAAGCTCTTAAAAATGTAATACTTGTGAATTTTTTTTCCCAGATTATGCTGATTGAAAATCATAGAAGTATAAATACAAAAGAAAAAGACTTAAAGTTTTGCAAAACAAAAAATAAATTTCTGGTTTTGAAAAGATATCAAAAAGCACAAAACTGGCTCACACAGGGTTTTCAAAACAAATTGTAAATCCAGTGCAACTGCCACTTCTTCAAAACCTTTATTTTTTCTTGCAAGACATATTTTTTTCTCACTTGCATCTTGTCCCATTAAATGATGCTGCATAAATTAGTATTTTCACCTGGGAAAATTGAAAAAAAACCTAATAAAATCCTTCATTCATCTATGCTTTTGAATTTCCATTTTGCAAATATGATATGACTTGCTACTGTGAGTTTACTATAGCAATAAATAATCATCTGACAGATCTATCATAATTTGAAATTAGTATCAGTTATTTTCTATATACATCTCACATGGAGGTTCTTGGGATGTTACTCTACATGCCTTTCACAACATTTTGACAAAATATTTCCACCGTTAATTCTTAGTGACATTTCAAGTCTCTGTACTCAGCATAGTTTGGGGCTTTGGTTGTTTATTCTGTTAAATATTAGAGTGAAAAGAGTATCAGAGAGTAGTGTTTTTGTTTCTTGACCATTTTCAGCCTCTCACACATATTCATCTTTGTAGACCATTTCTAATAGCAATGAAAGGCCAAATTCAGACCTTTTCCATTATTACTCAGATAAATGAACACTAAATGCCAAACTAACCATGTACCCAAGGAAGAGAAGAGAAGAGAAGAGAAGAGAAGAGAAGAGAAGAGAAGAGAAGAAGAAAAAAACCCCAACTTTGTGTTACCATTCATGGATACCACATTCTTATTAGTGCTCCATATAGTAATTTTCCACCAGAAATATGACCTTCTATGCTTTGGAAAACTACTGAAATTCAGCTACTTATTTGAAGGTGACAATCTCAGTTTGATGCACGTAATATATCCTTCCAATCACAGAATTCATCAGACATCCTTTTTTTTTTTTTTGGTGAATGAGGTCATTTTCACATTGAAGCAAGTTTGAAAGGACTGCTTGACACCTAATGAATTTCACAATGAAGACAAAATGCCAGATGTCTTTGGCTGCAGATGCAGCTTAGATTACTGCCATGTGCACAGCCACTTAAGTAACATCGGTACAATACTGCCAACATAAAAACCTACAGTATAGTAATTTGCATACCTTCTCTGGAGTCAGGGTAAGGTTGGCGCTAACTTTGGAAGAGGCTAGTACACCTTCAGAGGTCAGTACCTCGCCATAGCTTAAACAAATGGGGAGACAGATGGCTCCTGTGAATGGCCTTAAAGAACACCATTCAACATTATGGTCTATTATTATGATTCTCTGCCCTTCTTGCAAAGATCAGACTGTTGCACAGAATAATAAATATAAAACTGAGTGTGTTTGGAAATCCATTTTCCAGTCTAGGAATAATTCACAATACTATGAATTCTAGGCAAGTCTGTGAATTTTTATGAATAAAACTGGAAAATAATGCATGTCCTTGTTTTTCTCTAGTTTATCTTCATTAATTTGGAGGGGATGTGTAAATTTTAATGTTAAAATCATCAGTGATTTTTTTTTTGTAAAACAATCTTTTCTTGGCTTCTGGAATGTTTTTATTTTAAAGTTAAAGTAATTGTAATATTATTAAAATATATGTACAAACTAATATTGTAATCTCAAATATACTAGTGAGATAACTATACACCAAAGAACTATGAAAAAAGGACAAATTTGTTAGACAAATTCTTGAATGAAGCTGTAAGCTAGACGCTCATATATTTTATATATAAATTCTGAAAACAAATTAATTTGTTCCAGATATTTCTATTTCACATGAAAATGTGACTTTCATATAAATGAATTGTTTGAAGGTTTTATGTGTCCAAAATCATAAGCTAAGGCTACTGGCCTCTTTACTGTTTCATAGACAACTCTAGTTTGAAGACATAGGGTATTAGACTTTGTTAAATGGGTGACTGCAATATAATATACATTTAATATCTGTATCACTCACCACCGAAGTCATAAAAATCTATAAAGATTAGGTTCCTGTTACTGTGCAGGCAAAATGTTTTCAGCAGTTACCACTTAGATTATGTGCACTTAAAGTTCCATCTTTATTCTGAATAAAACCAGCTATTTCAGTTTTAAGTGTACTAACACTGCACTATTTTAGTTGAAGTATCATGGTCACACATGTTATTTAAGAATTTAAAAGAAATGTATTTTAAAGTACCAGTAAATTCAACAGTATGTTACAAAACACTTATGTTCTCGGTGTATTTTCAGCACTCATTTCCCTGATGTTCATAGAATGACCCTTTATTTTGCCGAAATAACTCATAGTGTAGTATGAGTTATTTATATTTATATTTATATTTATATTTATTTATAAGCTTATTCAATCACAACATAATGAAATGGGTTTGAATTTTTTGGTTTCACCTTTCAGTAGGACAACTCCATGTACTTTAACAAAATTATTCATGTTTTATATAGGTGAATTGAACCCAAAGGTTGTAACTGGTTTGTAATTAAGATTACAATAAAATCAGAAATAAGAGCAAGCCTGTCTTCAGTATAGTAATTTACATATAGGGCCAGATAGTAACAGTAGATCAAGATGTTTCAGGACTTTCTAAACTTTCTCTGAGTGTACTGAACCACAAGATTGATGTGAAATGGTCTACTTGTCAAGTGGAAGATGAAGAGGCTTGAGATCTGTTCTGTCTGACACCACCTGCCAACTGCCTCAAGGTTTGTTACAGTGAACAGAAACTGTAAGAGTACATCAAACCACAGACAAAGGTTCTTCCCCTGACCATTAGTATTCCCAAGTATTACAATGGTTATTGCACTAGACTCCTAGTACAGGGTGGCAATATGCCATTTGAAAATCTCCCTATACTGAACAGAAAACATCTGGAAGCAGCAGTATGTACGGACTGCAACTTGTATACCCAGCTTGTGTGGAAAAAGCATGCTGCCCAGCATTAGGTCCATATACGTGTGGTTCCCTTTAATGTTATTCTCAGGTATGGCAAAGAGTACTTCCTTTTGAACATTTTCTGCAAACTTGCAGCTATCTGCATGTTTCCAATATGCAGAGACTTCAAATTCCCAGAAATCACTTGCTGTAGCTGCCGCAGCAACTGCCCTTTAATAATTAAAATCTCCACTGAAAGAAATAAAATGATGAAAGATATTTTAATAGCTTAATTCCTATCTGCCAAATCTCACAGACATAGACCTAGCAAATCATATCTTAGACCAGTCAACATCAGAGCAACAAATTCAAAACTCGAGAGCACAGCTATTAAAATTCTTAGATTCTAAAAAAAGTATCTTCTAGAGTGCAACACAATTCACTAAATACCCTCATGGTAACTGTGGGAGAAGATAAAAGGAAGAAATGGGCAAGCTGAAGTTGAAACTGAAACTGGAACAGCTTTGCAGAAACTGAAAGCATGGTAACTGGAAAACTGGTAAGTATATTCAGAAAACCACAATAATTGAAGAGGCTAAGGAAGCAAGGCATACATAATATTGACAATGGAGGTCGATTGAGAATGACAGAACACAGGAAGAAAAAATTAGGAGGGAGCAAATTAGCTTTACTCAGAAGAAGCCATTAGGGAATTCTTACCAACAGTTTGGGCAAGCAAAAGTTACAGTATGTGTTGAAATTCTCAGTTAAAATTTTATTATTACACATTTATAGGGAAAAAAGAAAAAAAAGGAAGACCTTTCTGAGTTTCATATGTTTCTTCGATAGGCTCAATTAGGAGCAGAAATAGGGAAGACAGCAGGCATGCCCCCCTCTGCCCCCTTTTTTTTTAATAAACAGTGGGGGAAAGAAACAGATATTATTAAAGAATTATTTTCCACAGAAATACAAATTACCAGATATTATAAGTACCTGACTTCCTCCATTGTTTACAGACCGAATTTTTAGGTTTCCACTAACCTAATTTTTCCTCAAGGACTCTAAAGTACTCATTATCCATTAACTATTCCAAACCTGTAAGATGGCTTTCTGAAAGCTAAAGATGAATTGCAGGTAAAATTATTGCATACTCTGGAAACAGTAATAAATTTGAAATGAACTGTAACAAAGGAATCTTAGTAAATGAAATTATTTCTTCTCAAAGCTGAAAACATTCTCCTCAAGGAAGTATACTGTACCCCAATATATAAAATTTTTACTCTACATTGGCCTGGCAGTGCAGGGAATCAAGACCTGCCTGGGCTGGCCTTGGCCCCTGTCTCATTTTAGCTTGCCTTATCCAGCATCTTGTGGTCAAATGACCATTGTTGAAGTTGTTGGAGTTTCAGCTCTCTGAGTGCTATATTGGGACAAGGTCTGGGTCTCACAGAGAGTCCCAGTGTGACCAACAATGGATTCTTATGCCCATGGAGGCTGGGGAAGGTGATCATACAGCTTCCAGGCTTTAGTTGGGAAGCAACAGGAAGCACACTGTGACATTGAAATGTATAAAACCAGATCTGCCCTGTCAGCTTTGAACTCATCTCAGTGAAGACTTTGAAAGACTTAACAGCTATCCAACATAACACACCACCTCTCTATTTTCAAGGAGTCTGAAGTCTCAACCTGAGGACCTGGGGTGAAATCAAAGGAGTAAGTATAAGTGAGAAAAGGTACTAGAGAGTTTTTTCAAATAACAAGTTCCTTTGCTTTATTGAAGAGGCTTCACTATATTAATCTGGACTGCAAAATGTGGGCATTGCTGTAAGTGGACTAATAAATACCTGTTTTGTTTTGATTAGGCTGTTAAGAGCTTAACTGGGCTAGTAATTATTTCCTAGTTCTATGTATAGAATACTCTTCTTTTTGGCCATTATAATACCTTCAATGTAACAAATTTATGCATTCTTTGTGTGCACTAGTACAAATTAATGTGCATTTGGATTCAGAGATAAAAGCTTTTTTTGACAGGTAAAGAAATATATAAACTGCTTGAGTTTATTATATTTTGGTAATTAATCATAATGTTAATGGAAGTCAACATAGTTATATATTAGGCAGTCACTGCTATCTCTGTTATCTCTGTCAAAAATGAAACAATCATAATAAAATAATCTCAAGGGAAAGTATACTTTTAAACATAGTTTTTCTGAATTACTTGCACAAACATGGATTTTGTGATTTAAAGAGTTCTAGAGAAGAAGGCTATAATTACAAAATACTACAGGTGATTACAGTTTCTATACTCTTTTCTACTAACTGGAATAATTATACACCAACACATCATGGAGAAAAATAATCTGGGGAATATATTTAAAGAAATATTATGAGTCAGGATCCAATGGTCTAATTTGAATCTTAAGTACTAAAATTAAGACACATGTTATCAGAAATAGCATACATGAAAAAAAAAAATTAGCTATTGTTTTGTCAAGAGAGAATGAAAGCCTAATAGTCTTTCAGTGACATTATTTCATTAAAATATATTTAACACATTAAGTTTTGAAATATTTTTGTCATCTATTGCAGGACTGGTTCTGCATATAGAAGTCTCAGAATATTTGTTTTCTCTTTTACACCACTACTTTAAAATTCTGCCAGCCCCATAAGTTCCTGGCACACAGATCAATATATTACTTCATTATTCATGACAAAACAGGTAAATACAAAAGGCAATTAGTTTTATTTTGCCCAGTTTCTCCTCACAGTAGGCACAACATGCCATCAAATGACTCAGCAATTACTGGAGAATTTAAAATAAAAAAAAAAAAAAAAAAAAAAAAAAAAAGAGCAACATCATGCCTATCTTGCCTTAAAGCCTGCAGGAATCCTTTTTTTCAACAATGCTTTCTTCCAAAGAGTGTTTTCATGCCTTCCTGCAAGCCAGCCTGGTTTTCTGGCTCATAGAGCTGCACCAGTCTTTAATTTAATGTTTCTTCCCACACATCTTTCTTCCCACACATCTTATCATGTGGAAAATGCTTGAAATAAAGCCAAGTCTTCCAAAGAAATTATTTTTAAATTATGGCTTATGCAAATCCTCTGATGAAAAATAAACAAATAAATAAAAGATAAAACCTAACTAAATAATAAGTATAAGCCTCCCCAAATCTAGATAAATCTGTCTCACTAAAACACCTGAATTGTCACTGTACAGGGCTCCCTACTTCAGTGTGGTAATAGCATGACACTTCAGGGTGCTTCTCTCCAGTCAGGGGCAAGGGAAGAGTATGGCATAGTCAAAAGACATTCACTGTGTTGAAATAGGTTAATTGCACTTCCAGGCAATATTGAAGTTCAAGGAATTCTGTTGTTTCCTTTGTATTAATTTAAAATAGGAACATAGGAATGGTGAAGAAATTCCTGGACAAATGAGACCAATCACTTTCTATAGTGTATAACTCTTTTCTTAATAAACTCCAATTTGTTAATTATTCTGCCTGAAGGCTGCTATTGAATGTTTTTCCTCTGGTGGTCATAAACTTGTCTCCTGGCTGTACGCGTTTATGGACAATGCACTTATATTTGTACTTGGGCAGATGCTGCCTTTTTATTCCTTATGTGGCATTTACTTCCCAGCTATATTTCTAGACAACAGTAATTTCATTTATCTGACTTTGTTTTGTAAGAATAAATTATTCAGATCCTTTTAGTTAAAATAAATTCTCTAATCTAAGGTTATTCAAATGTAATTGTTTCCAAATTTATTAAAATATATTTTTTTCCACATTTATTTTATATTTCTTAAAAAGAACCTAATTTACACATGAGATCTGGTGAATTCTTTTAGTGTTTTGAACATGTCATTACTGTTTCTCACTCTTTTCTAAAAATAGCCCCTTTTAGCTACTTTCTCTTGTTTTCTTCTCCATTTTTCTAGCTTACAATACCTGAACAGACAACCGTGGCTACTAGCCCTGCAAGGCATGATCCTGCCCTCTGAACTATTAAATTTCACCCCATTTCTGTTACTCTGACCCTTACAAGTGTCAGGTTCTCCTAGACAATGTTCTGAACAACTTCTGGCAATGTATCTCAACTATTAATCAGAAGGGTCCTATGTCTTTTGCCAGGGGCACTAATGAAGATACTAAAGATCATAAACAAATTTTTAAATGGATACTCACTTCCAACTCAGTGATTTTGTATTTTAAAACAACCTTATGTCATTTGCCCTCAGAAGTTTCCCTATTGCCTTACAATTCTTGGATTACTATCCATGTATTCCAATTTAGTTATTAAAAATGATTCAGTGAAATAAAAATTTCAGTTTAAACTAGTCTTAGGAGAAAGTAGAAAACTAAATTTTCTGCTGTCCAGGAGTTGGCAATCTGGATATACAGTTGGTTTCCCTCAGTAAAAACTATCTCTACTTAAAAAGTTTGAAATACCAGATATTTAAAAGTAAAACAAAATAAAATAAAATAATAAAATAAGCATCACAGCAATTGGACACAGTGCACAGACATACGTTTTATCTGTAAACAGCTTCTGAAGTAGCCATCGTTCTTGTGCTTTGTTCTTAGTTTCTGTCAAATTGAGTTCCAGCAAAAAAAATATTGGAGGAGAGGTTTTTTTACACAGGAAATTCTGAAGGTTTACTGACCCTACTTCTATTATTTCTATTCTCTATTAAATTTCTTAACAGAGAACATATATCTAAGGAAAGAATATTTTTCAACCAAATAAATGGATACAGATCTAGTTGGCACATTATTTTACAAAGCAAAAAAATGATACTGTAGCTGTGGAGATGGCTGGTACCACATACTTAGAGAATGTGTGTAATATAGTAAATGAAAATTTTGTAAAGGCAACAGAAATCTACTTTTTTAAAATTCAGAGCAATGACAAAGTTTCTTTAGAGAACAGCATTTACTAATGAAAATTATTCCACATATTCACTGGTTAAGAAGTTTTTAATAAATTCCAAAGAAAAATACAGACGGGGAGACTCTAAGGTGAAAATATGAAGTACCATAGTGCAGTTGTGCAGAACTAGTGGTAAACCCCACAGATATACCCACCTCTAATATAACATACTTAACTACTGAACTAATATATTTGCTACTAATAAAAATCAGTTATCTACATTTTATTTTAAAGTTTAAGTGAATGGATTTCTGAATACATACACACATTCGTGCTTTTCCAGATCTTTGGGACATGAGACACTCATTCAAAACTCTAGTATGTGTGAAGGTAGCACCTGGCTTCTGCAAGACTTTAGTTGTGAGGGTTTGTTTTGCTTGACTGTATGGTGGTGGAGTTTTTTAATTTCAAAGAAAGAAGAGTGTAAACCCAAACAAATCAGACTGATCTTTCATGTTTGGACACTGCTACAAGCACTTGATACAAATATGGAAGATGATAAAGAAACTGGAAAGCCTATTTACTCAAAAAGGAGCATTGGCAACAGTTTTTTGAAGTGGTTGAGGAAGCGGTTACAAAATATAAAAATACATAGACACTAATAAAGAACGAGGAGGAGTTCTAAACAGCCCTTCTGACAAATATAACTGTTGTACATTTTTATATGAGAAGAAATCTCAACTTGAATGACCTTTGCAATAGCATAATATTTGTGAAAACAGATTCTAAAAGTGTTTGTCTTGCCTGAAAATTCCAAATGAGGCAGAATCTTTGTCTAGTACAAAAAAGGAATTATTCCTAGCTTTGCACTTTTTTGCCCTTCTAAGGAATAGGCACACAAAAATGAAATATGGTTTTCACTAATGGCAGATGCTAGCGATCATACCGACAAACACTTCCATGTGGTAATTTCTTATCTACTCTTATATTCAAAACTAATTATGTCAGCATTTTTGGGTTTTGTTTTGTTTTATTCTAAAATATGCTCTCCATTAATCAGGACAGTACTGACAATACTGTCATTGTAAGGGACAAATCTTCAAGAGCACTGAGCCCTCTCCTAGCCAAATGTGCAGCATTTGTGACAGATAACATAACTAATGTGAGAAACCACAATGGTGTTCTTAAAGGAATTCAGGATATTAGACCATATGTTCATAGATATGGGATGTGCCTGGTCATGTAGGTCATTTTTTTGCCAGGAATAGTGTCATAGCCCAAAGACAATATGAACGTAAGAACTGTGATTGACTAAAGGATATTGAGAGAGACAGAAGCATTTCCTAGATCTCTGATATTTACCGGCAGTTGAAACTCCAAGGATTTTGAACTGTGATACAAAAATCTAGTAAATGAGTTCATAGAACTGCTTGGAAAGGAACTTAACAATATACTCTTTCAGGTATAGCTAAAAAATGCAGATAACTGTGTATTAGTTGTCTATTTTTATTAAGAAACCCATTAACTCTGTTCACACTGCTGTTGTGTAAAAAACTGTTGCTTATTTCCAGGCTTCCACATTCAGCTGTGCATGAACAAGTGAGAACATATGCATAAACATATGAGAAAAAAAACACATGTCCTGTTTCAGGGGTCCCATTAAGGATTATCAATACAGGGTTATCAAAACATTCAACAGTGAATGGAAGTTGTAAGAAGTTTCTGTGAAACATTCAACTACATAAGTTCCTTCCTCAATAAAAATTTTATTGTCTCATTCTTTTTTTTTCATTTTAAGATTTAACTCACTTCAGACAGGAAACATCCCAAATTTATTTGAATGTAAAACCTTAAAATACGGTGGTTGTATGTTTTGGAAAAAAAAACCCAACCCCACAACAGAAGTAAAAACAAAAAACCTACAAAAAACTGATGCTCTAAAAGTATATGTAGGAATTGTAGTGATAAAATGAGAAGTGAGTTCATTTGCCTATTGAAACAATTCTGTTTATTCTTGCTTTATTTTATTAGAGTTGTACCATATTTCTAGCAGAGCAAGAATTGTACTAATAGGAAGAACTTTGTCTTGTACTAAGAAAAAAAAAAACAGGAGAAAAATAGAAACACATTACCTTATCCATTTTTATAACAGATACCATAATCCAGTGTAACCAATTAAAAAAAAGGGGGGGGGGGGGGAGAGGAACATAGACAAATAACAGTTTTAAAGGTGTTGTTGGTCTGCTTTTTTTAAACTGAATTATCACAAACATTTCTGGGTACGTGCTTTGTTCTTCATGAGGACAAAATTATTCTGTACATAATTATGTGTATACACATTTTACTGCTGACTCTGTTCTGAAAATTAAGCTGGAACTACCTGCAAAAGGACAATGCATAGTAATAGTGCAATATTGAAAATATTCAAAAGCATCCATGTATCATCTACAGAAGATTCATCACATTTTTTAATGTACATTTATGAAGAGAAACTGTTCTGATAACATTCTGTACTTGCAGAACTATTCCTTATAGTTAATTTTGCAGATGCCTATTGTTTTTTATTTACTGAATATGGGAATCTTTATTGTTTTTTCAGAAACAACTTAAAGGTGATGGCTTGATATAAAGAACTTTCATAACTTCTGTAAGCTACAATGCATAATAATAAATAACATGGAAGGAAAAAATGTCAGCTTACAAAAAGTAAGTGCAATTTTAACTATTTATTTTTATGGTAGGAGTGAAGAATATATCAATTAGAATAATATTAGGAATCATTATTATAATAAATAAAAATCACATAACCATTACCTATTATTTAAAAATATATTTTTATTATCACTGAAACATACAGCTGCTTTATAAAAATCACTTGATTTTTGAGAGTGCTCTTGTCTGATGTAATAAATATGTTTTTGTCCTAGAAAATTGTTCTTCTGTATTTTTACTTGGACCTATGTGAGAATTAGTCAGATGAGAAGGCCACAGTGAAAAAAAAAAATCTATGCATGGAAAAGAATGTCTTTATTATTTAAAGCTTGATAAACCCTTAATTTCATCAAAATTTCTGTCATAGTACATAGGTCAGAAATTTTGGATATTTCTAATTCCACCAAAATACTGATAAAATACTTTTTAAAATAATGGAACAAGCATATCCATAAGATTTTTATTTTCAAAACTGAATAAAGGTTTCTAAAAACTGCTGCAGCATGAGCAACCCTATGTTTTTACAGATGAAGCTATGTTTCTACTCATTTGCACATTGCCATCTCAGATAAATGTATTCCTGATGCACACAGTCACAGTTCAGAATTCTGTTCTTTTTCTCTCAAACAGCTTCATGAAGATTATCATTTTTATTGAAAAGAACCAGGGTTTATGCATAAATTAATGACAGAGTTGTGGGAAGTTTCATCTACTTAGAGGACAAGAATGATGACAGTATTTCTGACAGTAACTTGACTCGCAATCAATTCATGAGAGGGTTAGATGACTTTAGATAGTGATTTTTGACTTCAAGGTCATTTCCTCTGTCATGATGGTTGAGCAAGCTGTCTTAATGCTTTGACCAATGACTTTTGAAGCTGCTGGTCAAAGTTTGGATTTCAAGGCTTGAATCAGGAACAGTTGCAGTTCCCACGTTCTCATATATTTGACTCTGCAAAGATACCTCTGTGACGTGCAAAAGGGCTCCCCGGGGAGATAGAAGTATTATTTGTAATTAGCAGGAGATGTTGGTAGCTACTCAAGGTGCCAAAACATGGAATCTAATACCTATCAACAATGAAATAAGACCTTTAAGGCTTCAGGAGAGAGATGATAGTCTAAGCCTATACAGGGGTACTGTGTTTAATGCAGAATTCCTATATTGAACAGGTGAATTTAAAGCAAGCAGTCATGGTAACACAATGCTTGATAAAATTAAACTTTAACAGTTGTTGGCTGTAAAATATGTATGAGATCATTAATGTCCATTGGAAAGCCTTGTTTAGCTCTGCAAGCAAATTTCTTATGGAAGGAATTTAAGAAGGAAAGAAGTAAACCTCGTCCTCTCTTATGGAATATACATGCATGGTGGGTTCAGCCTTTTAGTCCAAGCAAACATTACATTTGTTACTTCTCCAAGAAAAGTAAAATGTGAACTTCTAGATAGAAATGACACTAAAATAATTATGACTTCACTCCCACTTAGCTCCATTATACTGTGTTCCAGCCTAGAGCATCAGGACCTGACTAGTTAATGACACTTCTTCACCTAGCATTGGCCTTGAAAAAGAATGTCAAGTATCCTAATACATGAAAAAGCATTCTTGCATTCCACTGTCCTTTTGTTTACAGGTTTTTCACCATGCATATGAGTAATCCAGTTAAAGGTGGACAAATTTTAGCTCAGCCTTGGGTTCTGAAATAAAAGACTAGGAAAGGGAATGAGACAGTGCACATTGTATTGTGGTACTTGAAACTCCCAGTTCATATCAGTTGGTCCTGTTTCTCCAGGTCAGCACTGAAAAGAATAAAGGCCATTCATAGGCAGTGGAAAGACCTATAGAGTGCAACAGACAGAAGGTGAACACTGGTGAACAAAATCTGGCATCTGGTAAACCACCAGATTTAAAAAAATCTCAAACATTGCTGAACCCATTGGGAGGAAGATTTCCCCAATCTGTTTAACCTATTTTTCCCTTTATGGGTAATGAAAATTTCTCTAATCAGTCAAGCATGCTAGCATTCTTTCCTGTTCATTTTTTGGAAGTCTGGTATACACCTACAGAACAACAATCTCAGATCAGCCATTGTCTGGGAACAGATTGAAGCCATTTTCTAAGAAAGCCAACACATCCTATCTTTTACAAATTAGATGAGTTTGTGGAGAGGTGTACAGTGTAACCTGAAGGTGAACAGATTGAAGCTATTGAAAAATGTTCAGTACAGAAAAATAATCTCACAGTAATGACATACAGCACTTTCCAGATATGCCTTGTTGTCCTGTCCAGTCGCATGCACTCCCTGCAACTGAATTAAAGAAAGAGTAGTGGTTGTTAATTTAGGTAAATCCCAGCCCATATTTTTACACATAAAGACACTGAAATTTTCTGCACAACTTACAGAGAGCAAGGGAGATCCAGAAATTTCTGTATGTCATTACTGTGAGATTGCAGGCTTTGGAAACAGGTTGTTTTACATGGTCTTAGGTGTTAGGGTCAAAGAAGATATTTTAATGAGATAATAAGTATTTCTTAGAAAAATCTGTCTCCAGTTTTCAACTATTTGTAGTTGCTATTACAATGGCTGGTCATTATTTTTCTGCACTGAACATTCTTCTCTCTTCCTTATGGTGAATGATCAGTAAGTACTGTAGCAATGTTCACACTTTCCAAAAGCTGTTAGCTCATGCATTGGTATGGCCATAGGAACAATATTTCAGGTCGTTCAAGAAAAAATTAGTAATATTATGAGATTGTATTTTGTCTTCTAGAAAGAGGAAAGGAAACAACTCCTTAAAGACCAGGGCTAAGGAGAATCTCCATCTTTTATTGAATGCACAGGGAAACACAGAGACAAAGGATAAGGAAAAAGCTGTGGTACTTAATGCTTTCTTTGCCTCAGTCTTTAATAGTTCTGGGAGTACCCTGCTTCCTGAACTGGAAGACACGGACAGGGAGCAGAATGAAACCTCCATAATCCACGGGGCAATGTTTAGTGACCTACTACACCGCTTCAACATGCACAAGTCTATGGAGCCAGATGGGATCTACCCAAGGGTACTGGATGAGCTGGCAGAAGTGCTCACCAAACCACTCTCCATCATTTATCAGCAGTCCTGGCTCACAGGGGAGGTCCCAGTTGACTGCAGGTTAGCAAACATGATGCCCACATACAGGAGGGCCAGAAGGAGGACCTGGGGAACTACAGGCCTGTCAATCTGATCTTGGTGCCAGGGAAGGTTATGGAGCTGATCATCTTGAGTGCTATCAGGCAGCACATTCAGGAAAATCAGGTGATCAGGCCCAGCCAGCATGGGTTTATGAAAGACAAGTCCTGCTTGACCAACCTGAGCTCCTATGACCAGGCGACCTGCTTAATGGATGAGGGAAGGCTGCGGATTTTGTTTATCTGGACTTTAGTAAAGCCTTTGACACCATTTCTGACAGAATTCTCCTGGAGGAACTGGCTACTCATGGCACTAGGGGAAGTTTAAATCAAATGCTGGGAAAAATGTCTTCACCGAAGGTGTCATCAAGAATTGGACCAGGGTGGAGTCCCCATCCCTGGAGGTATTTAAAAGATGGGTAGACGAGGTGCTTAGGGAAGTGGTTTAGTGGTGGAATGGCAGTGTTAGGTTTCTGGTTGTACTCGATGATCTTAAGGGTCTTTTCCAACCTAAATAATTCTATGATTCTATGATTTTGTATTTTGTATTGTTCTAAAGATGATGAAGTTGCTTCTCTTTACTAGTTAATTAAAATAGTGATAACAATCTTATTTACAACATGAGAAAATATTTTTGAAAATAAATCCATCTTTGTGTGGTGTGTATGGTATGTATATAGCTTCAGAACATTCTATACAGGCATTTGTACTATGGAATACCTTCACTACAAACATATAAACATAATACTTTATCTTCCTTTTTACTTGAGGGGGAGTAGAGTTGTTTGGGGTTTTTATTAGAGTGTGCTTGCTAGTGTGTATTCTCTTCTAGTTTCATAATTCTCTGAGTCTATCAAAATATTTGTAGGAGGAATGTCATCCCAAACACCCTTTGGTACTGACTTTGACAATCGTCCTATGGGTTGTTTATTCCATACTAGTCCATTGCGTTTTGTTCTGCGCTGTGTTCGTGTTGACATTATTTTAAGACTTGCTTCAAACCAAGGCAGTAAGGAAAAAAAACAGAGAGTTGTGTATGTGTCAGACAGCAGACACTTGGTCTAGCCAAATTAGTGATTTATGATAATATATAGGAGGTACAACTGTCTCCCAGCTTGATATAGTTTGAAACAATATCTTTTAAAACTGGGAACCCAAGTTAAGTTTCAGAATGGATCACAGTTACTGTTTTTAAAGCATAGAGACTGAACAAACACAGTGCTCTGTGTGGTCTACTTAAGAAATACAGTAATATGACAAAATATCTAAGTCTTTATAAATACTAATATATGCAGTCTAATATTTATATTAATATATATATATACTAATACCTACCATTTAATTTTTATTTAATCTTTATTAAAAGTATTATCTTTACACATTATATGCAGCAATGAGAAATACATTTTAGTGCTTCTGCATTGCTTCTTGTTGTTACCACTCTTTAAAATTTTCCAAAAATTATGGAAACATGAAATAGTCCAACAAATCTAAAAACAAAAGCATCATAACCTAATGAAGTTATGGAGTTGTGTAACCCAAGAGGTACAAGGCACATTAAGAACTTGCTAGAGCAGTAGTTCTGCAATCACCAAAAACAAACAAAAAAGGGAGAATAAAAGCCTTGTGGCTAAATTGAAATACTAGATTCTCATGGTTTTACAGTATTTGAACAGCTGAACTGAGTAACATGGTCCATTACGTGGTATTTAGGGTATTATAATTTCATTTATTAAAACCAGAAAAATAACATTTTTTAAAGAAGCCTGTTGCTTATCAATTTCAAGTGAAAAAGTTCTTAAAAGACTTAAGTTTTTTATGACCAGCATTGCAAACTGCTTTATTTTCATTAAGAAATGTTAAGGTAGCATGTTGTGTATACCTATTCTATGTATTTAGAAAGCTTCTCCACACTGGGTAGGAAAAAGAGTAAAACATGCCTGACAGCCTATCATTATAAGATTACTCAGATTTTGAAAATAGCTAGTATCTTCAAAAAGCTTCACTACCCTGAGAACAATTCCCTGACAGCATACTTGTTGAGGAATAAACTTT